>NC_068938.1:127853488-128209322 GCF_016801865.2 Culex pipiens pallens | reverse complement strand
ACAAAAATACAAAAATACAAAAATACAAAAATACAAAAATACAAAAATACAAAAATACAAAAATACAAAAATACAAAAATACAAAAATACAAAAATACAAAAATACAAAAATACAAAAATACAAAAATACAAAAATACAAAAATACAAAAATACAAAAATACAAAAATACAAAAATACAAAAATACAAAAATACAAAAATACAAAAATACAAAAATACAAAAATACAAAAATACAAAAATACAAAAATACAAAAATACAAAAATACAAAAATACAAAAATACAAAAATACAAAAATACAAAAATACAAAAATACAAAAATACAAAAATACAAAAATACAAAAATACTAAAATACTAAAATACTAAAATACAAAAATACAAAAATACAAAAATACAAAAATACAAAAATACAAAAATACAAAAATACAAAAATACAAAAATACAAAAATACAAAAATACAAAAATACAAAAAAAAACAAAAATACAAAAATACAAAAATACAAAAATACAAAAATACAAAAAAAAAATCAAAAATACAAAAAAATATGATTTCTTCCCAAACTCGCCACCATGCACAAACTGCAAGCCTTTCCAACGAGCAGCAGCCGGGCCGGGGTCGGAATTTTCTCTCTTTATGCAAAAGTTTCCTGGTGGTTGCGTTCTGGAAAATAAATTTTCGCGTGATTTTCCATTTGAAATCACCGATCCGGAAATGTGTTGCTGCACACTGCCAGCCCCTGCCCGACTCGGAACCGGATCACGATCCCCGATGGTTACTGTGAGTTTTTGGTCAAGAGTATTTTATTCTGGCGTCAGTCAGTCGGCCGGGGCCAGGCCGGAGTCACGGAGTCGGAATCGCAGCTGGAGTTTGGCCACAGAGTGCTATTTTCCAATTAGCACACAAACCAGCAATGCGAGAGGAGAGGAGCGTGAAGCTTCGAGCGGCCAGGAGGTTGCAATTCGGGTTACGCGAAAGCGTATTTATGTTTTGGCCAGCCTCCACCGATCGGGAGCCGGGGCCCTCGTTATCGGAGGGACACGGATGGTTGGAATAGTTGCTTCAAAAATATATTTTCATAAATTTTGTGTAAAAATCTTGTTCGGGGGTTCTGAAAAGATCATGGATGAGGCAGTTCAAAATGTACATGTGGCAAGATAGCACGAACACAATTCATTCAACCCACCGTGCAACCTCCGTTCGTTCATTAAAAATTTTCACCCATTTGAGTGTACAAGTATCGGCAAAGATTTCGGTTTTTGCAGCAAACAGCCCAAGCCACAATCAATTAGTCCGGTGAAGTGAAACAAGTGTGCAAAGCAAATGAAAACTCCTGAATGTGAAACTCACCACCATTTCCACTGCTGAACCCTGAACAAGAGGAAAATCAAACTGAACTTGTGCTCACGGTTAACTCTTTATGGTGCACGGTTAACGTGGAGGTCTGCCTCTAATTGGAATTGCTACTTTTGTTTAAGTTGCAATTACAGTTTGTTGAGATATTTGTTCCATACTCTCTGGCATCCAGAATTTTGAGAATATCAAAAGGTTAAAAAATCTCAACTCAGCTCAGCTTACGAATGGAAACGAAGTGCGGAAAGGCGGAGAGTAAAAAAATCAAGACCGTAATTATCTGCTTTATGCTGCACAAAATTCGTTTTTCTTGGCTAACAACATTAGCCGGCAGCAGTAGAAGAATTTTCACGCCGAAAAAAACGGCAAGGAAAAATAATGCTAAACCAAGAACGCGCGCGGAGTGAGTAGCAAAACCTCGCGAACAAACACTTTAACAAGCGAAAGAACATGAAAGCGTAATAATTATGTTTCCACGAAAATTAATTATGAAGGAAAGGAAACTTTTTCTCCCAACACCCCCACTCGATTACCCCTTTTGCTGGGTGGCGGTGGGGGTGGCTTTAAACTGAGAGCCCCACGTTCCTTAGAATTATGAGTCTTTTTTTCTGTCTGAATTCGTTATTTTATGACCAACACATCTATTTTGAATTCAATCAAAATAAATATGTTATATTGATGTTTGAAACAAAACAGATTAGTGCGCTGACCACGGGGACGCGCAGTCTCGTTTTTGCATGCTCATTTTAATTTCTTCTGTGTCGCTGTTTATGTGAGTGGTTATTATAAATAGGTAGAGGGATTTATGAAATGATCATTATATTGCCTAATTATATTTAATTTATTTTATAACAACACTATAAATACACCTTGTTTTATAACATCAATCCCTTCCCTACTAACCCCGAGTAGGCCGCAGGCAATGCATTGCAATGGGCTCTCCTCCCACTAACATTTACACACAAGATCCTCTGTAATTACTTTTAGCTTTAAGTCAAAATGTAATAACAAAATCCGACTCGGTCCTAACCAGGTCCCAATACCGAAAAGGACCTAATAAAAATAATTTTATGAATAAAAAAAATAACAACACTATATTTTACACTTAACACATCACACAAAACACATATGAAACTGTAAACTGGAGCGTTTGGTACGGTATGTCCACGCTTTCTTCCTCCCCTGTAGATTCTGTGAAATGTGATACGTTCTCAGAATCCTCTCTGCGATAAACAGAACGTAGTAGGGCTGGCCGCTTTAATTTTTGCAATACATTTTCGGGTGTTCTCGAATGTACTGCAATTATTAATAATGACAAGAAAAGTGCTTGGGGCGTAATCTAATCTCAAGATATTTCAGAATGCTTTCATCGGACGGGCTGCGTTTGTGTTAGATTAGATTAGATTATATTGATGTTTGAAACAAAACATATATAATAAATCTTTGAGGACACTTATTTTCAACATTGCGACGCCGTCGTGCTATCATGTCGTACGTTGCTTTTTAACGTTCCGAGAAAAACGTGTTTTAATGTTTGAACTTGAATAAACAAAAACGAGAGCACGCAATGTAAACAACAGCAAACACGTTTTGTTGATTGACCATTCTGTGCATTGCTCCGAAGTTTCGCTGCACTTGGTTGCCGAATTCTGTGTTATAATTGAAAATGTTTACGATAGTCTAGCTGGTTCGTGCGTCAAACGCGTTCTGACCTGAAATCCCTTTGCCTTTTGTCGCACTTACATCAACTTCCAGGCTGTGTCAAGATAGCACGACAAGATTGAAAATTCATTCATATGAAAGGTGACAAAAATACACGGAGTTTTTTCGGTTTTTCGGGGATCTGTGAAGGTCAAAAGGTGAGGCATTGTGAGCTGCACAAAATGGTGTTCTTAACTCAATTAGGCCCAAAATGCACTTACGACAAAATAGCACGACAGCGACGAAATGTTTACATAGTCGGGCATGTACGTGTGACAAAACTTTCTCTGACTAAATTCCATTTGGCCAGTTGTCGTTCTTGCATGGTGTGTCAAGACTTCTTTCATATGAAGAGTGACAACAATGCATGGAGATTTTACGGGTTTTGTGGTAAATCTCTGGATTGAAATCGAATTTTGGGGACAATATGGCACAATATGGCGAACGCAATTTGGCCGTGCGACAAGATAGACCAGATAAACTTCAACGCTCAACAGCGACTTCGTTAACCAATTTGGCTCAAAATTGGCACAGACCTTAATATTGCATTAGGAATTGTAATTTCCCAACAGTAAAAAATAGTATTGACCGAAACATTCAAATTTATAATGCAAAATGTATCAAAAAAAATTTTATCTGTTTTTACAGTTATGATACTCCTGAAAATATGCAAAATTTCTATGAATTTACAAATCTAAATTTTTCGTCGGTATTACTTCTTATTCTGATCTGTGGTTCCAGAATTATAAATTAGCAGAAATACCGAAAGTGACCTATTTGATAAAAAATACAGAAAATGAACGTTATGTAATGCAATGCAATCAATTGTACATATTTTTTCAATGAAAATTTTAATTTTCAGCAATAATTACACCGACTAACAAAGAAAAAAAGTGCAGTGCTTCTAGGGACGCACAGTCCTGTTTTCCGTGATATTTTTCGTCTCTTTTGTGTCGCTGTTTGTGTGCATCGGGTGATTGGTTTTATGTGATTAGGTTTTATTTTTTTAATGTTATTTTCTTTCTCTTCATTTCCGCAGTCTGATGTGCGATGCCTTTCCGTCGGGTCGCAGGGTTTTTCGCGTTCGTTGTCGGTGTGCAATAACAACAAAACCTTATCATACTATTTCAGCTCGATAAACATCGTAACTCGTCGTTCGCTTCGTTAATCAGTATCCCACTAAACATCAAACATGTAAAACTCGTAAAAATATCTCAATTTAAAAGTTACACTGTTAAATCCTTCATCGCTTAATTACAAATAATTTTGGTTCTATCTTTCCACAGCCAGCTGTCTAAGATTAAACCATTTCAATTAAAAGTTAACAGCCGATAAACGGGAAATGTCTCATCCGCTGCATCCGATTGCTTGCCTTGAGAATAAAACATAATACTTTTCAACAAACACTCCTGAAGAAGTTTTGAAGAGAATTTTATCCTACCGCGGTCCAAACTGCTATGCTGTAGCTATCTTGAAGAGCTCTTGTAGAACTCCTGAAAAAAAAATGTTACTTGGGCTATGATTTTGGGTCGCATCATCATCTTCTATGATGAATCCTGACCAAACACCCTATCCTACTAACAAATTTTCAGGTTCCTGGCTTTTGTGGGGTGTAATCACAGAGTAAATCAGCTGCACTAGCAGCAACCTGCGCTAACTAACATTCCCGTCCCTTAAAATCGAGATCTACTAACTGACATGGCGGGCGCCGTTGGTGGCCAATGACAGTTACCTATTCGCAACTGATCTAGTTTTAGCAATCATGGTGTTTTATCTTTTCGGCGCATTCATACATGCTGTTGATAAGGGAAACAGTAATTGTTTATTGTTTATTCGTCAAGCTTATGTAGACTACTTACAATTTTCTTACATACTAGATATTATTTCTATTGTATAGATTTTTTCGTAGTTCCGGTTTAGACATGTCGAAATGTATGTACTGTGAATTTTCATTATAAAAGCGCATCATTTGATTTAATGGCGAATTTTTTAAATAATTTGTCGTGTATGTAGTTATTCTAAAAAGTGGTGAATGTCTAAGAGTACGGCTTGGTTCATGAATACTATTGCGTATTTCTGACAATAATGCTGCTGACTGTATGCGTTGAGAAATAATGTCGTTGATGAAAGAGAGCATGGCAAATTTACGACGTTCTTGTAATGATTGTATGTTTATGAGCATGCAGCGTGCTTCATACGATGGGAGAGGAAATGCAGTCCAGTTAAGTTTACGTAGTGCGTACAGTAAGAATTGTTTTTGGACAGATTCAATACGTGCTTGGTGTACGGCATAGTATGGATTCCAGACGATACTACAGTATTCCAAGAGTGGCCTGACATACGTTATATAGAGTAATTTAATAGTATACGGGTCCTGGAAGTTGAATGCAAAGCGCTTTATAAAGCCTAATGTACTTTTTGCCTTGTTTATTATTGTGTTATAGTGTTCTACAAAAGTTAGTTGTGAGTCTAGGATGACACCTAGATCACGTACTACTTTGCATTTTTCTACTGGTTGGTTTCCTAATAATACTGTTATGTTTGGTGTTTCATGTTTTCTGCTGAAGGCAATGGAATTACATTTCTTTACATTCAATTGGAGTAGGCTTTTACTACACCATGTGTAGAAAAGATTAATTTCGTTTTGGAATACATGACTGTCGTTGGCATTTCCTATTTCCATATACAATTTCATGTCGTCTGCATATACAAGTACGTTAATTTTTTTAAGAATGAAGGAAATGTCGTTTACATACAAGATGAAAAGAAGAGGTCCTAGATGGGATCCTTGCGGAACCCCAGAGGTGACGTGAATTGATTCCGATAGTACATTTTGGAAGCGAACAATTTGTTCGCGCTTAGTCAAATATGACTTAAGCCATTCCAAAAGATTCGGTTGAATTCCAATTTTCTGCAGTTTGAAGATTAATAATGGTATGTCGATTCTGTCAAATGCCTTACTAAAGTCTGTGTAAATTGCTTCTACGAAATTGCGATTATGCATTGCATTCAGTGTAAAATTTACAAATTCTAAAAGGTTGGTGCTAGTAGAGCGGCCTTTAAAAAAGCCGTTCTGTTTACATGTGATGCGGTTTTTTACTTGCTGAAAGATTTTTTCATTTATAATAGATTCGAAAAGTTTTGGAATGCAAGACAAAAGGGCAATTCCGCGATAATTACGTATGTCTGATTTTGGGCCTGATTTGAAAATAGGCACCAAAAAAGACTTTTTCCATGTTTGTGGGAATTTTCCAGTATTTATTGACATGTTGAAGAGATAATGCAGTGGAAATGTCAATTCTTCTGCAAGGTTCTTTAGGAATGCAGGTGCTATTCCGTCGGGTCCTGGTCCTTTTGATGAGTCTAAGTCCTTCAATGCCTGGCGTACTTCCGTTTCTGACAAAGAATTGACTGAGACGTCATTTGGAAATTCTGGTATATATGAAAAATAGTCGCGGTCGCGGTCTTCTTCGGAAAATGAGGTGTATACTTCTTTGAAAAATTTTGAAAAAAGATTGCAAATTTCTTTTGAGTTACTGCCTACATTTTCGTCCAGTTGCATTTGCGATGGGAAGTTACTACTTTTGGATTTGGATTTTACGTAATTAAAGAAATTTTTCGGGCATGATTTGACTTCAGATTCGACTTTACTATTATATTCTTCGTTGGCAGAATTGAGTGCCGAAAAAAATTGGTCGGAAATATTCAGATAATTCAGAAGATTTGTGTCATTTGTATTGTTTCTGTATAGTTTGTAGGCTTTTTGTTTTCTATTTTTTAAATTTCTTAGTTGTGGAGTGAACCACACTGGGTATTTATTGCCTGTGTTATTACGTCGTCTTCTTCTAGTAGGTACGGTTTCAGATGTTATAGTGTTAATTTCCGTATAGAATTTTCCTACTAATTCGTCGACATTTCCTTCATTATTAAATAAATTTTGCCAGTCAATTGCAAGTAGTTTACGTTTGGCTTCTACAAAGTTTGTTTTATTGTATTCCAGGACTTCTTCATATTCCCAGTCAATGGGCAAAGTGTTTTTATGGACATAAATAGAATATTCAATTGCTGTATGGAAGACTTCATTCTTCCAAAGGGGGGTTACAGATTCTTGTACATGAAAGTCTTCAATACAGTTAGTGAATAAAAGGTCTAAAAATGAATTTCTTTGGTTTTTTACATGATTGATTTGGAAAAGTTGGAAAAGCATATAATCAGTAGTGCTGAAAGGATATTACGGTTCTGTTTAGCAAAGGAGGGGCAACCATGGGTGATCTCTCATGCTCATGCTCATGCTCAGAACTAGTGCTGTTCGCTACTCTCACATATTGAATGCAATTTTTTGGTTGTATGCAACAGCAACGAACCGCTCTAATTCTCATTTTCCATTTTTCTTATTTTTAAAGAACATGGGTGTGTGAGTATTGAACGACCCAATCAAAGAAATCTGAAACTGCAGATAATTTTAGAATTTGAAAGCATGGTCTTGAAAGAGAAGAAAAAGCAGCTTCAAACACATTTCGAAGCATTTTCAAACAACTGAACCAATAGATTTCGAGAAAAAAAAGTTGCTCGCCTTCCTGGGGGTGCTTTGGTGCTTCACTTCTAATTCAACTTGTTTGCACAGATTCGATTAGTTAGTTAATGGTAGAAAGTATTTCCTGCATTATTGCATTAAAATTTAACCACTTACTATTTATACGATAAGCAAACCGCTCTGGGCGTTAGAGGGTTAAAATTTTACAACTTGATTAAATTCATTTTTATTACAATGCAGACATAATTTTTTTATGATTTTGAGTATTTTTTCGAAAATACGTAGTTTTGTGAAAATTTGTAGTGTTTTCAATAAAATTGTATGACATATGAAATGTATGACAAAAACACCATCATTTGATACCCATATTGCAATAACAAATATTATATGTTTTGCCTTCCTCACCTTACCAAGGAAAGGCTATAAAATCACTCTAAAACTGAACTTCTCAATTAGACCTCCTAGACCCACCTTCATGTATACCTGTCGACTCAGAATCGAATTCTGAGCAAATGTCTGTGTGTGTGTGTGTGTGTGTGTGTGTGTGTGTGTGTGTGTGTGTGTGTGTGTGTGTGTGTGTGTGTGGGTGTGTGTGTGTGTGTAGGGATGTGGGTCTGTGCACCAAAAAATATGCACTCGATTATCTCAGCACTGGCTTAACCGATTTGGACCGTTTTGGTCTCATTCGATTCGTCTTGGGGTCCCATAAGTCCCTATTGAAAATTATGAAGTTGAGTAAAGTACTTCAAAAGTTATGCTAAAAAAACGATTTTGACTCAAGTCCGGAAGATTGTAAAAAGGGTGGTTTTTGTAAGAAACCCCACCATGTTATACATTTTTAGAAAGGTATTTAAAAGACCTTTCCAACGCGACTAATACATTGAAGATCTGACAACCCTATCAAAAGTTATTAGCAATTAAGTGTTATTTATGCACTCTTTGGAAGCCGGATCTCAGATATCACGATGAAAACGTTGTCCGGATCTATCATGCAACCCGTCGTTGAACAGGTAATCAAAAGACCTTTCCAACGCGTCCAAAACATTGAAGATCTGACAACACAGAAAAAAAAGTGTAATTTTAAACTTCATGTAAACCATGAATCTTACGTAAACCACCCTCATGTAAAGCTGAGATCTGTTGCAAAATGCTAAAGATCATTTAAAGGACCATCATGTAAAATGAAATCCGACGTAAACGCTAAATTTGATGAAATTGTTTTTTTGTTTTGGAGAAATCAACAAATCTGAAAAATTGAAACGCATGTAAATGTTGAAAGCGATTTAAAAGTTGTTTCATTCGATTATTGAAAGATGTAAAATTACAATTATGTTTGTTTTCGCAGATGACAGCTTGCAAAAACAAACCAGTCAATGTTGTGCAGTTTGGTCGACTGATTGATTTTGTTTGGCTACAAGCTAAAGGAAGTTTGTTTACAACAGAAGACCACTCGGTGTCAATTGAAAGACGTCTTTTACACGACTTGGAGGTGGAGACGTTGCAAGTACCTAATTATGTGTGGGGGCTTTTATGCCGTCGTCAAGAATCAACATCAAAACAGGTAAAATTTATGTTTTGCTGAAAATAAGATTTTGATTAATGTTCAATCATTCAATCCTGAAAAAGCTCAACTTCAGGTGGAAACGGTTTCCGAGGCGAGAGGTTGCATTGACCTTTTTCGGGTGCTTGGAATTTGTCGTGGAGGACGACGTGTAATTGAGCTATCTTCAGCAACCGTAAATGTCCTTAACTTGGCCGGGCAAGCTGGGTTGATGTTTTCGGTCAGATCGAACAACCAGGTGTTAGAGCGCTTAGCAGTGGCTCGATCTTAATGTAGCACTTATATTTGGTGGTGTCCTTGCAAACCCGGATGTCGATGAAGCTAGTTTCTTCGGAAAAGTTTTCATTTTCGTTGCTTAGATATACCGGATACCTACACTAACCAGGTGCAACTGGTTTTCTTTTGAATATCTTGACCAGGATTGTGTGAATTGTCGCCACATCCTGAACCCATTGCCGTGGCCGCGACCGTTCGCCGTATCCGCACACGCTGATCTCGCGCAGTATCCGCTGCCTAGTAAAGATGAGCGTTGACTTGTTCAGCGGTGCCAAGAGGCAGAAGCTGCGCGTTTAGGCCCGGTCCACATGACGACCGAGATCCTACGTAACATGACCCGGAAGACGCCTTCCTTACTGTGAGGGTTACAAAACTCGCTTTCGGATGAGCCTGCACAAGCGTATCAACGATCCACACTCGCCGTCTGAGATCGTCAAGCAGAACACCTCGATCAACATCGAGCCAGGTGTAGAGGTCGAGGTCAGGTTGTGATGTCCTTGATCCGGATGGTGAAGCAGATTAATGTTCCGATTATGGCCGAAAGTAGAGAGCAAATACAGTCCAATGCAGTTTTTTGAAGACTTTGCTCTGGCAAGCGCTAGGAGTTTACATAATCACGCGTACAAAGTTTTCATTTAACTTAAAAACCATCACAAAATAAAACACAATAAACTTGCAAAACTGATTGCAACTACGAAAATGAAAAACAAACAAGTAACACACGTTTGAGGAGAATTGATGCAAATTGCGACCCGTTGTAGATAGATTGGTCCCTAAACTAAATCATTACTTTTTCGTTATTCTTTCAGGAACGTGTACCTCACAAATACGATTGGTGTCTTGGATAATATAGTTCTCTAACCGGCCACTGGGGGGTTGGTCGAATGATTAATACACGGTTATTACAGAACACCAAATGTACCGTTTAAGTTTAAAACACTTTTGTAATTTCAATCAAAATAATTTAAATGGGTCAAACACGATGTGAACAAACAGTTTATCCTGTTCACGTCATTAAATGTATGTATGTAAATATTTATAAATGTATAATTATTTTAATGTTAACACCGTTAACACTCAAGATTGCATCGATTGAAAGACTTTTCCGATTAGTCATAAGGCTTTCTAGTCAGAAATTTACCAACACATTCAAAGTATGTTAGCATGACAGCTGGACGTTTGTTTGCATCAGGTTTCCTATCTCTTTCCAGCGTTTTTTTTTTGTCAAGCGACTTTAGCGACGATATAAATTAGTATTTTAAGTTTGACTTCATATAATTATATATTGACGGAATTCTAAACGAATGCACAAGTTAATTGCTCTGTATGACCACATGATGATGATGGATTATTTTTGAAATGTTGTTTAAATTAGAGTTTAAAAAAAAAATGAGAAGTCTACAAAGGTTTGAGAATCGCGCGCGATATGCAAATATAATGTGCCTCTTAAGTTGACGATGATGAAAGTAAATGTTTTTTATTTTTACTATGTATGATATAAATTGGTAGTTGCTCTGAAGACAGGAGAGCTCGGAAGGCTATAGGGAAAGCTAGTTTAGTAGGTTTTGGCGGTCGAAAGATAGGGTGTCGAAAAGTACAAGTCTTCAGGCAAAACTCGTTACGTACACTCTGTCAGGTAAAACAGTAGGGTACGATTTCGGGCAATGTCGCTGTAAGCTTGTCACTTAGTAGCAACCCAGTTCAGATAGATACAAGTAAAACTATATGTGTTCCGAACAGTAGTTAGTACCAAATGCGATTCCTTGAAGCTGATACAGTTACAGGCCTATCAACTAGTAATCTACGAAAGTAAACTGTAATGACAGAGTTAATTGAAAGGCATATTTATATTTGCTTTGAAAATCAGCTCGTTTTTCTTCATAACTGATTTTAATGTTGACCCATATTATCAAAACGATAACTCGTCCAGCTCAAACCTTTGTAGGGGTAAGAGGTGGGACCATCATCATCATCATAGCTGGTTTATTTGACTGACTGCCCGATATGTCAGCCAACATACTTCGCAGGGCTGTGACAGCTACAGCTCGATCATTGTTTGCATCAGGCCACTGTGACGAGGAGTTCGTCATTTTTGAGTTAAATTATATTTTTTCCACTGGGCCTAGAAAGCCTTATTGTAAGTTGACTTCTTTTTGTTGTATTTATTTAAAAGAAAGTATTACGATGTCCGTGTCAGGGTAAAGCAGAAAATGCATAAACATTAGTCTCGCAGTACACCTTTGATATTTATTTTATAAAGGTGATTATTTATAAATTCGTGGCAGAGTGTTAGCGTGTAGATTCTGCTTGATTCTTTTCAGCGTGCACAAAGTATGTTTGTTTTGCTTTTTTCGTGTTCAATGTGTCAATTTTTTCTAGGCTGCGTCGCGAGTGCAAAAAAATCGAAAATTAGAAAATTCACGGAGTTTCCGGAAACATGTCTTCTGGATATTTGGTTTAATTTAAAGGTTCAGCAGCACAGCAGCGGTACCGTTCAAGTAGTGACCGTAGTAGCTATCGCGATGGCACAACTGGATTACTGTATCGGCATCGTCCTGGGAGGTAAAATAAACCAACTTGTCCAGCACCATGACCTTCTTCTGATACCAAACAAAGAAGGGCTGTTTCGGATGGTCGTGGATGAAGATTCGCGTAGCCAGCAGCCCTTTGGCGGCAAAATAGTTGTGGATCTGGTCGTTGGAAAGCGCCACGTTCAGCTTGTTGAGCCGGAAGTTTTCCACGTAAACCGGCCAAAAGTTCGCTAACGACCAGCTGGGCTCGCAGCTCGAGTCGAGGGCGGTCGGTAGCAGATCTGCCGCCGAGTAGCGACGAACTGTTGGGATGACCGTGGAGGGTGAACGTGATTGGGCCGTTAGGGGGTGAAATGTCTTCGTGGAATTGCTCCACACTTCCCGGCGTAGGACAATCCGGGAAGGGAAGGTGGTAGCCCTGTGAAGACATGGTTCCTTTGGCGGAACCATGTCCAGGAAGCCCGGATTATCCGCTATCATCTGCAGCAACTCCTGCCCAACGTCCCGTTCCAAGAAACCTTGCTTCTGGGTCGCCTGCGTCAGCATCTTCGGCATCCAAAACTGGGTGTAACGAATCGCCGCCCGCATCGTCTCCGCGTTGGCAAACTCCACGACCACATCGCACTCGCTGAACCTGGCCACAGTTTCGACGCACGGTCCGTGATGCTTGCGTAAAATCAGTTCGACGATCGTGTTCGATTTATCCGCAACGTAAGTTTTCGTTAGCCCAAATCCACGTCTAAAAAGACCGGTGTCCGACCGGGCCACACGTTCAGCAGGTGGCTGTAGTAACTCTCACGGTGGCACGACCAGATCGCCCGGACCGCATCCTCCTCGCAGGTAAAGTAAACCAGCATGTCCAGCAGCATTGACTGCTGTTGATATTTGGTGTAGCACTGGCAAGTGATCGATTCCCGTATGAAGAACATCCGGGTCAGCAAGCCCTTCGCGGCGAAGTAACTTGCTATTTGGGCGTTCCGAGGCTGTTCCGCTAAATCGTCCAGCCGGAAATTGGCGACGAAAACGGGCCAATAGCATGCCAGGGGCCACTCCGGAAGGCATTCTGGATCCGGGATTGTCGGGTAGAGATCGGCTTCGGTGTAGGTTGGAGGTGCGATCGGTTCACGTGGTTCCTCCTGCTGTGGTGGTTTGGTTCCTGATGGGTTCCAGCCGCTGAGCGGTTCTTCCTCGTCATCACAATCTGCTCCGGCCCGGTTAGGGTAACGCTGCCAAATCGTAGCGCAGGATTACGAGCCACAACACAGATTTCGGGATCGACATTTTTGCATGCTTGATTGCATCTCCGGTGGTCACCGTGGACCGTAGATGTTCAGACGCTTTCTAAGGTATGTAAGAGCATGAAACATTTGTTTAACATATGAGATTTCTTAACATTTTCTACGCTTCAGGTCACTGCTGAAGAATCTATTTTTGATCGTTATCGGCAAAACCCCCGGGAGAAGCAGCAGATTGCCACCACTTTTGTGATCCGGTTTTTGTTCGAGATTTCACAAGCGCTGTTTTCCACAGTAGAGCTGGATCGGAACCGTCACTTACAGCAGCTGATCGACAGCACACCGTAACTCAAATTGGAAAACACGGATGATTGCATCATGCGTCCCGCCCCTGCAGGCCACCACAAGCGGGCAATCTCGTGAATGAACATCCCTGAGCAGATGTAATTTATAAAATCAAATCGTTTTCACCAAAGCAACTCAACGGATCGGGGAATTAGCCATATTGGGTGAGTACATTCCGTATTGTTAAAATCACAATTTCAAATATTTACAAATTGTTTAACATGATTATTATAGATGCATCTGCCTCCTAAGCGGTTGACCGGGACTTCAACTGGCGATCGTTTCCCTTCTGCTCAGAAAAAAAAAAATGTGTATCGTCACAAACTGGACCCTATCAAAACTCCTTACGGATGAGTAAAAACTGACACTGGAACCGCTTTGTAAATGCCGGCCCGGCTCTCTTTAAGATTGTTATTAGAGTTTTTTTGTTCATTTATTCAGACTGAGACTCTTTTTGCTTCGCTGGGTCTAGATTCCGACAAATTATTTGGACGCACTGAATTACAAATGCGTTTGAAATTTACATCGGATTCTAGATTCAGCGAAGCCAAATTTTTTTTTCTTGCGGTAAATTTACGTTATTTTCATCGGAAATTTACACGAAATTGAAATATTTTGACTTGGATCGTTTACGTCGGATGACATGTAAATTTCAAATGAAGTTAATGTAAATTAGCATCATTAATGACGTGCACTTTTGGTACATCGTAAATGATGTAAATTTACCCGATTCTTTTTTCTGTGAACCCTATCAAAAGTTATAAGCACTTAAGAGTTATTTATACTCTTTTTGGAGGCTAGTTCTCAGATATTTAGATGAAAACGTATTCCAAATATATCATGCGACCTATCTTTGGATAGGTAATTTAAAGACCTTCCCACGAGCGTGTCTATTTTGGATAGCATTACCCTTTGAATGAGAGGAAGGCACCAACCACCTAAGGGTAGACTAAGTAACGTTTTTTATAATAATAAATTGCAATTTCAAAGCACAGGAAAAATACGTATTTTTGTGAATTTTTTTATGTAACTATAATTACAATGAAGAACTGCCATTATTCCGATTCCAAAATACTATATTTTTTATGTTTGCATGATTTTTCAATCGATTATAGCCAATGTCTCCCATATAGCCAAAATACCATAAGCTGTGTGCTTCAGCACGCCTCGGTTTTGCATCCCCCATATGAGGTGCTAAACCGAGGCATGACTGTATCTATTTTGTTTAAATTCAGAATGACCTTGAAAGATATAATTCATTCATCATAAAAACCAAATGTCTGTGTGTCTGGATGTATTTATGTGCCAAAATTGTCACTCGTTTTTCTCAGCACTAGCTTAACCGATTTTAATCAAACATTTGTTGCATTCGATTTGGTTTGGAGTCCCATACTTCATTATTGAATTTCATGAACTTTCGATAAGTATTTCAAAAGTTATGTATAAAAATATATGTAAGCGATGTCCAGGTCCATCATCCAACCCATCGTTGGTTTCGCATAAAATGACAGGTGCCGAAAAAATTACAGTTGAGTAACAAAAAGTTTTTTGTATTTTGTCGATTTAAAATACGTTTTTTATGAAATGTTAAGCTAACTATCAAATCGAGGGTCAAAATTCACATAAAAGTCCAAAAGATAACAAATTTCCATATTATCTTCATTTTAGGATGCAAATTATTGAAAAACACGTATTTTTTCAAATGTTCAAAAATGGATGGGGTCGTACCGCCCCTTCGTCACGAGATATCGAAAAATAGAGCTTGTATTAGTGATCATGGACAAAAAATAACCCGTAGGACCCGTTGTGTTCTGATTTCGTATGAGTTAGCGGATAATTATCCATTTCTTTTTTTCAAATTCCGCTAGACTATAATTTTTCACAGATTATTTTTTCTATGGGGCAATCAAAGAATTTAAACTGTTTTTTCGCAAAGAACAGTCCACAAGCTTAATTCGTCTACCACGACAACGCAAAACTCCACCCCACGAGGACGGATAAAGTTGGAGCCGGGGCTCTTTCTGCATGAGTAACTCACTCAAAACTCGGCTCAACTCACCAGCAGCAGCAGTTGGTTGCGATCTCAGCTCAGTTCCCAACTTCAACCGACCAGCCTGCGAAAAGTGTGTTGCTCCAACTCCACGTCGCGGAGAACTTTTCCTCGCCAAGTGCAAGTGCTTTCGCGATTTTCTTCTTAAAGTTCGAGCGGCGAAGAAAACGCGCGTGAAAAAATTGCCCCTCCGGCAGCAGCAACTTGGGAAGTCTGCTCAAGTGGTGGTGGTGTTGTATCTTTCCGTTTTTTTTTTTGCATGATGCTAATTTTATGTTGGTGGTGAAAATATGCTCCCTGTCAGACTCCTTTTGCCCGGTAGCGTTAGAGGTTATGTTGTCGCCAAACGTATGCGGTTCTTGGGAGGGTGAGGTGGGAGGCGACCGTTGTACATATTTATTCATTAGAAAATTATGCTAATTTTACATAACCTTACCCGCGAGTTTTCGTGGTGGGAATATCGTTTGCTTATTAAATACATTTTAAATGTTTGAATTGCTGTACGCATGTGTGAAAGTCAAGAAACTTTGAGGTTATCTTTTAAATTTAAAAATAGGGTTTAGAGAGAAAATAAATCGTTATCTGTACATTATATTTTTCTTTTGATAAATGTAAAATATCTTTCCATCGGATATTCATTTCACAGCCACGATTCAAATGAGAGATTCATAATCAAACGAACTTCCTCCTTCGACTCAACACAGTGTTGAACAGCTAGATCAGTTCACGAAAAGAAACAGTGTTGAGAAACACCGGATATCTTTTAAAATTTCATTAAAGTTTGATTTCAAATTTCACGGCAAATGATAAAGTTTTGGCCTCACTTTGGTTGTGTGTTTCGGTGGTTTTGTGGGTGTAACTGTTCAACCACTGGCGCAAACTTTATCGTCGGAAAATAATTTCATAAAAAACCCATCAAATGAAAGATGCGAATTTGAAGTTTTCCTCGGATGGCGAAAGGATCATATAAATGGAAACTTTCGAATGAAATCTCTACTCTGCTGGAGGTGGGGGGTGTCCTCTCCTAACCCTCACTGCACCACGGTGGCGAGAAAACGAGGGATTTTAATTTAATCCGCTAGTTCGTCATACTTTGCAGAAAGATGAAGTCTGTGTGATTCCGTTCGTTTTGCTGTGCCAGCCACGGCCAAAGACGACAAAATGTGGCATCATTCCGAACTTGTCGTGTGGAAGTGGAAAGTTTTCATATATTTTAATAAACTTTTTTCCCAGCCAACTGAGTGAGAGAGAGAGTAACATCTGGTTGCAGTTGCAGAGTTTCAGAGTTATGAGTGGGTGGTTTTGGGTGGATGGCTTCGTGAATCGCGGTTGGCATGGCGACAAAGATGATGATTGCAGTTGGGAACGGCTTCCGGGTTGCACACGTTCCGGTTCATGAATGATAGAGTTGAGCGGGTTTTAAAAAAATTGCGATTACTTATATATTTGAAGCAGGCATTACGGATTTTTTAATTGTTACATAGCTAAGTTAATTAAATATTTCCTTTCATTACAAATCAATTCCGTGATAATAGTTTTACTTTTTTGCAAAAAAAAAAAAACAAATTTAGACTATTTTTTCATTACCACCTAAATTCGGTAGTTCAGGTGGCTTATGTTTGAATTCTTATCACGTACACTGCCCATAATTGAAAATTCGGCTATTATGCCAAATCAAGTATTCCGAGAAAAACGCGTTTTAGTGTTTGTCACTAAATCTCCGGCAAGGCAATTTCCCATAAGAGTGGCATATTAGCCGTTTGGTTTTTCGCATCGGCAGCCAAGTCTAAACACTATTTCAGTAAAATTCAAGTTCCAGAAGATTCGTTGGAACATCCTCTACCACGTGGTGCTAATATCTCGTTTTTGCCAAAAGTGGATATTAGCCGTTTTTTC
The DNA here is from genome assembly GCF_016801865.2 of Culex pipiens pallens. NCBI lineage: Eukaryota > Metazoa > Arthropoda > Insecta > Diptera > Culicidae > Culex > Culex pipiens. Next base: position 128,191,843 of record NC_068938.1, on the reverse strand, counting down.
AATGGTGGGCAGTACAGTGCAAATTCCATTTTCAAACCATTTGATTATTTTTCTCGCAGTACTGATTCGATTTATGAGTGCCTGCATACTTCGAAACTTAATAATCCAAATACACCATATTCTTTTTTTATGTCACCTTTATTAAACGATTCTCGATTTACGCAACTTTTTTTAAGTCATGACTTAAAAAAAGAATATCTATGATTAAATTAAGAATCTTTTGGATTTCGTAATGTTTCGGAGAGTGGTATTTTGGTATTGGTATTTCGTTTAGTTATGCTATTAAAACATGTAACCATAGTTTTGCAACATCTGGAGTGTTCTAGTCCATCTGAAACTTCCGAGAATTTTGAGCAAGAGGCTTACAAAAATACAAGTCGAAACTTCAAGATTTTGTCTATAGATCCTACCCAGACTGCTTCAGTGAGTATGGTAGGCTACAGTGCATTGTTGTAACAAGTTATTGGGATGATCTGGGTCATCCAAAGACTCCCTAGAGTTAAGATCTGTGAATCTACCGCCGTAACAAGCAAGAGGTCGACGGGTTTTGACCCCGGAATATACCGCATAACTTCAGTGAGTGTGGTAGACTACTTTGCTGAGGTGTTGGGTTGCCTTGGTTCAACCAAAGACTCCATGGAGTTATGATAGGAGGGTCTACGGCTGTAACATGGTCTTTCTGGAACATCCCAACAGAAGTAGTCTTTCGATTTCACTGATGCAATTCTGATCAAAAACTGTCAACCGCTTGCTTGTTACGGTGGTAGACCAACAGATTTTAACTCCAGGGAGTCCTTGGATGCCCCAGGACATCCAAACACATCCCAACACCTCAGCAAAGTAGACTAGCATACTCACTGAAGCTATGCGGTCAAAACCCGTCGACCTCTTGCTTGTTACGGCGGTAGATTCACCGGTCTTAACTTCAAACAGTTCTTGGATGACCCAGATCATCCCAATAAGTTGTTATAACAATGCGCTGTAGCCTATCACACTCACTGAAGCAGTCTGGGTAGGATCCGTAGACAAAATCTTGAAGTTTCGACTTGTATTTTTGGTAAGCCTTTTGCTCAAAATTCCCGGAAGTTTCGGATGGACTAGAACATCCCAGATGTTGCAAAACTATTGTTTTAATAACATAACTAAACAAAATACCATTGATACATTTTGAAAACTCTCTGAAATATTACGAAATCCCGAAGATTCTTAATTTAAGTCATAGTCATAGTCATAGTTTAAATCATAGACATTCTTTTTTTAAACGATTCTCGATTTAAACACCCCCATTTTGCTGTGTAAATCAAGAATATGGTGTATACTAAAACCACAGACAATAATCTTTAATTATTTTCATTACAATTCATTACAAAAACAATTCAAAATTAAAATAAATCGAATGAACAATTTTATAAAAGTTTCTCTTATCTTTCTTTATAAGAATTGAAGACTTTTAAAAAGAAGGAAAGTTTTACGAGAAATATTAAATTTATTAAGGCCCTCATCATATTTTTTTGTTTAAAAAAAAATTGAAGATCTTTGAATTGCAATTTTAAAAAATGTAGATTTAATCTTCCAAAAAAAAACAAAACTCTCCATGAGTTTCATTATTTCCCTTCTTCTGAAAAAATACAACATCAAACATTTCTGGGGAATGGTTTATTCTGAGGAATGTGCCATCTTGGCGAATGGGTTTTTAGAGAATATGAGGTTATTTTTTAAAAAGGACGTAACCTTGTTTAAAAACGCCCAAGGTTACGTCCAATTGTGTCCAATTGTGATTGGCATTCAGCAAACTTTAAAATTTTTCTCCGTCATGCATATGGATCGTCGGATCGATAATGTTTTAGCACAGACAAACAGACGGGACACTCGAGTGCCGAACCATCGTCCTCCAAAAACGTTATTTATTTCAAATTCAATTTTGTTTCGGCATCCACTCACCCGGCGCTGATGGCGCTGCTGTCGTGACAGCTCGCCCGTCTTTTCTCAGTGTGTGTGATGCGTGTTTTTTTGTTTTTAAGTTGAGCGTGAGCACGTGTGAGCCTTCCACCTCGAGTGTCTCGCCGGAAGGTCGCTTCATCTGTGGAGAGTTCGAATCCGGCCGAATGCACCTGAACGACGAGAGCCAGCACACTCTTAGGCCTATTCCACTGCCTGCCGAAGTCGAGGCTGCTGCTGAGGCGCCCGCTACTGGAAGAAAGCCGGATCCTGTGGTGGAGTCATCTCCTTCGGAGCAACCTGCTTATCCTTCGTATACTGCTGCTCAGATTGCTGCTGCTGGTCGTCCTTTTGGCATTTTGACGATGCGTCGATTGTGAGCGCCACTCTTCGCGACTTTTTTCGTCTCATTCGGCCTTTTTGGTTTTATTCGCTGGCAACTTAATTGCGCCGTGGACACGTTCCCCGCAAATGTTTCCAAACGCCCATCGTGGGGATCAATTCCGTTAGTTTTGAATTGGATTTTCCTATTCCGGCGGCCACTACTGGTGTTTTCGTGACCGGGATATCTGGTGTCAAGTGTAATGGTTCATGTTTTCGGTGGAGGAGGAATCTTAGATGGAACATGCAAACAACGGGGAGGACCAGTGGTGTGGTTTCTGTCATTGTGTTTGTCTTGCATCGCTGCAGGTGCTGCCACATGATTTGCCTCATGAGGTTCTGCCATTGGAAACGGAACCGACCCACCGTCATTTTCGGCCGTCGGTCTTGATTTATTTATTTTGATTTTGTTACTGATGATCAGCAACAACAAAATTATTTCGAAACAGCTGTTAATGTTTACAATCGTTAAGGCTTGATTGTCTCACGCATACACTGACATGACACATGACAGTAATGGGTTTGTATTGGTGTGTTTGGGCTGCGCTTCGGCATTAGCTCACCAGGCAGCGCTGGCGTCGCCGTGATTTGGTGGTTTGATGAAGGACGATGGATTTCAAAAAAAAAATTGTATGGAGAGTCACGTCTGTTTGTCTGTGTTATTACATTTTATTTTATCGTGACTTGTGTGCTATCTTGTAACACGTTCGATAGTTTACAGAAGACGAGTCACAAAATAGCATACGGGCAACGATAGATATTTATTCAGATATTTCTGCTCTGTGATATTAAAAGACAGTTTTTGAATTAGTTTATATTTTTGAAACTTTGTTCAAGTTTAATTCCACTATGATTTTTTTTTCTGAAAAAAATGCATTGAGCAACTCTCTACGAAATCAGCCGATTTCGACCATTTTTATTTTTTGTATTTTTTGATTTGGCTCAAACTTTGTGGGGGCCGTCCCCATAATCAAATAAGCTTTTTTGTGTCATTGGTTCACCCATTCAAGTCTCCATACAATATTGGCTGCTGGCCATACAAAAAAATGGTACGTAAATATTGAAACAGCTGCAACTTTTGAGTGAATTTTCTGATCAAAGTTGTTTCTGGCAAAGTTGTAGGTATTGTTGAGGTCTATTGAGAAAAAAATTGGCACACGAAAAAAAATTGCAGATTTTTTAATCAACTTTTTATTTTACAAAAACTCGATTACCCAAAATAAGATTTTTTTTTTAATTTCGAATTTTTTGATATGTTTTTGGGGACAAAAACACGCAACTTTTGAGCCATAGAGAAACATGGTCAAAAAATCTGCCGTCGAGTTATAATTGTTTTAATAAATAATGATTTTTGGAAAAAATTAAAATTTCATGCAAAAACAAATTTGACGTATTTTTTTTAAGTAAAATTGAATTTCGAATCGAAAAGTACATCACAGATATTTTGATGATGGGCTCTGTTTTCAAGATATAACCACCAAAAGTTTGATTTTAGCGAAATATTTGCAGTTTTTCGATTTTTCTAAACAGTCACCTATAAATGATCATTTCTGAAAATATTTTTTTTTTTAATTTCAGAAAATTTTCTATAAAAATGTCTAAGGGACATTGCGAGTTGGCCTTCTCATTGCTGAGATACAGCCGCTTCTAGAAAAAGAAACAGAAAATTTAAATTTTCGAATATTCACCAAAACAACCCACCATTTTCTAATGTCGATATTTCAGAAAGTAATGGTCCGATTTTCAGTGTAAAAACATGAAACATTCGTGAAATTTTACGATCTTTTCGAAAAACAATATTTTGAAACAAATTAAATCAAGACTTGTATTGAAATGAGCGTAATATTCAATGTTTGGCCCTTTTAAAATGTTAGTCTTGATTTTAAAATTTTAAAAATATTTTTTTCGAGAAGATCGGAAAATTTTACGAATGTTTCATGTTTTAACATTGGACAGCAGCCAAAATTGTATGGAGACTTGTATAGGTAAACCAATGACACAAAAAAAGCATCTTTGATCATAGGGAAGGCCCCCACAAAGTTTGAATCAAATAAAAAACACAAAAAATTAAAATGGTTGAAATCGGCCGATTTCCTAGAGAGTTGCTCACGATGTATAGTATTTAATGCCATTTCCGGTCGTTTATTGTACATCTGGAATTATGCTAAAACAGGTTTGTATACATAACTTTTGAACTACTTGTCGAAAGATTATGGTAGGTTTACAAGCTTTCTGTGAGAAGTTTGAAGAGCAGGATTATAGCCTCACTTTAGTGACAAAGAAAAAAATCTATATTTTGTATTTAAGAAATAGATAAACTTGCTTCAAACACAGTAAAAACTGTTGCTTATTCAAATTTAGCTTTCTTCTATAAATTTGTAGCTGACAATAATCGTTGAATAATAAAGTAGTTTATGCAACAAGTTGCAAAAAGAGGATTTTTTCAGCACGAGTCGTACATTTATAAAAATATAACGAGTGATGAAAAAAATCAAGTTTTGCAACGAGTTCCATAAAACTTTTTTTTTGTTATTCCGAAAATCACCTTTGGACAGAACTATATGTCAATTGTCAATTGGTCAAAATCGTTTAAATCAAGAAAATGTTGAAAAGTATAACTTTTCCTAACAAGTGCTGAAAAGCTCAACTTTTCAGCATCCATTTCAGTGCTGAAAAGTACAATTTTCAGCATTTGTTTTGAAAGGGGTTACTTTTCGATTCTGTTATTTTTGGTACAGACAAGTAGGCTGTTTCGTCGCTCAAGAATGACAGGAAATGTAAATAGTATCAGGACGGAATAGAAAAAAAAAGATTTTTAATTTTGTGATTTTTTATTTCGTTCTAGTTAGGCTGAACATTTTAAAAGGACCCAAACATTTCTTTTTCATTTTTTATGCTTAAAGAGCATATATCAATTTACCACTATTAGTAGGCTTAGTGATTTTTCACGCTCGGAAATAGCAAATTTCACGGGGACCTCAATTTCAAATCACCAAATTTCACGCAAATTTCGCGGAACGTAAAAATGTTAAAATTACTCTCAAAATCTTATATTTAAAATACAGCAACTACTTGTTATGCTTCATTATAAATAATTCTTCAATAAACAAAAAAAAATCTCACTAAATTTGAATGTAACACATAAACAAATCTTCAAATTTTAAAAAAAAATCTACTTGGTTTATGGATGGGCTCTATTTATATTTTGAAACAAAATTTATTGAACTGCTTTTTTAATATTCGACTAATAAAGCTAATTCGTTGATTTGCTTCTGTTTAAGATTACATTTTATTGAATTTCATATCAAAGCCAGATTCAACAATCTTGTTCAGCAAAAATTAGTAAAATAGTTTTAATTTTCTGCAAAAAATAGCTCATTCAAAATATTTTTATAGGTTTTTATTAAAAATTTAAAACTAAATTTAAAATCAAACAGCAAAAATGATTAAATTGGTTGCGAAATCAAATTTTTTATACAAAAAAAAAACAGACTTAACTTTTACGGGAATCATCAATCCAGAAAATCAAATAAACAGGACTCAGAAAAATATTAAATATTTTTAAAAGGTGATTTCAAAGATATAAAATACTCTTTATTTTATTTTGAATCAAACAAAGCTAAATTCTTTTAATTTCTTTCAAAACTACACCTTTCAAAAAATTGTAGTATTTTTTTACTACAGCGAATAAAAATATTACTAAATAAAGTTAGTTTCTAAAAAAACTGAAAAATCCGAACAATTCTTCAAATGGTTCATATCAAGCTTTTTAATTTAAAACTAATCAAATTGACTCAAATAGTCTTTATGATTAAAATATTTATTATAATGTTATATGAAAAAAAAACGATTTGACAAAATAATAAATTACAAGAATTTCAAATCGCCAAAATTCACTAACCCTATATATGTATTATTAATTGAACAGTAGTTCTTAAGATTATTTTTATTCTTATTTGAGTTTGATAAAATATTTTGAGAAAAATCGTTATAGTTTCTCACAAACATAAAATTTCACGGGATTTCGCGGAAAAAGACAGATTTCGCGGATTTCACGCTGTCCGCGAAATCGTGAAATTTCACTAACCCTAACTATTAGGTACCTTACATCCGATCCCCTGCCTTAACAATAATTCACTGCACGCATCATTGAGCGTCATCGATGAATGGAAACAAATGAAATCAAAGACGAGAGGATCACACGTTATCTACGGTAGGGAGGCGAATCGATTATTGCGCAGCATTATCAGTTTCAGGCGCGTCAATATCTCATGTCCACCCTCACTTTCTATCTGTCTCTTGTTGTGCGAATGATGATCCAATAAAGTGTTACAGATAACGTCGGAGGGGTCCACGTTTCGGTCGAAAGACAAGTGATGCAAAAATAATTGCAATTTCTGCCACAATTCCTAATAATCTGCCTTGGACACCCGTTTGATTAATGTAGGGTCGGAATATTGAGACTAACTCAGCATAGAGAGGGTAAGGGTAAGGTAGGGTAGAATCTCTTTCTCTCTCAACAACATAAAGTGTCTTCGGACTAACTTTGGTCCGACGTAGGGATTCCTTTCCCACACGACAACTCAATTCCAACCAATCACAATCACTTAACCATGACAGCTCGGAGATCAAAAGCAGGTCCGGGGACCGTTGATGCTGTGTGGAAGCAGACTCTGGAATCCGGACTCAACCGACGACCAATCGAGGCAATAATTCAATTTGAGTGCTGTGTTGGTCGAAATCAAATTCCTCAAACGGTTGAGAGACAGACTAGAGAGGGAGAGAGAAACAGTGTGGTCAAACGGCAAAAATGCGAGATTTTCTCTTTGATAGAGAATTTGCAGCAAAGCTAAAAGACACATGTCGCCACCTATGAACAAATAGCGTAAACCTATGAATTTTGAAAAATCGTTTTTTTTTCTTCAGATTCAACATTTTTACAAAACTTATGCCGGATTCGGATGAGAAAAATTATTTCCAACAGTTTGGTGTATAACTTTCCAATATTTGTATGATTTTACTATGAGAAAATTGTAAATATAGTAAAAGATAGTAATTTGAACTATTTGGCAAGAAAGTCTGTCAAAAATCAATAAAAATTGTTGAATATACGTTAACACATTTGTTATCAACTATATAACTATTTATTTCATTGATATATATCAGGAAACTCATTTTTTCGTGTTCCAAAACATGTTTTTTAAAGAAAAAGTTCACAAATTTTTGCGCGCCAAAAAATTGATGTTCATTATTTTAAAGCAAAAATTTTTTCTCGTCTTTTGCAACCAGTTTCATAAAGATTGATGCAGGGAACCATGAGAAATAATCGATTTTGTTCTTTAATCGGCAGAAAGGCATACGATTTTAGGCAAGTAACCTCATTCTGGCGCCATCTACATTTGAAACGCAGTCGCGCTGCAAAACCTCAATTAACTTTTTCCATTTTGTGTGGGATTTTCCATGGAATGAAAATAGCAAAGTTCCTCTGATGCACAGTGGATATTTCACGAAATGTGGTCAAAAGTGAATCGGAAGTGGGTAATGTTTTTTTTATTTGTTCCAAATTTGTTCTTCAATAAATTCGATTCATTTTGATGGACAGTTAATTTGCAGAAATATATGAAAAGTACCTGAAGTTTGCCAAATCAGAATTTTCAGAAAATAACTAAAAATTGTAGCTAATTACTTTTTAATATAATCATTTAAAAAAATAGAAGATAATGTGAATAATACAAAATGTGTTTAAGACTGTCAGGTGCATCAAAACTTATCTAACTATTGCTAAAAAATATATTAAAATATTTAAAATTGATATCATACGTCTGCAGATGTTTTCAATAGGAGTGACAAGGGTACACTCTTTGTTAACAAACTGACATTGGACCATTTTCATTGTTTTGTTTGATCTTCGATAAAATTAAATAGCATTTTTTCAATTTAACCCTTTTTTGCTTGTACAAGATCTATACAAAATTCATTGTTCTAAATTTATGATCTAATTTATATTTTGTCTCACTTGAAATTAAAAGAGGCAATTGTATTTTGGCCCATAGTCACCTCCACTGACGGAAGCGGCACTCAGTGTGGCGGTGTGGAGATAAGCTGATGGTTTATTTTCACCGGCTGGCAGCTGCTGAAAGTTCTCGGAACGTCTGCTCACCGCGATTCGGCGAAAGCTCCCACTGCGCGATTGATTGGTGTCTTCGGTGGGATTTTTCGAACGGGCGAATTAAATGGATTTTCAACTATTCGCAAAAGCAGTGAGGGAAAGTTTACTCTCGGAGTTTTTCTTGCTTTGGGTTGGTTTTAAACTGAAAACATGACGAATTCCGTTAAAAGTTTATTTTGGAAAGTCTCAAACAATGATGAAACATTTTTTGGCTCTTAGTTTTGGTTGCAAACAGACTTCGAGTAGGATTATTTCTGTTTGAAAAAGAAGAGGCTTTCAATCAAGTGAATTGAAGAAATCCCTGTCCTATTGACAGCTTCTACCTTTAGCCCTGACACGATGATGTCTTATCACATCCATCATCTGTCTGAAGATGATCCTACCCTCTTCCATCTGGATATTTTCCTCCCAAATATCCTACTCGTTTTTCACTGTTGCAGATGCCATTGACACATTTTATTCCAAAGAACACCTCCACGCGGTAGCAGAAAAGGACTGAACTTGTTCAATTTACGATGTAAAAGGATTATCGCCTGAGGGTGGCCTCGCCGCACATGCATATTTTAACAGGTAATTATTCACGTGTGGGGTATAATATACAACAGAATGGTAAGTGGTGGAGCACTTGAAACTGTGAATGGAATCCAGAGTGAGAGAGCGAGCACACTGAAGCTGAATGAACTGTAAAATGAGCGGATCTCAAAAGACTTCTACTGGAACGGTTTAGACGAGAATATCTCTTTATTATTCAAACTTTAATCGCAAATTTAAGGTTCGCTAACTTCTCGGAAAATTAATTTTCATTTAATAATTGTATCATTATAAATTGAGATACAGTAAATATTTGAGAAATGATAAATTCACTTTCTGAAATGAAATGTCTTTTCAAAACTATTTGTTTATGAAAAAATGTGACAAATAGGCAACTAAATTCCCAGGTTTTGATTTGATAGTTTATTAAATCCCAGTTATGCCCAGAATTTTGGGAAATTTCAAAAAGGACACACATAAAATTAAATACATTTAAAAGATTTCAACAAAATCTGAAAAGTTTTGAAAATGTATGGAAATGTGAAAAATGTATGGAAATGTTGTAAAGAAGAATTAATAATAATAATTCATAACTAGGGTTTTTTTCAAAATCCTATAAGCAATTGTCTTTCATATGTTTAAAGGACCTATTCAAAAAAAAAAAAAAAACTCAAGATAATATGCACAGTGTTCGGAATGGCAAAATAAAGTGGAATAAATTGATAACTCCTTAATTTGACGTCCTAGCCAAATGGTGTCTTCGGAAGAGTTGTTGTACTTGATATGGACTATCTTTTGAAGTTATTGACATACAGGGTGACGAACTTACAGGGTGTCAACCAAAAACCAACATTGTTGGATGTCGTTGTAAGACTTTTTTGGTGATAACTCAAAATTTTAGCATTTTAGCGGCCTACTATGTTCTGAAGAGTTGTTTATGACATAAAATTACACATCTTTGCCGAAGACAGCAAAATGTGTTGAGCCTTTATTGAGGAGTTATAACCAATTTTAAGTGATTTTGAGCCTATTTTCAAGTTGCTATGCTTTCAAAATGGTCGTATTTTTTTCAAAAACAAAGTAATTTCCATAAATATCGACCAATTTACCCTTCAATTTACAGATTTTCACCGTGTATTCATAATGATTTCGAATAACATTTATAAATAAATTGATTGAAAACCGTCAAATTCAAATTGAGATATCTAAAAAAAGGCGCCGATAGACACGGAGACATTTCAGGAAATGTAATAAAAAGTTTGCACTTTCAGGTGCATTGTTCGGTTTTGCGCCAAAATGCGCCATTTTGAAAACATAGCAACTTTAAAATAGGCTTAAAATCACATTAAATGATTATAACTCCTCAATAAACGCTAAAAACATTTTGCTGTCTTCGGCAAAGATGTGTAATTTTATGTCATAAACAACTCTTCACAGCATAGTAGGCTGCTAAAATGCTAAAATTTTGAGTTATAACCAAAAAAGTGCTTTTTTGGACCATGTTGGCAAAAAAGGGGATAGATCTAAAAATTTGGCGCCTTCGACAAACTTTCATGAATTTTTTTCCACTACAACTTAGCCGAAGACACCAAGGCCCTTCAACGTCATCCAACAAAGTTGGTTTTTGGTTGGCACTCTGTAAGTTCATCACCATGTATGTCAATAACTTCAAAAGATAGCCCTTATCAAGTACAACAACTCTTCCGAAGACATCATTTAGCTAGGACGTCAAATAAAAAAGTTATCAATTTATTCCACTTAATTTTGCCATTCCGAACACTGTGCAATGATTTTCTTCACGAGATGTAGTTTGCATCGGATAACGGACAACATTTTTGGTAATTTTCACCAAGTTTTCGCAAAATAGTTTGTGAGTTTGAAAAACCGTCAAATACGAAAAAAACGGGATCAAATCCCAGTCGGTTCCCATGAAATTTGGAATTTGGAATTGAACTTTGAATATGAACAAAAAACCTTAAAGAATCAGGTAGGATTCGAACTCACACCTTTGGATTGATGGTCTGGGACGCTAACTAGTCGGCCATCATGAAGTTTATGCTCTAGAACAGAATTGATCCGTAGTGGCGCAATAATACATACATACATACTTGACAAACCGTCAAATACGAAAAAGTGCATGTTTGTTTGTCTGCTTGCCGCAGTCTACTGCCTCCTTTATTGATATAAGTTATAAACGGGACTTGATTTGATCATATAGTAATCAATATTCAATTTTCCACAGTTTATTAAAGATTCTAAGATTTTTAGTTAATACAGTCATTCCACATATTTAAAACACCCATAAATTTGGAATACTTTGGCGGCATTTTATCAATATATTCTATAGGACCCAAAAGGCAACTTTTCTTCTAACATTAAAATTTTCAGGGACTTGTTAAGGCTATGCTAGCTATTTTATAAGCAAAATTTTTCTTTTATAGCAACAAACTGCATTTCTAGCTAATTTTAACAAATGCAGGAAAACATTGCCTGAAAATATCCTGTTCCATGATTGTGGGATTTTATTGTTCCTCCAACCTTAATTGAACTGCAAATTCTACACGCAAAAAAATGAGTTCGCGTGAAAGTGAACAGCGTTCATGCCAGTGAGATCCAGGAAAAACTGTTCATTTTTTATGGTGCATTTTTGAATTTTGTGCCAAAAAAAGAGTAGTTTCTTCCTGGTTCCCGCTGGCATGAACGCTGTTCACTTTCACGCGAACTCATTTCTTTGCGGGTACAAAACAAATGTATCCAAAAACTTGCAAAATGCAAACAAAACAATGTAAATCACACATTCTGCAGCGACATAATTGTCACGTTTTGGCTGATGGGTCGAACATTTTAAATATGTATTAGTTTTTTCATTGGTCTAATAATGACAAATGTTTATCGTATCTAAAACATGAGTGATTAATTTGTATGAAAAAGGGTCCAAATTTCGCTATCTCCAACTCCGGAACAATGTCGCGAAGTAATCGATGTGGCAAATGAAAAAGGTTGACTTATAATTAGTTCTCGATAATAGTTACTTGCAGAAAATACAATTTTCTATTTAATTCAATTTTTGGAATGGTTTTGATATCATAAGAGACATATTCTCGTTTTACGGTATATTTTTGCTTCTTAGGATTTGCTTTAAACTAAACATTGTTAAATGATTGTTTGGTGTTGTCAATCAATATTCTCTTCTTGAGATATTTGCTTTAAAATATTTTAGAAAAAAAAAACAGATAAAACTTGAAATCAAAGTCAATACCTCTACCATAACCATATCTGCCCCTTTATCTATTGTTCAACCGCATCGCATCGGGTTTTTCGTCAAAAAGAGTCGAGGCAATAAATAGGGATTTCTCTTCCTGTTTTTACTCTTGCAAATCCTAGACACTGGTGCTATTATCTGCTATCGTTTATTTTCGTTTCTTTGTGACGAGTTCACAGGAAACGAAGCAATTGCCGTGTCCCATTCCCCTCTTGTGAAAGAAGCAAATAATCTTTTGTTTTGCCTGATGACTGGAAAAAAAACGCAAGGTGAAAAAGAAGACAACTACAGTCGGACTTCGTTTGATGAGGGTGAGAATTGATCTTTCTTCAAATTTTCCATGATTCCGAATCTCCACTGTAGAATTGTGTATCTGTATCGCAAACCTCATCATTGCCCTTGGCGCTTTTTTTGTTGTTGTCTCGATGCCATAGATGAGAAAAGAAAGCGATTCTGTGCTGTTTTTCATGGATGACGAAACGACTTCTAGTTGAAGCCCCCCCCCTTCCCTTCTGATCTTAAGGATTGGCCAAGGTTAGCACGGAACCGAACAGGAAAAACATGATAGGCTCGAAACAAATGTCTGCACGACGACACTTTTACAGCTTTCTGGGTCGAGTTTTGGATGATGGCAGAAATTTTCCACATTATGGTCGCCTATTATCGTCAACTGGAAGAGACTTTTCTCTTGCAGGGGGAAAAAACGGGGGTCACCCAGTGTCGAAGGGGAGACGTTGCAAATGGACCGGAAGGTTGTTATTTTCTGAGAATGGGATGGGGGGTGGGGTAAATAGCAAACACTGCTGGGAAGAAGAGTGTGGTGGGTGGTTAACAAGCGTAAAATGACAAACGATATAAAGCGAATATTTGCAATGTGGATTGAGGGTGGTGTGGGTATCAGTCACGCTGGCGTTAAGGTGAAACACGATATATTTTTATCGGGGTTCTAGGAAGTTTAAATTTACACCGGAATCTACCTGCGATAAAGGCAGCATGAAAATATTGTAAGGTTCTTGTAGTAGCAATCATCAGAAAAAAAAATCATGGTGGTTTGTACCAAACCAAATCACCCACATTATAGTGAGATTTAAGTGAATTAAAAAAAATCAATGATATTTGTAAGATTTTCTGTTCAAATTCTTGTGGAACGATGGAAAACAATTCGATCTTCAGTTTCCATTAGGGTTTTACCTAAATTTGTTGATTTTGTAAGAATATTGCGTTTCAAGAATTAAATTTCAATCCACCCGTGGAACCTGTTTTTGCCCACTAGAAAATCAAGGAATCAAAATGAATGTTGGCTTGAAGTTACTCAAATATTGTATGAAAAGATATAGGGGAAATATACTCTTTCTCAGCCTATTTCTATCATCGGCCTATAAGCACTTTAATCATTAATTACAGCTTTCATAAGGTGTTTTTGACTGTTTCAAAGTAATAAATAGCTCAAATAAAAAAAACTCTCCATTGTGGATGCATCAAAAAATGTTGAAAATTTGCTGCAAAAGTGATTAGAATTGGTCGAACGGCTTAGAGTAATTAAAATGAATTTATTTCCCCCAATACATGTTTAAAAGTACCGTAAAACGGGGTGACTTTGGTAGCTTTGCGATTTTTCCGCAAAATTAATAGTACAATTAAAATACGTACACAGCAAAAAAAATCCGATCGCATGCAAAAGCATGCACATCACCTTCGTCAAAATAAACACTTAATATTACACACTGCATGTACTTTTTTTTTGCAAAAACAAAAAAAAAGTTGCAACCAACGGGATTCAAAGCCAGGAATGGCGCCTTAGCCCACTTGACCATTAGACCGAAGAAACGAGGATAAACACATAGGGAAAGGTGGGGCAAGACGACCATATGGGGCAAGAGGAACAATCACTCGTATGGCCGTATTTTTTACAATTTTGATTATTTCCAGTATGAGGAATTGTTGTTAGCAATGCAATTAGCTGATTCTACTACCACATAACCGCCAAAACGACGTAAACGCCACGGGGCATAAGATTTAGTTAAGTTTTTTTCAAAACCTTTGTTTTCTTATAATATTTGGAAAGTGTAAAATAAGGCTTAGGGTTCGTTTTAAGGCTCATTTTATCAAAATGCTATTTTTCCTAGATCAGTGGAGCGGCCGTGGCTGACTGGTTACGGTGTTCGCTTTGTAAGCGAATGGCCCTGGGTTCGATTCCCATCTGCTCCCAACGAGAAAGTATAGGAAATATAAATCTTGAAACTCTGAACATGTACGAAAAATCAAAGTCGCTCGAGTAGGGGTTCGATCCCCCGTCCTTAGGATTGGTAAGCAAAAATGCTAACCACTAGGCCATCGCGACTTGGTGAGCTATGACTGGAATTAGGAATACTGTTACCACCATCAACTATATACGCGCTGGGTCCTTGTCCATTTGACAAGGGTTCGGAAGTTCTAAATAACGTTTTAAACCGATTGGTCCAAACGTTCTTCAGGGCGGGGCTTGTCGACAAAGCTGAAGTACCTCGCGCTCGGCTAGCCAGCGTAGAAATGGGTCACCGAAGCTCGGCAGAGCTAACACCTTCCAAATGCCTATGCGAGTTATTTGCATGTATAGAATGAGAGCTAAAAATACATGGAAACAACTCAATTTGTAAGAAGCGACCGCGTGGTCCCGTTTGGTTGGTTGCACACACACACACACACACACACACATGCTATTTTTCCTAGATCAGTAGTGTCCCTACCAATGACATGCACCTATTACGAAGTATGATTTAACTTTTGGTTATTTTTGTTGAGAGCTTTTAAAAAATCTTGTTCAGGTGGGGCAAGTGTACCATATGGATTTTTAGTATGGAAAAAATACGAATTGCTGCAACAACATATTTTATTGGGAAATAAATACTTGATAGTACTTAAAAATTGATAAACAATTGTTAAAAAAAATGTCCATACAAAATAAAGTGATATTATGAAAATTTACTATTTATCATCTAAGTAATATTTTTTTTCGTAAAAACGATAAAATTCTTAGTAAAATATTATTATTTAATCTAAAAATGGAAGAAACCTTTCAAATACATTCTAATCTGATGTATCTAAGTGATAACAGTTCAATTGTTAGCAAATTAACATGTTTTTTCATGCATTGTTCCTCTTGCCCCAACGGGTTGTTCGTCTTGCCCCACTAGTTGAGTAGAACGTACGGAAAATCAAAAAATTTAAAATCAATTTTTTACATTAAAAAACTGATTTTTTTAAAAACTGTTTCTTACAAAGTCTTAGTCAAGACCTAGAAAAAGATGATTATAATAAAATCGGACAGATTTTTTAATTTTTTAATGGGTTATAACGAGCATTTCCTTAGATTGTTACACTTGCCCCACTTTACCCTATATGAGCTTGACATTTTGGTCAAGTAGAGTTCCATATTGACGGGCTACATATTTCAGGGTGTAAAATTACATAAAATTGCATAAAATAATGCAATATTAATTTTACACCAATGCCTTTTACTCGCAGCTGGATTACTACTTTTTTAAGCTGTGTACGGAATGGTTTTAGAATCATACTGACCGTGGTAGAGAAGTGTCCAAAATACTTCAAAAAGAACTTTTAATAACATTTTGTAAAGTTTAAAAATAGTTAGTTAACTTTAGTTAAGAAAATGTTGATGAAAGTCATCATTTTTAACTTCTCAAAGTGTCATGATTTTCTTAAAAAACTAACCTAATCCACCTATGTGGTTGATACCTTCCTCACTTTTTACCAAAAATGGGTAATATGAGTGGTTTGGACACACATTTCAGCTTTTTTTAGATCCAGGAAAAACAAACAGATATAACTTATGTGGTAATAACTCGAGACAGGGTTGCCAGATCTTCAATGTTTTGGACTCATTGGAAAGGCCTTTCAATTACCTAACCAACGATGGGTCGGATGATGGATCCGGGCATAGTTTACATACATTCAAGTGAGATCCGGCTTCAAAAAAGTACATAAATATCACTTAAGTGGTCATAACTCGAGACAGGGTGGCCAGATCTTCAATGTTTTGGACTCATTGGAAAGGCCTTTCAATTACCTAACCAACGATGGGTCGGATGATGGATCCGGACATAGTTTACGTACATTTAAGTGAGATCCGGCTTCAACATTGTACATAAATATTACTTAAGTGGTCATAACTCGAGACAGGGTTGCTAGATATTCAATGTTTTGGACACTTTGGAAAGGCCTTTCAATTGCTTAACCAACGATGGGTCGGATGATGGATCCGGACATAGTTTACATACATTCAAGTGACCTTAAATATCACTTAAGTGGTCATAACTCGAGACAGGGTTGCCAGATCTTCAATGTTTTGGACTCATTGGAAAGGCCTTTCAATTACCTAACCAACGATGGGTCGGATGATGGATCCGGACATCGTTTACATGCATATAATTGAGATCCGGATATTTGTGAAAACACATTTTTATACATAACTTTTGAACTACTTATCGAAACTTCAAACAATTCAATAGCGATGCATGGGACCCTAAACTAAGTCGAATGCAACTAGTTCGATCAAAATCTGTTCAGCCAGAGCTGAGCAAACTCAGTGAGAATTTTGGTCACACACACATACACACACACAGACATTTGCTCAGTTTTTGATTCTGAGTCGATATGTATACGTAAAGGTGGGTCTAGGAGCTTTTAATAAAAAGTTCATTTTCAGAGCAGGATTATAGCCTTACCTCAGTGAGGAAGGCAAAACATAATTTTGAATCGGAAACGGAATGCATTTTTCAAATTCAGCATAAATTGATTATTTTATAAACAAGACTAGGTTTAACAAATTTCAGGCTAAATTCCGACTTTTTCACAATTTTACCTAAAATGTATATGTGTTTTGTTAAAAAGCTCATAAACTTAGTAAACTTAATAAAAATATTTATTTTTTTTTTTTCTTAAAAACTATATCAGCTGCTTTAGTGATGGTACATTTAACGTACAAATAAAGTTTGAACATTATAATTATGATGTTAATAAGAAAAAATATGACTATCAAAGTCACTCCGAAATTTCAACTAACAATTTTTAACTTAACTATTTTTCTAAACACTATTGAAAAAACTTTTTTTCCAACATAGTGTTTGTGTGGCCTACCCCAGTACATGCTTAATAAATTAAATTAAACTTAAATTAAATAATAATCTTGCGGAAAACCTTACCTGTTGGAAAATAATCTAAAAAACAAATTGAAATCCTATCAAAGTCACCCCGGTTTACGGTATGTGTTTTTATTTGATTAAAAAGTCCCCGATCACGACAGATACAAGATTGTTCACTTAGGCTTCAATTATTTCAGAATTCGTTTGATTTCGCAGGGAATTTATAAAGTTTGCTAATTTTTTCCTAGTTCTGTTCTAGTTTCGGAGTAAATATTGAAAATGTACAGTCGCACAAAAAAAGGAAAGAAAAAAGGATGACATAATTCTCTGAAACAACCCGTTTGCAGCCTTGTTCTCGAAAGTTGTACGTGATTTGTTAGTGCTTCGAAACTGAACCGCATGCTAAGTAACCAAACATAAAAGATTACCCCCACTAACGCACACACACACAAACACGTACGCACACATTTCCGCCACTAACTAGACTAGTATCCCGCTGCGCATCCTTTTAGCTTCGGATGCCGCCTCTAAAGTTGTGCGCTTTTCTTCTTCCCGCTCTGTCATCCTGGCGCGCTGATTTATGGACGCTTTTCCGTGTTGCACGCTTTTTAAACAATTCTTAAGTCTTCTTAGCCAGGGCCACGCCCTTTTCTGGGGGAAATCCCTGCCTGCATTCCGTGTCGTGCCCGTCCCGATTCCGGAGAACGCAAATGGAAATGAATGCTTTTGACTTTTCTGCGGAATTCTGAGGAGAATCAATTTTTTTTGTTGAATAAAGCTTTTTTTATTTAAAAAAATATCCGGCTTAAGTCTGCAGAATTACAACAAATTATTTCAAGAATTCACAATTCACTCTTTTAAAATTGTGTTGTCACTCTTTTCAAATTGTATTGTCTATTCCAAGTATTTAAATGATTCAAAAGTTGTGATTTTCTAAACTCTAGAGAATTCACTTTTCCCAAACATTCCGGTCTACAATTTACTCAGAAGCTACCTCACTTTTGCTAGGTTGAGTCACTTTATAACAATGCTTTTGTGTAAAGCTGCGTTTTCTTTTCCGCAAAAGACGGTGGGCGCATCGCCAAAAAGAAACCTCCTTTCAGCTTTTCCGAGGATGGTCGTAATTTTCTTTCCTTTCCTCCTGCTGCTGCTGGGCGATGAATTATCGTTTGCCGAGCATTTGTGACAGAAGGAAGAAAACTGCGTGCACTTTGCAAGAGTTATTATTGTTTTGCTCGTAAAGAATGGCTGCGGGGAGGAGGGATGCAAAATAAAGGGAAAAAGTTACAACCGTATCAATTTTGTCACGATTTATGTCCTAGGTTGACGATTGGGGAAAAAAGTTGTGTGTGTGGAAGCTTCGGACATGTTTGTCAGTAACTTTGAGATTAAATGACAGGAGGTCTTTGAAAAATAATATGATAAAGCATAGCATAGCATTGTTGTCTACCCGTATATGCTGATCCGTTATTGACCAGTACCTTCAAAAATGCTCCATGGACCACAGATGAAAAGTAGGAACCAATAATCACCACTTCGCATGTTTCAAAGAACCCTATCATGCTGATCAATACCGGCGCCGGCCACGACCAGTGGTAAGACACGGGGAAGTAGTAGGGGTATCAGGTAAGGATTCACCGTGGTAGGTGATGCGACCAGAAGCAAATTGATTATCGGTTTATGTTTTAATCGTGCCTTCCGAGCATCAGTGCTATAGGAAGGACTTATAGACTCTTTAATGCGAGAATGTGATTTAATTTGAACGCAGATCTATTATCACTAGTTTAAACACGCAAAATAGGATTCTAATCAAACGGTAATGTTAACTTTATCCGAAAAAGGCAACAATGAAGTTTAATAGGAAGACTTGTGAAAACAAAGGCTATATGCTTGATGTTCTCATTAATAAAAAGAGAAACATTATTACTTATCGACCGATTTTTTAAGACCACATTCATTTGTGATCGTACTGGACTTCAAGTTCAACGCGGGGTTCCAAATTACTGTGTGTAGTGTAGAGGTGGGCAAAAAAAGAGCGAACCGCTCAAAAAGCCAGTTCACTGAAAAGAGCGAACGAACCATGGCTCACAATAAAGAACCGCGGTTCTTTTTCAAATTCCGGTCTTTTGAAAGAACCGGCTCAAGATCGAATGATTTTTGTTATAAATATAAGTTATTGAATTACCAAAAAATGTAGTATTAAATTTGTTTTGGAAGCTTGAAAATGCAATTTCAAAAATTTCAATGCTTATAAAAATTAATCCCAAAAGTAAATGATTTTCTAAACAAAATGAAGTAAACTTTTCATTGTACAACTGATTGTACATTAAAGTAATACCGGAATACAAATTTGAGCATTTCAAATAGCATAATTTGTCAAATATTACCAAAAATCTACTTTACACTGGAACGCCCAACGCATGTCCAACTTACACGGACGCCCAAGCCTCCCAAAAAAAGGTGGAACGGTAACTTCAACTCGCTGGTTCTCGGGTCTAACTCAACCAATCAAGATGGTTTTTTCTTTCCAGTGATTTGTTAGGATGTCTAGATGATTCTAGAACTTTGCTGAACTTAATTTGAACAAATCTGTACAGTCATCCCACATATTCGGAACACCCACAAATTCGGAACACTTTTATGATAATTTGTCAATAGCATGCCAAAAGTAGCTTTTCTGTCGACCCTACTATTCTTAGAACCTTCATTTGGACATTATCTTGCTATTTCACTAGTAAAAGTAATACTTTTTGAACAAAAACTTCATTCCAAGACTATTTTGTCCAGAGCAGCAAAAAACTGCATCCAAATGGCCTGTTTCATAATTGTGGGATGTTATTGTGCCTCCCACAATTGTGGAACACCTGAATTTAACTGATATTTTCACAAAAAAAGTTATCAAACCATGTATAAAACATCACTAAGCTTGAGTTTCATTGGTTTCAGTGTGTGAAGTCATTATTTGGTAGTAAATATGTACTCCTGGAGCGATCCAAAGTTTGTTTACATTCGTAAGAAAAAAGTGTTCCGAATTTGTGGATTTCAAGGGTCAAAGTTTTTGAAGAATTAACTTTATATAAAAGTTAAAATTTGCAGATGTTCGATACAGCATTCGAAAGATCGCAAGAAAAGCTTTCAAATGAAGGGTAAAGCGAATCATTAAGTTCAATTATCGATTTGCTATGATTTTTTGAACATTGGCCGATCTGGAAACCGTTCCGAATATGTGGGATGACTGTAATTTCTGCGACCGAAAACATCGTTCCACCTTTTTTAAAAAGTCTGCCTCTGCGGAATTTTTGGCGATTTTATTTTTACACGCGAAAAAAAGTTGGAACGATGTTTTTGATCGCAAAAATTAAAGATTTGATCAAATTAAGTTCTGCAAAGTTGGAGCCTTGGGCGTTGGAATGTTAATATTTGAGAAATTTCGGAAAAAAATAATCCTTTTGTCCGATTAAACGTTAGTGTTTATAGACCTTATCTATTAAATCAGAATGTAGAGAACAGTTCACATAATATTTTCTCTAAGTAAAATATCAGCATTAGTCTTTCAGAATAAACGCAATTTTAAAATCAATTTAAATTTTGCCAGCATCCTAGATTTCAGTTTGGATGCCATTCAATTTCTCGAATGTTTAGTTTTGAGTAAAAATCTTGACATAGAGACCACCAAAACCTATGGTTTTCAAGGGCATCTTCTTGTTTTCAGATTTATTTATTTTATTCATCAAACATGGCCGTTACAAACATTTTTCAAAGTTTATGTCACCCCTCCAAAAAAGCATTTTGGAATTGATCAAAAATATTTTGAATTTTTGTGTAATTCCGTTTGCACAGTAATGCAAAAAGTTTTTTTCGGCTTAAAATAAACGGTTAATCCTTCGATATTTTGAAATCTAATGAGCAAAAAGTTTTTTTCGGCTTAAAAAAACGGTTAATCCTTCGATATTTTGAAATCTAATAAGTGCAACGCAACTGGGGATGTGTAAAATTCATTTTAAAACTCTTTTTTCATTAAAATATTTATACCATGGCTTGTTATTTTTTTTTGTTTGCTACTTTGGCCAGAGTAGAGGGACATAATAAACGAGAGAGAGAGAGAGAGAGAGAGAGAGAGAGAGAGAGAGAGAGAGAGAGAGAGAGAGAGAGAGAGAGAGAGAGATAGATAGAGAGAGAGAGAGAGAGAGAGAGAGAGAGAGAGAGAGAGAGAGAGAGAGAGAGAGAGAGAGATAGAGGGATTTCGAGAGCAAGAAATAAAAGAGAGTCTTTATAAACGGCAGTCGATTGCTTAATCTCAACCAGTAAAGTCGCGCGTTTTATTCCGTCCGGAAATGGCCGAGGGCGGCCATCAGATCCACGACATAGCGCAGCTGCTCCCACAGGGTAAGAATCCGTTAAAGTTTGGTCGACGGATGACCGGATAACCAGTTCAAGTGATCGGGCGTTTGCCGAAAATTTGGGACCGTCCGATGGTGAAAGTGGCTTAATTATTCCGCTACAAAAGAATACTATTAAGCCAAAGAGAAGAATGACAAAATATTCAAAAAGTTATGTAAAGTCGAATCAATCGCGCGCGCAGAAGAGAAAACCCGATGATTACAATATGGCTGACTGGATAACAAAAAAAAAAAAAAAACAAACGTGTCCGAATCGAAGCCTGTAAAAAACAACATTTCAAACGCGCGACTCTTTTTAAACTGATGACTATTCTTTTTTCGCTCCACTCTGTGGCTTCTGCGGTGCACACACACACATCGACGAAACCTCTCGAACATTCGGGACTCTTCCTCTCCTCGCAATTATCCCATTTCAGACGGGAACCTCTTGCTATCAGCGGCAAGAGCACCTTCGCCAACCCGGAACATCTGCGCTTGAGCGAGTCCGTGTGGGCCCGATACAGCAGCTTGGTGTCGAAGATCACCCCGAGGTAGATGACCTCCACCATCCAGGGTTCTATTCAGCCGTTGACCCGCTCGTAGCAGCCAGGCGGAGGGAGCAGCTTCGGCGACGGTCGGTGCCGAAAGAGGATCGATTGGGGTTTGGCCTCGTTCACCTTGATCTTTCTTTGTTGTAGTCGGGATCGGTAGCGCGTTGGGGTCCGACCGTTAGCCACGATCACACTGTCGTCGGTACGTCCGGGGTGAACAGCACGTACAGGATCGGTCCGATGAGGCTGCCTTGGACCACGCCGGCCGCCACCTCTTGGATCTCGTAAAAGGCGCCCGGGAGGTGTAAGTGGAATTTCCGCTCGCTGAGGTAGGACCTCAACAACCGGGTAAGATAGAACGGGACGTTTGCTTGGACAAGCTTGTGGAGCAGACATTCATGCCAAACTATTGTCGCGGTGTATCATGTTTTCCACCCGGATCAGCTGGTGGAACGAGGAAAATCCTCCAGAGGCTGTTAGCTTATATAGGGGAACTATACCCTTTCTCAGCCTTCTTTCCTCTCGAGTTGAGCCTGCGCAGAAATTTTGTTAGGCTGTGTAATAAGTCAATAAGTACAAATATTTTTTTTTTTTTGAAAAAAATAAACGCAACTCACTGCCGCACACCAATTTCCTGGACGATTTTGTTATGAGCTGATCGAACAGTTTCCATTGACTAATTCCAGTATAAGGCATCGATCTTAGGTTCCTTTCGTGGCAACGAGGTTATAATTGCCGTGCACTGCCGATCCGCACCATACAATTCGTGCAGTGGCACAGCGGTGCCAAACCATATGCACACCCCAGTCCAGCTTTGTCGAGTTTAGAAGTGCCATGGATGGATCAAAGAGTGAGGAGGATGTTCTGTTATTATGTTATCAGTGTCCACAAGGGGTTCGTTCAGACGTTGCTTCTTCAATGGAGGCCTGTTTTCTGACTTCTTTCAGCCGAAACCAATGCCTCTGCATTGTGGCGCTCAACCTTTTCAGGTTTTATAGTCAACGACAACCGGCTAGTTTTACTGACCACTAAAATATTCCTTTTTAGAGCAGGATTACTTACCCTAGTGATGAAGGCAAAAGTCGCAGCTATAAAAAGCACTGGTCTTGCTATTGCTGAAACTCAACGTTAATTGAATTTCTAATATTGTTTAATCAAAGTCAAAATCTCCCGACATCCGCTTGCACCGTCCAAACCAAACCATTCCAGCAAGCTGACTCTCCCCGGCGATGCTAATCATTCTAATTCAACAAATCCACGATTCGCCCTGATTAGCAGTCATCTGTTATTCCCTGTGTGATGGGACTCACGAAAAACAGAAACAGCAGCAACCGAAAGAAATAAAAGCCCCGCCGCAAATCATCATCCATCACGGGGAGTTTTCCGAGGCAAGCCAACTGTCCCCAGAGACACCATTAGATTTGATTCGCTTCCCTGTCAAGTCGGACGCAAAATATGACTTTGCAATTACTCGCTGGGGCTCTCTATCTCTGCTGAGGGAGTCCGTTTTCTAGGACAGGACCCGAGGATGACGAGTTTGGAGTTGGAATTTTTGACGCAAATCCCTCCGGCGTGGTTCGCGTGCTCTCTCTGATGCGACGAATTTGGATGCTGGAAATGGACCAAACTCAGATTCTGAGCTTGTTATGCTTGGTTTGTGTCTCTGCTAAACTTTGAATTGAAATCTCTTTTTGACTGATAAGCAAGCAAGGACTCAAACCAACCAATCAAATTTACCTTGCAGGGACACAAACCAAGCAAACACACTTTCGTGCTACCTTCAAAAACCCTAGTCCGTTTTCAGCACACTTTTTAGTTTGACCAACGACGCTGCTTGTTGCGAAACATTTAGCTTTTGGCGCCAAGTGGACAGATCGGGCCGCCACGATTCAAATCGCTTCGGGGGCCTCCAGGCAGTGCCAAGTGGCGGGCCAAAGTGAGTTCATTGTAAATCACGCCTGTCACAAGGAAATTATGCTCGGTAAACGCACCGCCGGAATAATAACAACTGGCGCTGGAAAGGAGAAATAAGAAATAATTTTGACTTGACTTGGGTTTACTTCACAGGGTGGATTGTCCTAACGGAGTGAAGGAAAGGAGGTCGATCGGGAGGGGAGATTTAAATTAGGCCAGATTCATTGCGAGACGTGGCAGCTGTTGTCCTGGGACCACTTTTGTTATTTGAAATAAGTAAATGAAAAATTTGATTTATTTGAGCCATTTCTATAAGAAATATTTCAATAAAACTTGATCATCAAAATAAATTTTAAAAAACAATAAGATTATAGAAAGTTATTTTCACCCATCTCAATCAAAGACGTAGAAGTCAACCATCAACATTGATTTTCATTGTTTCTTTTGCTGTAGAAATACATTTTGTTAACAAAACAAAACAAATCTGCGGTGCTATTTTATTAACTGCTACTTGACACCAGACTACTTGACACACGACTATCGCTAATTGTCAGCATGTGTTTTATTTCCATTTTATAAAAGTTTCCTCATTGTTGCACTTTATTCTATTTTCTTCTTTTGCAGCTAATGTATTTCTGTCATGTTTTAGTCGATGGCCACATTGTCTGCAAGACTCAATGATGTAATCAAAAATACAAGTTTACCCTCCATTTCTGGTCCGTTTTCAGTCGTTCACTCAATTTTTTCATCGCCATTTAGCGATCCCTATGGTCATGAACAAGGTTGAGTTTTCGCCACCGGAAATACGACAGATCCATCCTGGAGTAAGCCAGAAAACTAGTTTTGCTTCCCTGGACTTCAGTTAGAGTGTGGCTATCGTTTCTGTTTAATGCTGGGTCGACCTTTTGTATTTATTTTTTTAATTACCAACTTTTTTCAATAAATCTCGCCGATACAGGAAGAGATTGTGTGTGTATTTCGGTCCGGGCGATTTCGTAAAGTTTGACAGTTGCCTTGGAGAATTTGAACGGAGCGCGTCGCGGTCATCACGCAGGATTTTCGATGCCGTTTCCGTCTTTGTTGTCCCCTCGATTGTGTATGTATTTCGGTCCGGGCGGTTTCGCGTTTTCGCATTTTAGATGGTTTTATCTTTCCACAGCCGGCTGTCTAAGATTTAATCATTTATACTAAACTCAACACCAAATAACCGGGAATAGTCTCATCCGCATACTTCGACTGTTTGCCTTGAGAATGCATAATAAATCACACCATTAAACAAAATTTATTGATTATTGGGTTGCATCATCATCCTCTATGTTGAATCCTGGCCATCACCCTTACCCACTAACAAAATCCCAAGTAGAAGTAGTTTTCCGGCACACGTGGGGGTGTGGATATCGTATAGAACCCACCCTTTGTAGCAACCTGTGCTAACTAACATTCCCGTCCCAATCCCCCGAGATCTACAAACTGACATGGCGGGCGCCGTTGGTGGCCAATGACTGTTACCTATTTGTTTCAGATCTAGTTTTAATGATCTTGATGTTTTATCTTTCCACAGCCGGCTGTCTAAGATTTAATCATTTATACTAAACTCAACACCAAATAACCGGGAATAGTCTCATCCGCATACTTCGACTGTTTGCCTTGAGAATTCATAATAAATCACACCATTAAACAAAATTTATTGATTATTGGGTTGCATCATCATCCTCTATGTTGAATCGTGGCCATCACCCTTACCCACTAACAAAATCCCAAGTAGAAGTAGTTTTCCGGCACACGTGGGGGTGTGGATATCGTATAGAACCCACCCTTTGTAGCAACCTGTGCTAACTAACATTCCCGTCCCAATCCCCCGAGATCTACAAACTGACATGGCGGGCGCCGTTGGTGGCCAATGACTGTTACCTATTTGTTTCAGATCTAGTTTTAATGATCTTGATGTTTTATCTTTTCAGCGCATACATGCTGTTGATAAGGGAAACACCATTAGATCGTTCAAGCGTATGGTCGGTTGTATTGATAGGATATTACGGTCCTGTTCAGCAACGGAGAAGGACAACCATGGGTGGTCTCTCATGCTCATGCTCATGCTAAATCTCGCCGATACAGGAAGTTTTCAAGACCAACTCTCTAAACCACGAACATTTGAAGTTCGAGCATTTTGGGTGAAAATGTACAAAAAATCGATTCTTTGCATTTTCTGAAATCAGTTATACAGTCAATATTTTATAATGGATTTCAAACACCTTGACTTTATTAGACGCGTATCAGCAAAAACTATCAGTTCTGATATGTCTTAGCATTATTGAAACATGACTTCTTTTGTTTCAATCCGTTTGAACCGCTTGTGTAAGAGCCTAAGAGGCTTACCATAGAAACAAGTCGAAACTTCAAGATTTTGAAAGCGGGTCCTACTCAAACTGCTTCAGTGAGTATGGAAGGCTACAATACATTTTTGTAACAACTTATTAAGATGTTTTGCGTCATCCAAGAACTCCTTGGAGTTAAGACCAGTGGGTCTACCCCGGTAACAAACAAGAGGTCAGTGATTTTTGACCACTGATCATACCCGCTTAGCTTCAGTGTGTGCCGTAGACTACCATCATCAGGGGTGACATTGGGCCTGGGGGGTAAGATTGGGTCATACAAAAATGCAGAAATTTGTATGACTCAATCTCACCCCAGACCCAATGTCACCCCTGTTGGTGGTACTTGGATAATGTGTTGGAATGTTCTGGGTCATTCCAGGACACCCTGGAGTTTTAAGATCTGTGGGTGTACCACCGTAACAAGTATGTCAGCGATTTTTACCCCGGATCAAAGGGAACATCCAAAAACCGTGCGGACACTTTTTTGTAAATTCCCCCCCCATCGTAAACAATTTCCATACAAATAAAATCTTTTTTGTATGGAGCGTGGACAACTGGTAACCCCCCACCCCTCCCCCCCCCCATCCCCCCCCCTCCCTAAGGTGTCTACGTGGTTTATGGATGGTCCCATACCCGTATAGCTACAGTTAGTATGGTAGAAAACTTTCATTCTATGTTGGGATATACAGGGTCATCCAAGGACTTCCTGGAGATAAGGCTTCATCCATAAAGTACGTCACGCTAAAATCAGCCAAAGTTTACCCCCCCTCCCCCCCTTTGTCACGCTTTTCCTATACTTACAACATGCAATGTCACACTTGCTCAGACCACCCCCCCCCCCTAGAGCGTGACATAATTTATGGATGACGCCTAAGGCCTGTAGATCTACCACCGTAACAAGCAAGATGTCGATCGGTTTTGACCACCGATCAAACCAGCATAGCGTCAGTGAGTATAGTCCAGGAATGCCCAAAATACACTCAAACCCCGATGGTTTGACACCAACTGTTGTCAAACGAACGGGGTCCCTTTTTAGTTTGACACCCTTTTTACACGGAGTTCACACACACTACCAAACGTTTGTTTTGATAGTGTGCGTGAGCGCCGCGCAAAAAGTGACAGTTCGTCACTTTTAAGTTTGACTTTGACCAACCAACGGGGTACAAACTAAACAAGTGTCAAAACGAAAAAGTGACCAACCACCGGGGGTCAAGTGTAGTTCCATGACCGGCCCTTAAGGCTGTTCATGAAATTTTCATGAAATAAATTGAGCGACTAAATTTAAAAAAATATATAAATATATATTCTACAGCGGCAGTAGAAGAGAAGTGAAGAGGCTATAAAACGAAAACGTATTTCACCGGTGTTTTCCTCTGTCCGTTGTTCCTCCGTGCTAAAATGACCAAGTAAGTGAGTAAGTAAGACAAACCAAGTAATGACGAACGCACGATGGGAACCATCCATAAACCACGTGGACACTTTTTTGGAGATCCCGGGATTCAATCTTCCAGCGAGTCCATTTCCTCCATTTCGAAAGTAATTCTGACTGATATAATCTTTAATATTTTTCTTTAAAAAAAAACGACTTCATCTTTTCAAGATATTAATTGGCAATGACCAGCGATTCTTCCCCCTCTTCGGTTGTAAACTCCACCACTAAAGACATCGCAAAACCAGCGGCTCAAAATGTACGATCGTCGTCGGCACCCGCAATGGAACGCCGATCGTACATTTTGAGCCAGGTTCGCGTTTGTTCTGCGCCACATCCCTCTGGTGGTCCATTGCATGAACTAATTGAAAACCAACAGATGTCATCAGTGTTACGTAAACACTTACTGTATCGAGAGCTATCTCTGGATTTGCATGATTTAAAAAAAACTTGCTTTTAACTCAAAATATATTTTTTAAATAGAAAAATACAAAATTTAATTAAGGTATGTCTTTTTAACATGTCCTGTACTTAAATAATAATAAATACAGCAAAATAACATAACTTTTTGAAACATTGATCAGTACCAATCCGATCCCAGAAAGTGTTCTGGCAACCTTCCAGCGTTCCGGTGCGGTGTTTTGCTGTATCAATGTATCAAGCTGCGAATCGATCTTCGCCATAACAGACCAACACGACGTGCCTCTACAACTCCACAACAAGGCTTCGAGCATTGTCGAGGGAAGGCCGATAGCGTTCATCTAAGCTTGCTAAAAAAAAGTCATGGGATGCTGAGACGATTCCTAACCCGTGCATGAATTTTCAAAGATTTCTGAGTAATGGCCTATCTACAATCACTTAGCTTAGAATAGTTAAGTAAAGTAAAACTTAGAAAATGTACACAACTTACGGCCGTCATCCACAATCAACTTAGAAAATTTGCTGGGCTGATATACGTTGCTATGCAGTTGTTTGTTTACCTTTGATATGGAAACGTCAACTTACCGTAGATTTTGAAATTTTCCAAACCATACGTCAAGTTTCTAATTTTATTCCTTTTCATTGCAGAAGATCAGATTCATTTCCATTGATTCAAACTCCTAAGCTAAGTGAAATTTTCTAAGTTAAGTGATTGTAGATAGGCCATAAGGCGTTTTTAAAAACCAAACCTTAAACCTTTCTATTTCAAGAAAGGTCAACACGAATCCTGTTCAATCATCAAAAGATAAAGGAAATTTCGTGCTTGCCATTTCATTATGGCACATAACTTTTGTAGACTAGAGGATGTCCCTTTCACACCTTATGCAAACTGTCATTTGAGGGAAAGGAATACACTATTGTTTATAAAAGTTATGTGCTCTTTTGAAATGTTAGGCTCCATTCGACAAACCTATCAAAAATTAAAAGCACCAGAGCACTTCTGATGCCGGACCACTCAGTTTGGACCATTGTTGGATGTTCAATACATAGATCATTACGATGAGCCTAATATGATTGAAGATTTGACAACCCTATCAACTTTTTTGATCATTTATGTGTAACTTGTGTAAACAACAAAATCTGGATGATTCAAATTGAAACGAGGAATGGTTAAAGCAAATATTCATGCTCCTTGGATTGTCTCGAGATAATGCCAGTCTGTAGAGATAACCAGAATTAGTAAAGTTAAAGCTAATGATAACATATCTGTCCAAAATGTCACCTCCCCGAACATAATTTATGAAACGGAACGCATAAAAATCGCGACTTCATCCGTCACAAAGCACCTCTTCCTCCTCCCGCCAGATTCCCACTCAAAAATTCGCGCACATAAATTTACCCAAACGGAAACGAATTTGTCATTTCCTGTTGCGAACTTTTTTTTTGCTTGCTTGTTTGCTTCATTCCTGGCTGATCACATTCCCCGGTGCGTGTTATCTCTCGCGGAAACACAACTCCTGGCACCGCCCCTTTCCCCTACAATGCTCAGCCCGGCCATGTTGGCATAATCATTGTCATCATGATTTTCCTCATCATTACTCTAGGGTGCCCCTCCCACCTCCCACAATAGAGGCCCAAATCTGCCCACTGAGTGCCACTTTGGAATCCTAAATGGATTTTTACTGTCCTACTCTGCAAAAAGTTTTTTTTTCATCTTCGTTTCTTCTTTTTTCTTGTAGAATAGATGACAGTGATGCGTTGATTTTTTTTCGCTTGTCCTCCCAACTGTTCAAAATTTCAGCAACGTCCCATTTCTTGTTCCGCACGGCGTCGACTGTCAAGGGAGCAAAGCAACATTTTTGGGCTGTCCAACAACAACTGAGAGCTTCAAAACCGTCGAGGGAGGTTTGTGGAGGACCCGTTGACAAATTGTTTCAAACTTGAAGCGTTGTGTCCTTGCCATCGTCTTTTTCCCGAAAAACCACTTGAATGTCAGCGCACACTGGCAAGAAGGAATTACTGATGACGACTCTCGCAAAACCACGTGACTCGTGCGTGCTGGAATTGCGCCAGATTGTCCTTGGGATTTGGCACAATTGATGCTAAACACGAACGGTAAATAAATCAATTCCAGCGCGATGCTCTTTCGTTCCTCTCTACGGTCTCAAGCGGCTCGTTGGTGTCGGTGGTCTTGCGCTGTGCTGAACATGTCATGAAAAAAAGATGAATTTTAAGTTGTGTAAAAATTGCTCAATTTTTATTGAAATTCACTCATCAAAAAAAAAATTATTTTTCATATTTGTGATATTCGTTTATGTTACCTTTAACAACTTACAGAAATCATGCATCAAATGAATGCTTTTAACTTTGCGAAAGTACTTTAGCAATATAACAACAATCATAATGTTCCGGTAAAAAGAAGAAGATATTGATCGAACAATTCAACTGCACTAAAGAAACGCAGATGAGGAACGGTTTAACAACAAAAGAACATCAGCGACTCACGAAGAAAGAAATGGAATGTGCTGTAATCAACACGAGTAGGAAATTTCAAACCACGACATCAAAGTGAAAAGCATCGGCTAAACAATAAACCTGTACCCATATTCGCTACTGCTATTCTTGATGTCTCTGATGGACCAATAATTGGTGCAACAGGAAAACATACTTAGGCAGAAATATCCTGATTTCATGGAAACTATAAATTTGATATACATCTTTCTCCTGTACCACGTAAAGGTTACAATTTAACTAATCAATTCCACAAAGATTACCAAGCAAGTCAAGATCAGTTTCCATTTGTGCCTTTGAACATCTTTTAAATTTGAAATGTTATTTGATAATTAAGAGTCATATTTTGAACATATCTGGAAAAATGAAAAGCAATAATACAATTTCTGAGAGACAGCAATGCTATGGAACTGAGATAATAGAGATAAGAATTATATTTACTACATTGACCACCGATCCTCTATCATAAATAATGGAAAGAGTAAAGGTCGAGTTCCTAGGATTTATATTGTAGCCCCGTGTTTGTTGTGCTTGATTTGAAGTTGAAGTCTGTTTTGGAAATGACGTTTCGCGAAGTCAAAGAGTTAAATCAGATAAAAAACGTTACTTTATCCACCTTTAGGTGGTTGGTGCCTTCCTCACATTCATAAAGTCAATATATTCAGCAAAAATAGCAACATTCTCCCTTAACATGTTTGATAAATAAACTTTATTGCTAATTTCCTTTGATAGGGTTCAAAATTTCTGGCTTGTCGGCAAGGTCTGATAAAAAACCTATTCAACGATAGTTCGTATGGAAGATTCAGACAATATTTCTATCACAATATCTGAAATCCGGCTTCCAAAAAGTGTATAAATAACTTTTAAGTGCTAATAACTTTTGATAGGATTGTCATATCTTCGATGTTTTAGGCTCATTTGAAAGGTCTTTTTGATACCTTTCTGAAAACGTTGAATATGATAGGTTTTCTTACAAAACCACCCTTTTTACAATCTTCCGGACATACGCCAAAATCGGATGGTTTGATTTTTTTTGGGACCTCAAGACGGATCGAATGAGAATAATACGGTCGAAATTCGTTCATCCAATCCGAAGATAATCGAGTTACAATTTTTTTGTCCACCCACCTACACACATCCACACAGAAATTTGCTCAGAACATGATTCTGAGTCGATATGTATACGTGACGGTGGGTCTACGAGGTCAAACTAATAAGTTCATTTTTCGAGTGATTTTATAGCCTTTCCTCAGTAAGGTAAGGAAGGCAAAAAGCAAACGGCTAGCTACTATCTTTCAGCTCGTTTTTGACACTAAGAAAAGTCTATAAAATCACTCGGAAAACGAACTTCTTAGTAAAAAAAACTCTCTTGCAAACGTATGTCTCGACAACCTCGGCACTGATTTTGGCTAGTTGTCCTCGATCCGTCTTGAAGTCCCATAAGTACCTTTGATCATTGATCATCCAATTTAGGTTAATGATTGTAAAAAGGCTGGTTTAAGTACACTTGTAGGAAAGGAATCCTGTGTTGAAATATGCTGTGAAACCACAGGCCAGGGATGGAATAATCGCGAAAAAATCAATTTCGCTTGCGAACTTTTTTCACCCGCGAAAGAGAGAGGAGGCAAATCACGCAAAAGAAAATCGCTCCCGAAATTCTCCCAGAAAATCAATCTGCTGATGATTTTTTGTGAATTTCCTTGTCAGTACCACTCAAAATTATTTTTTTCACTTTGTTTACACACATTGCCCATCTTCAAAATGTTACAGGCCAATTTCCGACGTGTAACGTTACACTTGCAAGTGTAGAAGTGAAAGAGGTTTTCCGCCGAATAATCAAGATGATGATTTTTTTTAATTCTTTTTACCGATCTTTCGTGCGCGAGAGAGGAGAGACTGCTCCCTTCGGATTTTTTCTCTTGATGAACATTCAATGATTTTCTATTGATGATGATTATCCCATCGCTGCCACAGGCGAACAGGTAATTGTATTTTGCCATTGTACATCAGCAGCTAAAAAAGGGAGTTCATGGATCGAATGAACCGATTCGAAAGGGCACTCAGTCAGATGCAAGACATGTTTGCTGCCAACTACCAACATGGTCATTATGACCTGCCACCTCGCGAAGAATCTTGGAGCCACAACGCGCGAGGAAAATCCATGGCTTCGGGGATCAACCTGCATTGTTAGAACATTCAGCCTTTCCCTGAAGACGTTCCCGAAAACCAGATGTGGGCCGAGTAGAACATATTCATTGATCGATTCGACATCTCGGTCTCGGTGGCGGACGTTGATGACCAGGTTAAGTGCGCGCAGATGTTGATTCTGGCAATGGGACCAAAACTGCAGGGAATAATTACAGCTCGAAGACTTTCTGGCAATGGGACCAAAACTGCAGGGAATAATTACAGCTCGAAGACTTCGTCCCAGTCTCCAAAACCCCAACGCGTATGGCCGGTTTGTGCACAACGTGGAAGTGAGAGATTATATCGGGCAGAGATTATGTCTGGCAACAACAGATAACGCGGTTGGTTTAAGAACTGCCATGCTCAAGATTGGTGATCGGGAGGACAATATCATGAAAATAGAACTTGAGTTAGCTATGCGCGAGGAGTGGCATGTGCTAACGATCGTAATTATTTTTGCAACCAACAACGGATATGCCAAATTTTTGGGAAACTTTGGGAACTGGCTAGCAAGTGTCAAAATTGTAGCAAAATGATTTGTTGCACATTGGTGTGAAACAACGTGAAGTGGACATGAGAAGCCAGCAAGTTTTATCGAATTTTATTTAATTTTTGGGATCTACAACTACCTCGAAGATCTTCATGAACAGGATTCTTGCTTACAAGCATTTAAAATCTTGCACATTTCACCTAGTTTAGGCTCTGTTTGAATGATTTTTCCCAATCTTGGAATGATTATTATCTTTGGATATTGCGAAGGCATTTTTTGCATCACTGCTCGATGGAACAGAAGAAGATCCAGCAGTTTGACTGTATTATACTAATGCAGACGTGGAATGATTCAACAGAATTTCAACTTCTTGCGAAAAAGAAATTAAATGTGTTGCAATCAAGCAGGAATAGAAATTTATATCCAAGGCGAAGGAACAAAAGGAAAACGGTTAAAGATTTGAGGAGATTTCAGGAATTAAATAATGGTAACAGCCAACCATCAGGAAGATACATCAGCTAGCAAATGGTGCAACAGATGAACTAACATTCGTTCATAATGATTCGGTAAACAAATATGGAAAACATGTCTACGATCTTATTCTGTACCACAAAGAATTTACAACTTGACAAATCAATTCCAAAAAGATTATCAAGCAAGTCATAATCAGTTTGCACAAGTACCATGGAAAACCGAGCACCCACACATTGAATGTATTGAAGTAGTTTCACATTGTAGACACTTAAATCCGTGAGCAACAAGCACCTAATTTCAAGATGAAGTCTGTTTTGGAAATGATGGCACATGATGAGATACCGTCATCAGGGGTGACATTGGGTCTGGAGGGTGATATTGGGTTATACAAATTTCTGCTTTTTTAACCCAGACCCAATGCCCCTGATGACGGTACATCATATCTCCGACAAAATAACGGTCAGCTATTTTTTTCCTATTCTTGACTCCCCTCAAGATTCTAAGTTTGCTCATAAATACATAATTTAGCATACAGAAACTAATCAATAACCATACTAATCTCAGTGCCACCAAAAAGTGTCATATATATCGTCCTGAAAAGAAACCCCTGAAAGTAGACAACCAATCGAGGAACACTCCCTGTTCCACTCCCAGACCTGCTTGGAATTAGAGAGTTGAAAGTGAAATTTAATTTCAAAACTTTCGAGTTTGTTTTCGCCGCCACCGTCTGGGGAAGTTTTTATTCCGCATGCAAGCCGGGTGGATTTTTTGCCCCCCTAGCTCTAGTACAACATTTGCAGTGGTAGTGGCTAAAAACACACACTCAGAAAACGAGCACACTAAGAAAAATGAGTTCTCAAAATCGTGAACAAGCGTTCATAAAATTCGAAACCACGAACAAAGTGTTCAAATTTCATGGTACGTTTTTCAAAATCGTACCATGGAATTTGAACACTTTGTTCGTGGTTCCGAATTTCATGAACGCTTGTTCACGATTTTGGGAACTCTTTTTTCTCCGTGCAGAGAGAGGGACTTGAAATTAGATTTTCATATTACTGCTGCTTCCGTGCTCGAGTGTCAAAGTTGGTCCCATGCAGGTCCCGAAAAAGCTCTCGAGCTTTTCAGCTCGCTCTATGGTCCCGGTTATTTACGAGAAACAAACCGTAGCTTCTGGAGGCTGGACGGGATGCTGGTAAGCAGGGAATAGTGGGAAAGATAGCGTTTTTTTACAAATTTTAATGAACAACATTTCAATGATCTTTATAATTCAACAAAGCATTGAGATCTTATTAAGTTTCAAAAGATTTAAAAGGAATTATGGATTTCAAACATTTAGATTATTCTAAAGCTTTGAAGCTTCGCAAAAATCGTTAATTTAATGGGTCAAAAACAAAAATGCATTTTTACATTCAAAAAAGATTGAAGACTACAGAAATCGAAAGCTTCTGTAGAGCAAGTTAACTAGTTTTAGTCTTTTGTTTTGAGTTCAATAATATGAAATGAGTAAATGTGTCTTGGACTGAAGCTTTTGTAGGATTGAGTCTTAGATAATTTCTATTTTGCTTCAACTGTGCTAACACAAAACTTCAGTTTTGTGCAGATCTTCAAGCATCTGTATTTTTGTTAAATAATGCAGCTAATTACAATTCAATAAGCTTTTTGCTACTTCCAAGATTGTCGCAAAATATCCGAAATTTGCTATGGGTCATTCCATCTGAAGCGGAACACCATTTGAAAACTACCCTCTCCGATCCTGCTCAAATTTGGCAGAGCTGTTGATACTATCAAAACATGCAAAAATCCCGAATTTCGTCCAAATCGGACCACCCCCTCAATTTTGGTACCTCCCCAAAAATTCGACTTTTTGGCAATTTTTGAGCAAAACCCCTATTTTCAAACGGCGATAGCTCAGGAACCACAAATCCTAGAAGGTCGGTCTTAAGATCAATTTTGAAGGAAATTGGACGTAGAATCCATTTCCGTGATCAAAATTTAGATTAAGGTGTTTTTTCTACCTGTATTGTGCAATTGAAAACTTTAAATAGCCGTATCTCAAAACAGCCCTATTTATTTTTTTAATTTGACCTCACCATCGTATTCCCCGGCCAATTTTACATAAGAATCACTTATCGACAGAAAGGAATATGTTTCGTTCCAGAGATATCGAATTTTAAAGTTTTGTGTATTTGAGATTACCTACATCAGCTACATTCGCCGCATCTGCTAGATACACGCAAGCGCGCTGCTCAATCACTGCAACCTGGTGTTCTGGGAATTAATTTATTTATTTTTATAATTTCCTGAATTGATCTCATTGTTATTGAACCATATTAAGTAAAATTAAAACTATTGATGTTTATTTGCAATACTACAGGGTTTTAAGATACAACTATCTAAAATTTAACATTCTTCGATTATTTTAATTTTTTTCCTACTTTTTCCCTTCTTTAAATTATTTCTTTCATTTCTTCTTTTATTTGAAGCGAGAACAAATGTAGAGCTGGCTGTAGCAGATGAAACAATTTTCATGGAAACTGAATTTTCATTGACTGGTATGGCAGAATGGAATGATCTTATACCTGGAATTGTTACCGCTGCTTTGTATTTTTCGTTCAACGCATTCCTTTCTTGGGTACACTCTGTTTTTGAGACAAATACTACATTCAGATTACAATTTTTTAGTGCCCAGTTATACAAATCAGTTGGTGTTTGAATTTGAGTTCCTTGTAAACGTGCACGTGTTGCTAACCGTTTCAGTGTACCTCCGAGGCCATCACTAGGGCCTTTGCCATGGGCAGTAGCGAAAAAGTGTCATTCAGCAAAAACTCCAAAATCTGCTTTATGGTTTAAGGGATTGATCATATTAAACCGATTTTTATATTGAGAGCCAGCTCCATCTGAATAATAGATGATTTTGTTCAAGCCTGGTACATTTAATTTTAAAAACAAAACCAAATACTTTTGAAACGTGTGAACAGCAGCCGTATTGTGTTCCAATGAATCCGAAATGATAATGCAATTTAACGGTTGAATTTTTCCATTAAGACGAGCATAACATGCAAAAGGATGTACGGTAGCTTGGGCATTATTATAATGTACACTTTGAACACTGTCTTGAAACACAAACGCATAATTTTCAGAATAATCTGCAACAACTATTACCTCTCCATCACCTAGGTTATCTCGCCTTAATTGACACAAAAACATCATTTTGCAATGTAGTCATGTTTTTGAACGATTGGAATTTCTTTTAAAAATGAATCTATGAAACTTCTAGAATCTTCAATTACTTCAACTAAACTACACAGTTCCTTCTGTGCCCACTCTTTGTATCTGAATTCATCGATAAAGTTTGTATCAATGTGTGAGTTAAGGATTTTCTTTAAATTTGACAAATCACCGCATTCACGTTTTGTACATTTTCCAGAGAAGCAAGACTCAGTCGGGTTATCACATAAATTATACTTGAGTAGTTCTTTGTATGATTCAAACACTGTGTGTTCTTCATTCGTTAAAATTTCGCCAAATGGGTCGCCGTATGGGTCCCAGGAGCACCTGCTAGCACACATTCGGGAGGCCGCAAATACGCAAATTTAGAAAAACCGATTTTCAAATTTAGGTACCTTTCGTTGAATAAGCTATAAATTTCTCTAAGGTTTCCTAATATCAATCGTTTCTGTTTGGTAACCCTTTCGTCGCCGATCTTTACACTTTTGCAGCCTTTCTTGCCTGGAAGTTCTTTGCTAACATCAGGCTCACGATAGAAGTTACAAACAGTTTCCTTAATTTGTAAGTCAAGTGGGCGACCCTTCTTCTTTCCAATAGAACACAAGATACCTTGCTCTGCAACACGATCTTTCATGTTTCTGATCAGTCGAGTTGAGCAATGGAATTCATCTGCAAGAATAAATTTATTTATATTATAAATTTAAGAAAATTAATTTAATTAAGTAACCTTTTATTTGCCTGATACTCCAAGAAATTGGTAGTACTGATAGAATCGTTATTTTGTCACTTGCGTTATCAGTAAGGTTAAACTTGGTTTTCAGCTGATCAATCATTTCTTTGCCGGCAACATCATATTTGTGTAAAATTTCATTCGACCGGCGAGAGGCAACACATTTTTTGCTCAAGACTTCACAGAAAGACTGCTCCAATGCTTTTGATACGGCTGAAAATTTTAAACTTGGATTTTTTTTTGCATTTTTAACCCTGTTTTTTTTTAAGGGGACTTTGATTCAGCGTTTTCAGGGTTTCATTAATTCTTTGCAAATTCAATTCAAGATCCTCCGGAACATGTTCATCTACATCGCAAGTAATCCCTTGATCTAAAGGTGAGAAATATTTGAAAATCAGTTTGCATTCTATGAATATTTGAACAATATACCTGAATCAGCTGCTTCCATGTTCAAACATACTATTGAAAACGAAGTTGACTTTATAGCTGTTGGCCACCATTGCTAGTACCAACCACTAGTGAGCAGTTCTCTAGGATTTCGGTCATTCGATTTTTTTTGTATTTTTTAATCCGACTGAAAATTTTTTGGTGCCTTCGGTATGCCCAAAGAAGCCATTTTGCATCATTAGTTTGTCCATATAATTTTCCATACAAATTCGGCAGCTGTCCATACAGAAATGATGTATGAAAATTCAAAAATCTGTATCTTTTGAAGGAATTTTTTGATCGATTTGGTGTCTTCGGCAAAGTTGTAGGTATGGATACGGACTACACTGGAAAAAAATAATACACGGTAAAAAAAATTTGGTGATTTTTTTATTTAACTTTTTATCACTAAAACTTGATTTACAAAAAAACACTATTTTTAATTTTTTTTATTTTTTGATATGTTTTAGAAGGCATAAAATGCCAACTTTTCAGAAATTTCCAGGTTGTGCAAAAAATCACTGACCGAGTTATGAATTTTTTAATCAATACTGATTTTTTCAAAAAATCGAAATTTTGGTCGTAAAAATTTTTCAACTTCATTTTTCGATGTAAAATCAAATTTGCAATCAAAAAGTACTTTACTGAAATTTTGATAAAGTGCACCGTTTTCAAGTTATAGCCATATTTAAGTGACTTTTTTGAAAATAGTCGCAGTTTTTCATTTTTTTAAATTAGTGCACATGTTTGCCCAGTTTTGAAAAAAATATTTTTGAAAAGCTGAGAAAATTCTCTATATTTTGCTTATTTGGACTTTGTTGATACGACCTTTAGTTGCTGAGATATTGCAATGCAAAGGTTTAAAAACAGGAAAATTGATGTTTTCTAAGTTTCACCCAAACAACCCACCATTTTCTATCGTCAATATCTCAGCAACTAATGGTCCGATTTTCAATGTTAATATATGAAACATTTGTGAAATTTTCCGATCTCTTCGAAAAAAATATTTTTGGAATTTTCAAATCAAGACTAACATTTCACAAAGGCCAAACATTCAATATTACGCCCTTTTAAAATGTTTGTCTTGATTTGAAAATTCCAAAAATATTTTTTTCGAAAAGATCGGAAAATTTCACAATTGTTTCATATATTAACATTGAAAATCGGACCATTAGTTGCTGAGATATTGACGATAGAAAATGGTGGGTTGTTTGGGTGAAACTTAGAAAACATCAATTTTCCTGTTTTTAAACCTTTGCATTGCAATATCTCAGCAACTAAAGGTCGTATCAACATAGTCCGAATAAGCAAAATATAGAGAATTTTCTCAGCTTTTCAAAAATATTTTTTTCAAAACTGGGCAAACATGTGCACTAATTTAAAAAAATGAAAAACTGCGACTATTTTCAAAAAAGTCACTTAAATATGGCTATAACTTGAAAACGGTGCACTTTATCAAAATTTTAGTAAAGTACTTTTTGATTGCAAATTTGATTTTACATCGAAAAATGAAGTTGAAAAATTTTTACGACCAAAATTTCGATTTTTTGAAAAAATCAGTATTGATTAAAAAATTCATAACTCGGTCAGTGATTTTTTGCACAACCTGGAAATTTCTGAAAAGTTGGCATTTTATGTCTTCTAAAACATATCAAAAAATAAAAAAAATTAAAAATAGTGTTTTTTTGTAAATCAAGTTTTAGTGATAAAAAGTTAAATAAAAAAATCACCAAATTTTTTTTTACCGTGTATTATTTTTTCCAGTGTAGTCCGTATCCATACCTACAACTTTGCCGAAGACACCAAATCGATCAAAAAATTCCTTCAAAAGATACAGATTTTTGAATTTTCATACATCATTTTTGTATGGACAGCTGCCGAATTTGTATGGAAAATTATATGGACAAACTAATGATGCAAAATGGCTTCTTTGGGCATACCGAAGGCACCAAAAAAGTTTCAGCCGGATTAAAAAATACAAAAATTAAAATTGAAGAAAAAAGACCGATTTCGTAGAGAATTGCTCTAGTGTCTTCCTTTTATCTACAAGGACTTCGCCGCCCTGGGCTCCTAAGTGTATGAAAGTATGGCACGGAGCGACGGCGCCGAATACCCATATTTACACAAAGAATTTTAAAGCGCAAACATACTATTGGTGAATTATATTCGATAGAAATTTCATTTGGAGATTTAGCGATTGATCTTAATTTCAGATGACATGAAATGCAAAGCTTTCTTCCCTCAATAATTTCAGGAAAACGTTGATTAAATTGAGTGTCCATCAATGCAGTAATCGTTTTAAGGTTCCCGGTTCGAGTATTTGCATGTAAATGAAAGGGATTGCAGCATTTTTTCTGTTTAGCTTTATATAACTCTCCGAATTCACTCGAATGTCGTTCACAAATGGTTTTTACTTCAGTGACACCACAGCGTAATTCAAAAAGCATCCATAGCCGTGAAGGGTAGTGTTTTCTCGTACGATAGAGCTGCTCATGTGAACATTTTCTTTTTAATGCAAGTCCTATTGAACATGACATGTTTACTAAAATAACAAAATAAATTTTAACAAACAACATTTTGGGAATAAAACACTTCGCAGCAGATCAAACTTTGTGATTTTCTTACATTTTTCAATTTTATACTTTCCAGAAATCCTTCTTCTATGCCTTGTAATCGTCCATTACGAGGATGGCACCTAAAAGTTTTATTCCTTTTAATTCATTATTTTTACACAACAATGTATTGAGCACTTT
Source organism: Culex pipiens pallens (assembly GCF_016801865.2). Taxonomy (NCBI): domain Eukaryota; kingdom Metazoa; phylum Arthropoda; class Insecta; order Diptera; family Culicidae; genus Culex; species Culex pipiens. The sequence goes on along the minus strand of NC_068938.1, from coordinate 128,150,554 downwards.
TTGTTCAATGTTACTTACAAGATCAATTGCAATTCCCTGCTAACTCCGCCGGAATCCAATTCTGCCCTGTACTGCGTGTCGTTCTTGCCTTGTCCGCGGTCAGCCTCTCTTTATTCCCTCGGAACGACTCGTCAACCGTTTGCAGCCGTACTATTAGGACATGTTTTAAATTGTTGGTTCTGTCTGCTTGAAATTTAAGCCCCCTCTTACCTTTTTGAGATCGTCAACCAACTCCTCGTGCATAAAAACTGGTACTGCGGTACTGCTAAAAAAAAACTTTGTTTAAACTATTCACTATCTTCCAGTTGCTCGTAAATATTTTCAACATTCTTCTCCCTGCTACTTGAGAACTTTGTTTACATCAAGGCATATAACCTACATACCTTGTGTTTACATCGCCTTCTACTCGCTCTTTTTATTTTTCTATCATCTCTCATTCTTTATCTCTCTAGCTATAGTTCTTGTCAACTATCGTTTGATAATTTTGCGGCGCTGCTGCGACCGTTTTCGTTTCACTGCGACTGTTGGCAGTGTTGCCCGAACAATAATTTAGAAGTCATATTTTTTTATCTCAGATACCGTACATCCAGTTTGTGTAAATCTTATTACAATAAATTACCAGGTAGCAGTAATTGAGCAGTGCGCCTGCGCGTATCTAGCAGATGCGGCGAATGTAGCTGATGTAGGTAATCTCAAATACACAAAACTTTAAAATTCGATATCTTTGGAACGAAACATATTCCTTTCTGTCGATAAGTGATTCTTATGTAAAATTGGCCGGGGAATACGATGGTGAGGTCAAATTAAAAAACGTTACTTAATCCACCTAGGTGAATGGGGGCTTCCTCTTCTCGGTTCATACACAAATTTATGAATTGAGAATGTACATGTATAATATACATTGAATATATATAGACGATTCGTTGATTGAGGTCTAAAATTCAACTTAATTACTAATATTATTGTTCACAATGATAAAGCTCGGTCCTAACCAGGTCCCAGTATCGAAAAGAACCTAATAAAAATAATGTTATGAAAAAACAACATGATAAAGCTTAATTTTCTGGGTACCATGACACTTTATACGACCGCAAAGGATTTAAAACGGATTTTTAAAACAATTTAAAGAAATAACTTTGCGATCCTTTTTGATAGAAAGCATATTACTTTATAATGTATATAGTCTATAGGCTTACTAAATCGAATGCTATTCTATCCCAGTAAAAGTAAAATACGCCTACGGTCTGTCGACGAAAATCCATGTAAACAATGCACGCGAGCTGTCTAATGCTGTCACGGCGTAAAAACTAATGCAGTGCTCGAACGAGTCATAATGGAGCACCCGCCGTCGAGCAGTTTTTGACAGTTCGCTCCATAAGGAATACATTGTAGAAAAAAGCAAAAACTGCTCGAATGGAAATGCTCCATTTCCGTAAACTCTCTCCCTCTCTCGCATTCCGCTCTCACATTCCGTAGCTAAAGCGAAAATTTAAGAAAGGGTAAAAAGTGTATCGCTAACGGAGTCGATCGATGGCTCAAGGATAGGTATCTAAGAACACATAACATATTGTCATTTCCCGAGATGACTTGACTTGTCTTGGCTTGGCTAAGACGTTTTTGAGGCTATTCTGGATCTGATTTGAGGTCGGGTGGAATCTTTGCATGCTGGACGCGATTTACAAAGGGAATTTTGTTTCCTAAGATGACATTCGAAGCACGAAGAAAAATGCTTTCGAATGAAGTATAATAGTTCTGAGTTTTTTAGCCGGATGGGCGAACCAGCATGTGATAATGCATTGGTATCGTCAAAAATAGCAGTTTACCGCAGATATTAACGACTAAGCTTAATAATTCGTCGAGATATGTATCTCAGTGGATTGGGTTTTGAAAGAGCTTTCCAAAAATGTGCAACATGCCGACATTTTGGTTAATTTTGGCCTCGTTTTAGTCGATTTGAAGGCGGCTGAATGCAAACAGGTTTCTTAAAGTGGCTGTAACTTTGGCAAATTTCAATGGATTTTTGTCCCGTTTCAGCCAGGGATGGAGGACATTCCAGACTACCTAGTTATGCAAAAATGAAGCAATTTTGAAAAATTTTCATCGTGTTTTTGTTTTTCGGTTTTAGGTTTGCAAATCGTTTTTCGTAAATATCTTTTGACAGGAAAGGGCTACGGGGAAGATTTTCAATAGCGACTTATCGGAAGCTAAGAGGGATCGAATGCAACCGGAAGTGTCCAAATCCGTTCAGCCATTTCCGAGAAATCGAGGTGCAATTTTTTGGCCAATTTTCAAGTGATTTGATATGGCATTCCTCGGAGAGGAAGCCAAAAATAAATAGGGCTGTTTTGAGATACGGCCATTTAAAGTTTTCAATTGCACAATACAGGTAGAAAAAACAAATTTTGATCACGGAAATGGATTCTACGTCCAATTTCCTTCAAAATTGATCTTAAGACCGACCTTCTAGGATTTGTGGTTCCTGAGCTATCGCCATTTGAAAATAGGGGTTTTGCTCAAAAATCGCCAAAAAGTCGATTTTTTGGGAGGGTACAAAAATGGAGGGGGTGGTCCGATTTGGATGAAATTCGGGATTTTTGCATGTTTTGACAGTCTCAACAGCTCTGCCAAATTTGAGCAGAATCGGAGAGGGTAATTTTCAAATTTGCAGTTCAGGTGGAATGACCCCTATATTATTTGCAGGGTCGAAGAACATGGTGCACCTTTTGCATTAAGTAACTTGTTGGTTCAACTTTTCAACAATTTAAAAGGTTTCAGTAGATTCGATTTCCATCTGCTGCAACCTTCCATCGGATGAGGAAGTAATATGTCGGTCCCGGCCTTGGTTGTTAGGCCGTTAAGTCATTCCAGGTGTAGGAGTCGTCTCCATGCCATAAGTACAAACAACACACCAAACCAAGCCTACTCCGGTGGAATCGCTGGCGGCGGTTGGACTCGCAATCCAAAGGTCGTCAGTTCTAACACTGGGGTGGAAGGTTCCTTGGAGTAAAAATAGGTTTGGGTGCTCTCCCCATTCAAGCCTTCGGACTCCTAGGTTCGAGCAGAAACTTGCAATAGAGACCTCAAAAGACCCGGGGTCGTTAATGTGGATGGTTTGATTGTAGATTCAAAAGCTTGAAAAAATAAAATAAAATAAAATGCCCATCTACTATCCCACTATCCGGCTTAATTCTGGTCGGAGAGGCCTTTCCATAACCCGTGCCTCATCCGCCGTCGTCATCGTCTGGCTTTTGGGGGGAAAATCCCGAAAAACTAAAAAAAAGGATGAGCAAGTTTTTCGCCCCGCAGAATACGACACGATGACACCCACGGTGAATAAAATGAATTTCTTCCAGTCTGGCTGTTTTCGTTTGCCGCAGCAGCATTTGTGCTAAATGACTTCGTCAGTGCATTGCTACAAAAAAGAGGGGGGGGGGGGAGGTGATGGGGTGGGGTTGTTTCCACTCTCTAATTTCCAATCAGTTATGGTACCACAAACCACCAGGTTAAGGACATACAAGTTTTGAGTGAGGGTTTTCCCTTTTAGAAGATCTGTCGCTTACGGTAGACACTTTTCGATTTTGGGTTTGGATTTCAATTGGATTGACTTTTAGTAATTTAACAGGTTCATCAGTTCATACAAATAATCTATATACAAGCCTGACTAGGATCCCTCAGGATATTCAAACCTGGAGTTGCCAGTGTCTTCGGGGAAGGATTCGATGAGAGGACATTTATGGAACCATATGAATTTGGGCAATATGACTATCAAACTTCAATAATTAGATATCGGGATTAAAGCTGATACTGTGGTTGTTGTTGTTGTTGGCGTTCAAAACGCGGTCGACTTGTTGATCGATTCCTTTGCTGCAGTTGTTGGTGATGTCCTTTCATAACCTGGGCATAAGTTGGTCCATACTCTGTGGAGGAACCGACCATGATTACAATGGTGGTTGAGACTGCGCAGCCAGACCCAATGCTGACTAATAATCAGTGACTACTGTTGCGGACGTGGCATTTGTACTGCATACTTGAATGAGCCTGGAAGTCGGTAATGTGGTATCTGCCTAACAACTTGTTGCTTTGCAATCATGTCTGATGCTGACTGCTGCGGGAACATACTAATACACTTGATCAGGACTGTGCCACATACATTGATGGTCACTGTTTCATAGCGGATGCCCTACCAGGACTTGCCTGAACCATAACAGGTGTTAGTTGATTGCGAAATCGCCCAATGTTTTTTGTACCCACATTAGCTGAGCGGGGCACGACATCGGTGTTTGACAGCCACTATCAAGTATGTATATGTCTTCACTGTAATATCGTACTTATTCTGTAAATCAGGACTGTTTCTATCCGAAAACAACTCGGTCAAATTCACAGCAGTAGACTCTGGATGTTTTACACTGACTGATTGTTACCTTGTTTTTGGCAACCATATATAAGCGCGCGACGATGTATGAACCGCCCAAGTCAATCGAGACTTCACCCTCACGCACACCGGCGCCGAAATTGCATTGTTTGTTGGTTGTGTGCCAACTTTCAAAGCCATCTTTGATCAATTGACGTTGCGAGATTTTCGGACTTAGAAATGGAAAAGCAGAAACAATTTTGACAGCTGGACTACTTCGCAATTAAATTCAGATTTTAGCAGATTCGATTTGTTTTGAAAGCAAAAAATGCTCATCAAAAATCATTCAAAAGCGCTTATCTGCTACTGCAAAGAGCGATTTTATGTAAATTGATTTTAAAAAACATTACTTTTTTAATTCTCACCAAAGATGCGACGAGTAAATATGATCGAGTTGACTTTTTCGTGATAGGAAAGTTGTTTCTGAAAACATAATCGTTAATCGCGATGGAAATCTGGAACCGTAATTTTTTCCAGAAAAGGTTTTTTTTTTTTTTTTTTTTTTAATTTATATTTATTCAAATTTCTTTTCCATGTACATTCATTCAGTTAAAATATTATTGAGTGTCCAATCACAAACGATGACTTTTCACCTCAATTTTAAATACTAGCAACTTTTATTTATTCATGAAATATTGTAGCTTTCGCTATTCAGTGATTTCAAATGTAGGAGGTCCTACATGTACAAAAGGGAAAAGGGATACCTTAAAACTAACTTATAAACTATATAAAGAGCGGATCAATGCAGCTGAAGACTGCAATGATTTTTGTCGAAATGCATCAATTATCTTATTGGACATAACATCCAAAGTGTCAACTTCGGCTAATTGATGAAGTTCACTGGTGCTGAACCAGGGAGGAAGTTTCAGAAACATTTTCAGAATTTTGTTCTGAATCCTCTGAAGTTTTTTCTTCCTGGTTAAACAACAGCTTGTCCAGATCGGCACAGCATAAAGCATGGCAGGTCTGAAAATTTGTTTATAAATTAACAGTTTATTCTTGAGACAAAGTCTTGAATTCCTGTTTATTAGTGGATACAAACATTTAATATATTTGTTACATTTAACCTGGATACATTCAATGTGATCCTTGTAAGTAAGGTTTTTGTCAAAACCAAGTCCAAGATATTTCACTTGATCCTCCCACTTTAAATTTACCTCATTCATCTTTATAATGTGATGACTTTTTGGTTTAAGAAAATCAGCCCTTGGTTTGTGAGGGAAAATAATAAGTTGAGTTTTTGCAGCATTTGGAGTAATTTTCCATTCTTTCAAATAAGAATTGAAAATATCCAAGCTTTTTTGTAATCTTCTTGTGATGACACGAAGGCTTCTGCCTTTGGCGGAGATGCTTGTGTCATCAGCAAAAAGTGATTTCTGACATCCTGGGGGCAAATCAGGCAAGTCAGAAGTAAAAATATTGTATAAAATTGGACCCAAAATGCTTCCTTGAGGGACGCCAGCACGTACAGGTAGTTGATCAGATTTGCTATTCTGATAACATACCTGCAGAGTACGATCCGTCAAATAATTTTGAATAATTTTCACGATATAAATCGGAAAATTAAACCTTTTCAATTTCGCAATCAAACCTTTATGCCAAACACTGTCAAATGCTTTTTCTATGTCTAGAAGAGCAGCGCCAGTAGAATAGCCCTCAGATTTGTTGCTTCGAATTAAATTTGAAACTCTCAACAACTGATGAGTAGTTGAATGCCCAAGGCGAAATCCAAACTGCTCATCAGCGAAAATTGAATTTTCATTAATGTGCGTCATCATTCTATTAAGAATTATTCTTTCGAATAATTTACTAATAGATGAAAGCAAACTAATGGGCCGATAGCTTGAGGCTTCAGCAGGATTTTTATCCGGTTTCAAAATCGGAATTACTTTGGCATTTTTCCAACTACTGGGAAAATATGCCAAATCAAAACATTTGTTGAAAATTTTGACCAAGCAACTTAAAGTTGCTTCTGGTAATTTTTTAATTAAAATGTAAAAAATGCCATCCTCACCAGGGGCTTTCATATTTTTAAATTTTTTGATAATAGATTTTATTTCATTCAGATCCGTATTAAAAACTTCATCTGATGAAAATTCTTGTTCAACAATATTCTGAAATTCTATTGAAATTTGATTTTCAATAGGACTCAAAACATTCAAGTTGAAATTATGAGCACTCTCAAACTGCTGAGCAAGTTTTTGAGCTTTTTCCCCATTAGTTAATAGAATATTATCACCATCTTTTAAAGAAGGGATGGGTTTTTGAGGTTTCTTAAGAACCTTTGAAAGTTTCCAAAAAGGTTTGGAATAAGGTTTAATTTGTTCGACATCTCTTGCAAACTTTTCATTTCGCAGGAGAGTGAATCTGTGGTCAATAACCTTTTGCAAATCTTTTTGAATTCGCTTCAGTGCAGGATCACGAGAACGTTGATACTGTCTTCGGCGAACATTTTTCAGACGAATCAGAAGCTGAAGATCGTCATCAATAATGGGAGAATCAAATTTGACTTGGACTTTAGGAATAGCAATATTCCTAGCATCCAAAATTGCATTAGTTAAAGATTCCAAGGCTGAATCAATATCAGCTTTGGTTTCTAAAACAAAATCATGATTTAAATTATTCTCAATATGATGCTGATACCTGTCCCAATTAGCTTTGTGGTAATTAAACACAGAACTATTGGGTCTGGTAACTGCTTCATGAGAAAGTGAAAAAGTTACTGGAAGATGATCAGAATCAAAATCAGAATGAGTCACTAAAGGACCACAATACTGACTTTGATTTGTCAACACCAAATCAATTGTTGATGGATTTCTAACAGAAGAAAAGCAAGTTGGCCCATTCGGGTATAAAACCGAATAAAGACCAGAAGTGCAATCTCTGAACAGAATTTTACCATTGGAATTTACTTTTGAATTATTCCAAGATTGGTGTTTGGCATTAAAATCACCGATGATCAAAAATCGAGATCTATGCCGAGTAAGTTTATTCAAATCCCCTTTGAAATAATTTTTATTTTCCCCAGTGCACTGGAAAGGCAAATATGCAGCTGCAATCATAATTTTCCCAAAAGAAGTTTCAAGTTCAATGCCCAAACTTTCAATAACTTTTAACTTAAAGTCACGTAACGTGCTATAAGTCATACTACGGTGGATAACTATTGCAACTCCACCGCCATTTCGATTCTTTCGGTTATTAGTTATAACTTTATAATCTGGATCACTTTTCAAATAAGTGCCAGTTTTTAAGAATGTTTCGGTTATAACAGCAACATGCACGTTATGAACTCGTAAAAAGTTGAAAAATTCATTTTCTTTCGCTTTTAAAGAGCGAGCATTAAAATTCATAATATTGATGGAATTACTTAGATCCATGATTAAACTTCAGGGTAAGAACAACATCATACGCAAATTTTAATCCAATCTGGATTGCTTCCATCATGGATGTAGCATTACTCATTGTTTGAATCAAACCAAACAGTGAGTTTTGCAAAAAAGTCATTTTTTCAAACGTAACATCGCCGAGATCAGAAGATCCCAAAGCGTTGCCAGCAGAAAAATTTTCAAATGAGATTTGAGGTACCTGCCCAATTTCAGAAAGATTGGTAGAGGATTTAAAAATCGTGGATAAACCCGAACCCGAATCGACGTTAGCATAAGAAATGCCATTGTTGTTACCTAACTTTTCCACGGTAGGGGTATTTCTAGCATTGTTCGAGTGAGACAGCACGAACGTTTGATTTAAAGATGCAGGTACAACCTGACTTTGAGAAAATTTCGGTTTGGATTTCAGCTGATGCTTAGCACGAGAATCCAAAACCTTTTTTCTGATGGGGCAATCCCAAAAATTTGATTTGTGATTTCCACCACAGTTTGCACATTTAAATTGGGTGACTTCTTTCACGGGACAATTGTCCTTGTAGTGAGAAGAATCCCCGCAAACCATGCATTTTGGAACCATGGCGCAATGATCAGTACCGTGACCGAATGCCTGGCAACGTCGGCACTGGGTCAGATTCTGGCCATTACCGCCATGTTTCTTAAAATGCTCCCACTTTACCCGTACATGGAACAAAAACTGAACTTTGTCCAAAAGTTTCAAATTGTTGATTTCATTTCTGTTGAAATGAATCAGATAAAATTGTGAAGTCAAACCAAAGCGAGAAATATTCCCGTTTGATTTTTTCTTCATTGGTATTACTTGGGATGGGGCAAAGCCAAGCAACACCTTAAGTTCGTTTTTGATCTCATCCACCGACAAGTCGTTGGAGAGACCTTTCAAGACCGCCTTGAATGGCCGAGCATTCTTGGTCTCATACGTGTAGAAATTGTGTTTGTGGTTTTTCAAATAACCAACAAAAGTTTGGTGATCTTGTAAAGATTCCGTCAACAAGCGACATTCTCCTCTTCGACCAAGCTGGAACGAAACCTTCAAATTGCAAGTTTCCTTGCAATTCTTCAGTTGCGTTCGAAAGCTGGCCAAATCGGAGACGGAAGTCACAACAATTGGCGGAGCCTTTACTCGTTTCTCGACGGCAGAAGGCTCAGTACGAGGAGAAGGTTCCTTGTCATCAGTTTCGGATAAAACACCGAAACTGTTTGTCAATGGAATTGGAGGATTGACCTCACATTCAGAATCAGAATCAGACCTCAGAAGAGGCTGTTTTCTTTTTCTGTTTCCGTTAGCCGGTTTAGCGTTCAAACGCTTCACCGACGTAACGACCAAATCTTCAGAAGATTTGCGTTTACCTTTGTTTTGACGCATTTTGCAAGCAAAGTTCTCTTAAAAAGATGGCTTCGTTTGTAAAATACAACAAAATTTCAGGCGGGGTTAGTCTTGAAAAGACTGTTTAGAATTTTGGAAAATAACTCAGGTAGTCTTTAAAAAGACTGTGAATTTTGTTTTGAAATAACTCTGAGCTTAGGTAGTAAAAAATACCGCAGCTCTAGTGTCCGTTCACCACGAAGGTTCGCAAGACACTGAGGATTTCCAGGAAAGGTGTGGATCCCTTTTCTTCCCTATACAATTGACGTGCGGGAATGAGCAAAACTTGCAAAAATAATCGCTAGGTAACTTTACGGCAAATAAAGGGTTGTGCGTAATTGCCAAAGCCTTCTTTGATTGTTTGACGTGGCAAAATTCCTGGAGTAACATATTGCAATTCATGCGCCATTTTTAAATGTTGATCCTGGCTTAAGACTGTCAAGATTTTTAAAGAACTTAAAAAATATGCTAAAAACGTTTCAGGCTAAAGTTATATGAGAAAATAATAACTAATTCAACGTGAGGAAGTCACCAACTACCTTAAGGTTGATTAAGTAACGTTTTTGCAATAGTATTTACTTGTTCGATTTGTTTGTAAAATGTAAAGCTATCCAAGTTCTTCCACAGCATACAATTACAGCATAAAAAATATCTGAGACACACACAAAGGGCAATTCACTTCTGATATTGCACCAATATGAAGCCAATATTGGAGTCAATACGGTATGCAGCCAAGGAATACTGCGCGAGTATTGTGCGCGTATGATATTCACGCTGATATTTGGGTAGATATGACCTCAAATTCGACGAATATGGGGTCTATATCGTCAATACGGTATGCAGACAATGAGAATATTATGTGCGTATGATACGCGTATGCAGTATACTCGAAGTGATTAACCCCCAGGACACACAACTTTGTTCGAAATGCTCGAATGCACAAAAAACCCAGTCAAGACACGCACCACTAGGGCTGAGCTAACATTCCCCAAATATTTTATGCCAAATAGTTAACCATCTTCCTTAAAATAAACTTTTCTCCAACTTCAATCAACTCATATGTGATCCCAACCCACCCCTCGATAATCACGACCCAGCTCACCCCAATTATCCCGTTAATTGGTTTCTGTGTGTGTCTTAAACGAATTTTCGACAACCGCCGCTAACTTAATGCTTTCCAAAACCACATCTATCTCAGCCAACTCCGCCAAAAGTTGGCCCATTTTCCTTTTCCAATTTTCCCGAAAACTCCCGCACTCCACCCAGGGCTGGCCAGTTCCCGGCAGAAGCTATTCAAATTTTAAAGTACCTTTAAGTCGACTTTGATCCCGGAGCCTATCCCGGACTGGTTTGGCCAAGGCTGCTTTGGCCACATCACAGCGTCAGCAGGAGATCTTCACCCAAGTAGGAAACCGAAAGTAAAATATATTTCTATTCTTTGGTCAAAACTTTGCGTCGACAAGCCGCCTTTTGCTGGGCTTTTGGCTGTCCCTTTCCGGGTCCCCTTCAAAGCCCTCATCTTTTAATGAGTTCTCTGGGAAATAATCAATGATTGGTGCAATTTTAATTTTGAGGGAATTCTTAAAAACGCACTTGTGATTTGACTCAGTTACACATTATTATAATTCATTTCAATTTCATTTTACTTCTACTTTCTACTTTTCTCTTTTAACTTTTTACTTCTTCTTTATATATTCTTTTTTCGCTGCTCACTGTTCACTGTTCACTTTTCGCTGCTCACTGTTAACTGTTCACTGTTCATCTCTATTTTCACAGTTCTTTGTTGTTTTCTGTTTTCTGTTTTCAATTTGTTTATTTGTTTTGTATTTTTCACAAAAAAAGATGCAGGTGGTTATGTTACACATGACCACACGGAGAGACCGGCCGGGGCAAATCTAAGAAAATCTTGGTTAATTTAACTAAAAGTATGGGTTAATTTTTTACACAGCTTTTTTTCAACAATCGATTGTTGATTTTGTTAACCCGAAATTGCTGACCACCGATAATTAAAATTAACTAAAAAAATACTTGGAATTGCCATTTTTGTTGGTTAAATGGCCGAAAAAAAATTCTAGCAGTCGACTGCTAGAATATTTTTTTCAGAAAATTAACTAAAAATTTCTTGTTTTCAGCTGAAATATTGTGGAATATTCTGTTGAAGACTGGCTGGGAAATGTTTTTCAACTTTTTTTCAACAATTTGTTTTCGTTGTATCAACCGAAATATTTTTGCATGCAGCAAATTATTAGTATTTTTATAACAAAACATTTCTTAATTAGACATAATTTATGTAAGTGTTGATATATATTTTCTTTAATTATCTAACGATATAGGCTGGGCCGAATTTCTAGCTATATTTTAACTATTGTCTTACTAGAATTCAGAAAAATATTCGTACATGTAGTCAATAACTAGCAGTTGTTAGCGATATTTTTATTGAATTTGCAGTAAATTTTGTAATAATGCCTCACAAATTAATGCTGAGTGTTTTTATTTTCGCATTTAATCTGCCTAAAAATTTAACGTTTTGTACTAATTTGTTTTTTTTTTTTGCATGAAGTTGTTAAGTTACTGAGCAATTCTCTACGAAATCGGTCTTTTTTCTTCAATTTTAATTTTTGTATTTTTTAATCCGGCTGAAACTTTTTTGGTGCCTTCGGTATGCCCAAAGAAGCCATTTTGCATCATTAGTTTATCCATATAATTTTCCATACAAATTTGGCAGCTGTCCATACAAAAATGATGTATGAAAATTCAAAAATCTGTATCTTTTGAAGGAATTTTTTGATCGATTTGGTGTCTTCGGCAAAGTTGTAGGTATGGATACGGACTACACTGGAAAAAATAATACACGGTAAAAAAAATTTGGTGATTTTTTTATTTAACTTTTTATCACTAAAACTTGATTTACAAAAAAACACTATTTTTAATTTTTTTTATTTTTTGATATGTTTTAGAAGACATAAAATGCCAACTTTTCAGAAATTTCCAGGTTGTGCAAAAAATCACTGACCGAGTTATGAATTTTTTAATCAATACTGATTTTTTCAAAAAATCGAAATTTTGGTCGTAAAAATTTTTCAACTTCATTTTTCGATGTAAAATCAAATTTGCAATCAAAAAGTACTTTACTAAAATTTTGATAAAGTGCACCGTTTTCAAGTTATAGCCATATTTAAGTGACTTTTTTGAAAATAGTCGCAGTTTTTCATTTTTTTAAATTAGTGCACATGTTTGCCCAGTTTTGAAAAAAATATTTTTGAAAAGCTGAGAAAATTCTCTATATTTTGCTTATTCGGACTATGTTGATACGACCTTTAGTTGCTGAGATATTGCAATGCAAAGGTTTAAAAACAGGAAAATTGATGTTTTCTAAGTTTCACCCAAACAACCCACCATTTTCTATCGTCAATATCTCAGCAACTAATGGTCCGATTTTCAATGTAAATATATGAAACAATTGTGAAATTTTCCGATCTTTTCGAAAAAAATATTTTTGGAATTTTCAAATCAAGACAAACATTTTAAAAGGGCGTAATATTGAACAACATATTTAACAGTACTGTTAAAAGCATCAAAACAAAACTTTTTTTTAACTGTTGTTATAAAACATGTAAAGTTTGATTAATGTTTTAAAAAATTACGTTGCATTAAACTAAAAATAATGAAAAGCATATTACAAATTTTGTTAAACATATTTAAAAAAGATGTTTAATTTAACATGAATTCCTGAAAAATAGAAATCGAGCAAAATTTTCACCAAGTTTTAAGCTTATATTTTTATTATGTTGTATAAAATTAAGTGTTGTATCCACTTACCATCACTGTGAAATCATCCGATAAGTCATCATCATCTACAATGGTCTCAGGTTTAGTTATTTTTCTTGTGGTTGGAAACAGAATTTTCACTAAAGTGAACCTTTTGCTGCAAATAGACATGTAAAATGTATTAGTAATTTAATACAATTCAATTCAATTAGTGTTTATTAGTAAATAATCAATTTACAATTTCGTGTTTCTTATAACCTAATAGAGTTTTGGAGTTCCTTTCATCTATGATTTGAACTATAATTCATTTTGATGTAATTGGATATTCTAACAATGGATTTGACATTAATTTAATACAAAATTCTTAATTTCGGCTATAAACTGAAAAAAAGGAACGTAAATAAATGAAATTATATTGAGGAAAGAAGAAATATCAATAATGCTACTTACCAAAGTTGCATTAATTTAACAATTACTTTTGGCAACAAACTTTCATTGCAATAAATTGAATATTCAACGTACTTTGATTCCAGAAAAAAATATTTTGAGTTTTACTTACCAGTTTATTGAGCAGTCGTATTTGCAACAAAACTTTCAAGATAATAATTATCTTCTTTTATATATTTTATATATTTTTATTTTTTTTTATGATTTACTTCATCTCTATTTTTATGTTGTTTATGTTGCTTACACATGGCATTTCTATGTATTTAATAATTGATGATTCTGGAAAAAAATAATGGTTCATTAAGATTTTATCCGTCGTAAGCACGAAGCTTTTTAATGATTCAGTTTTCTAATAAGAATCACATTAGATAAATTATTGTGCAAAAATAAACCCATACTTACTTGGATTAACCAACATTTTGTTAAATTTGCCCAAGCTGCTCTATCCGTGAAGAGTCGGCCCGCATTTCCCTTCTATTGCCCTCTCGTTCCATCAAACATTCTTCTAACATGTTCAACTCACTCGCATTGGAGGTCCTCATGGCAAATCGTCCTCTTGCTCTTCATAGTTTATCACCTGCAAAGAAATCATCAACAAACCTACTCACCAATTCCACCTCCCCAGTTGCAACACTTTGATGTGCCACTTCAACATTAGCTAAATAGTGTAAGTTTCACCTTTCACATCCTCTCACTTCATAATTAACAACACAAACTCAACAAATCGACCGCTCTCGTTCGAATCCTGACTTCAAATGACAGACGTATACAAACCCAAGTTCATCTTTTAAATTTTCAACCAAATGTAAATTATATTCAACCAACAAAATTTTTGATTTTCCTAAAACCAAAGCTAACAGTCGAGCACGTTCATTCGAGTTCGGGAAATCTGTTAGCTTTTTGCCTCTAGCATTTTCAACAAACAGGTTATTAAATTAATACTAAATTTTAGTTATTCTAACGGAATATTGGCAGTAACAAGTACGTTTTTGTTAAAATTAACGAAAGTAAAATCAACAATTTTAATTGTTAAAATTTCTGGGCACGGTCTCTCCGTGCAGTATGACAAAGAACTTTGCAAGTTGATTGTTGCAATTTTCGATTAGAATGTCCGGTCCAAATTTCCCCCTTATAATAACCGTCCTATCGAACTAAGGGGACGGAAATTGCAAGTGGAGCTGAAATAGAAATCGAAGTGAAATCAATTTACTATCCTTCACCACTCGAAAGTTACCAAGATGCGGGAATGTTTTTGCAAGGCTGTTGCAAGCAATCGGCGGCAGTAAAGGAAATTTGAACAGCAGACATTAAAAGCTACCCTTTACAGGGCTCTTAATGATTACGATATCAAAATCAAATCAAATTATTCGCTCTACAGCTTTGACTTGGCGTTCTCGATTGCGAGATTCCTACTCGAAACTAGGTGTCCGAAGGCTTGATTGTTGAGGCAATTGCAAACCTCTTTTTACACCTTAGCTTCCATCCACCCCGGGATTCTAACTGACGACCTTTGGATTGTGAGTCCAACTGCCTACCAGCGAATCCACCGAGGCAGGACCCAGGGAGACGACTCCTACACCTGGACTGATGATTACGATATAGTTATTCTAAATTTCCAGAAACAGATTTTCGCAGTGGCACAAAAAAATGTGCATCGCTGTAATCTATTTATTACTTCCTGCCTATTAAGCAATATATTTTAACTGCTTAATTTCAGATAATGGCCAAATGCAACTTTTTATGTCCATTATCAAAAACCATAAAGTTTGATACCCATATTGCCCCAACTCTTACGGTTCGGCAAATGTCCTCCCATCGGAACATCCCCGGGGCCTCCGGCCACTCCGGATTGTGGCCACTACTGCCGAAATGTCAAATTTCATGTCCGGTATCAAAAACCATAAAGTTTGATACCCATATTGCCCCAACTCTTACGGTCCGGCAAATGTCCCCCCATCGAAACATCCGCGAGGCCTCCGGCCACTCCGGATTGTGGCCACTACTGCCGAAATGTCAAATTTCATGTCCAGTATCAAAAACCATAAAGTTTGATACCCATATTGCCCCAACTCTTACGGTCCGGCAAATGTCCCCCCATCGGAACACCCGCGGGGCCTCCGGCCACTCCAGTCCAGGTGGTGGCCAGTTCCAATGATCGACTCCCGCGACTTGCATGTCTTAGCTGGTCCTTGCCTCCAAGCCATCTGCTCCCGGACCTTCAGGCTGTCTGCTACCGGGCCACCAGGCCATCTGCTTCTGATGTGTTCTCGTCGACGTCCAGCAATGGAATGAATTTTCGGGACCGACCGAGCCGAGTTTTGTTGGCTCGCCGACGATCCGAAAATTATGAGGTGAAGTGGGGGTGACTTTAGATACATCAATCTCACGTCTCTCGATTGACTGATTGGGAAACGTTCGTTCATCCAACCAGCGTGCACCAAAAAGAGGGGAAATTTGCCGAGAGGGGAATTCGTCACGTAACGTTTTGGATTGACACCACGTATAGAAACCTTAGGACAAAGTTCTTTGTCAAAAATCAGCTTTGCTAAAATCCCAGAGATTTTTTCCAGAAAGGGAAAGGAAGCTTTAGCTTAAAACTTTCTCTCAATTGGAGCCAATTACGCGTTAAAAACCTTGTTACGAATGACTGGACCAGCCTTCCCTCCCCGAGCAGACGGAAATAACGTGGGAATAACATTTTTTGATATTTGAAAATACTAGGCCAATAACATTTTGTGTTATTTATAACAAGATTTGTTATTCGCCGTTATGATTTTTTTGTTATTGGATTGTTATTGTAATAACAGACTTATAACATTTTAAGTGATTTTTCGAACAAATCTTTGTTATTATTTTTTGTTATTTTAACAACTAATCCGATCATCCCAATAACAGTTGGCGGTATTCTTCCATAACAAAAAATGTTATTCCCAAGTTGTTTTGGCTTTCAATCAATATCAGACCAATAACAAATTTTGTTATGATAACATAAACTGTTATTCAACTCTTATGCTAAAATGGATTTTGCAAGAATATTCCATAACACTTTCTGTTATTTTAACAGTATTTGTTATTGAAATGGCATGAATTTAGTTATTACCGTCTGTTCGGGTCTCCTCCCCATCCCGCTCAAACTGAAAGTTTCGTAATTTTATGCTCGATTTTATATCAAACAGACAACAGACACCGTTTAGCCCGTTGAAATATCGAGGATTAGCGGGCAGCAAAGGAAGAGGACGCCCATTAGTTTGGTCTCTTGTTCGAGACGAGGACCGACAACTTTTGAAAAGTGTAATATATTTTATAAAATTTTGACATTTTCCTCCGCAACGGTTGAACGCGTGGGGCATAATTTTGCGTGGGTGGAGCGTGGAAAATAGCATAATGCAGCAAAAGTTTGGACGGAACCTAACGAAAACAAATTTTGGGGTCAGTTTTGAAAGCCATATCGCAGCATAAACGAAGAGACAAAATGTCGGAGCTCTGGCATAATTAATTTTGTGGCATCGTGATTATGAAGCTTTGATGTTGGCTGACCTGTGCGCTCGCTCAACATGATTATTTGATGTTGTGGAATCGCTTAGCTGTTAGTTGTGGAAAATTTTGACATTGTTTGATACTAAGCGTAAGAGATTTGGGCGATTTCTCTGATATATGCAAGTTGTTGTACATTGAATCACCGTGCAAAGTTATTTATGCTGCAAATTCAATATCGACTCTTTTTTATCTTAAATAATGCCTCCTGGACGAAACTATACCAGAAAAAACAAACAGCAAGTTTGACTTCTCGTCTCATTAACTAATCAGATGTAAATCCACCTTCTAATACACCGGAACTTCCCGCGACAAGCCTAACTGAGCTCTGCAAACACGAATTCGCACGCATGACTTAAATCATCACCCGAGGGGTTGCCCCGACCTGGATTGAGAGGTCATAAATGCCCCTCGAAAACCCAATTAAATTTTAATACTCTCTGCTCTGCTGATAAAGACCAACTATAGTGCGGCCTC
The DNA here is from genome assembly GCF_016801865.2 of Culex pipiens pallens. Taxonomy (NCBI): domain Eukaryota; kingdom Metazoa; phylum Arthropoda; class Insecta; order Diptera; family Culicidae; genus Culex; species Culex pipiens. The sequence goes on along the minus strand of NC_068938.1, from coordinate 128,133,150 downwards.
GACGGAATTTGAGTCCTGGCCGCCAACAATTTTGTAGGAATAACAATCTGTGTTCCTACCTGGTGCGAGAGGCTGACCTGTTCGGTTCTGTGTGGCTGGGATTGGGGAAAGTGGGTGGTGGTGAAATACAAACAATTCGAATGGTCATCGAGGCGGAAATTCAAATGAGCAGAAGTTGAGCCAACGAACCAGCAACAGCAACCCTGCCTCTCAACCCTCAGCTGCCAACTCCACCGTGGTGAATGGCCGGGCGGCAGCAAAAGTCCTCCCGACTGGGGCCGTTTTCCGCACAGAAGCGGAAAATTTATAATATTTTATTCATGAAAACGCTTCCTTCACTCTCCATTGGAGAGTATCGGCTCTGCTGCTGGTCCACGGCGAGTATGTTGCTGAAAGTGTTGTTGGCCGCCGCCGCCGCTAGTGATCATAGAAATTTATTTGAAGCGAAAGTGTACAATCGCCGCGGCGGACGCGAACGTAGTCGATTTTCAATATTCAGAAACGGGCCATGGCTGACGTACGGCCACTACTGGAGTGGTTGCAGTTTGACGTGCATTGTATATTGGTTATAGTAGTGAAGTTTAAAAAAAATATTAGGACCATTTCAGGGTTATTTAAGATTCATTTCATTGATACCTTGAAACATTTAATTGACAATCTTTTGAAAATATCAGAATAACAAGATGATTTTTGTCTGCAATCATAATTTTAATAAAAAATCAATGTCCCACGAAAACAGCACGGAAAAATACGAAAAGTGCTCCGATCGATCCCGTTCGATGTAAGCTAGGCTTTTAAGCAAAAATAAATTGAGGATCTAAAATTCTAGCCTAACATTTGTAATGGTCGTATGAAACTTTGAAATGTCGATTTGGCGGAGTTTTGAGCAACGAGCTGCACGCAAGAACAAGAATTTGACGAAAACAGGAAAACTTTTTTTCACTAAAACTAAAATAAATTCAATATTTCAGCTTTTTTGCCTTTCTTACTAAAGAAATGTATAGGTTTTACTATATGGCTGGACGTCATTTTCATGTTCGTAAATATGACGATTCAGCATGAATTTTAATCGGAAAAATCGCCAAAAAATCACACTGCATCGATTTTCGACGCTCTATCGATTCATCTTGACAGAATTCGTCTATCTCTAACCTTCGAATTTTGAGAAAATAAATTTCATGGAGATCGAATGATGTTCGTATGTGGTAAAAGTTTGCCAAATTTTGGGTTGCGTTGTTCTCAGATCTCCTGAATCCGATTTTGATTCTTCTGAATGCAGATCTAAGCTAGTGTGCTGAACCTGGGCGAGTTGCCGCTCAAATTTCGAAACATCTGTTTTCGGATGTGATAAGACTTTCCAATGAGTTACACAGTTTCCAAATGAAAATATGGTCATATTTTTTCATTTTCATATCTTTTATTTGTCTCAAAAATTGCATTTTTGAGCTCTACAACCTCCCAAATTTTCATCCAGATTCATAATCTGGTTCTGGAGTCAGAGCCGTTTGATTAACCTACCATAAGAAAAAAAATCCCTTAAAAAGGTAAAAGCCCACTTGGTGACCTTCGCCAACATTTTTCGTTTCTAATTTTATCCGAAATTTCCTTCTACATTCATAGTACAGACCATGAGTGAGAATCTGAAACAAATTTGACATCTATCGGAAATCCCGATCAATTTTTAGAACGATTTACTTTTTGCCTTTCTTGCTAAAGAAAGCTTTAGGTTTTACTTTATGGCTGGGCATCATTTTCATGTTCGTAAATATGACGATTCAGCATGAATTTTAATCGGAAAAATCGCCGAAAAATCACACTGCATCGATTTTCGACGCTTCGTCGCTAAGTCGACAAGTTGTCAAGTTGAGCTTCGAATACTGGCGCATATAGTTTATGGCTCGAGATATACTCGTTTGTAGTAGCTTGTCTACCGATGTTTCCTACAACATGAAAATTGCGTTTTCAATTTCATTTGGTAAACAGATCATTAATATTACCTTGCTTTCATCATAAGATTTTTTGTATCATATCACTTTCTTTTATGCTGACTTTATAAATAAACAAAGTCGATGCTATGAATTGAAAGAAGTTATGTTCTTTAGTGAGAAAGGCTCTATCTCACCCCTGGTGGGATTAATACGGGTTTTATACTTTGTGGGTATCATAAGTTGCGTCTCTCGACAAAAAATGTGACCTAAAAAGTATAGATCATCGTTTAAATTTAAAAACTATCGCTGTTTTAGTGAAAAAGTAGATTTTTTTCACGTTGTCTCGGATCCCTAATTTTAATTTTCAAAATATCATAATTCGGAAACCTGTTATTGAAATTCAAATATTTTAAAGTATGTTTCATGTTTCCTAGGACCCGATATATTTTTTCAGGCGTCTTTTGCTCAGACACCGTCAAAACGGCATTTTATGTTTCATACGACATGCTCTGGATTTATTTGGGAAAGGAACACGACGTAGGTCACCCTAATGGCCCAACAAAAGACGAGATAGAACGATTATAACGAATTGATATGGATAAACTTGCATCAAAATACTGGTTATTATTAGGGTTAGTGAAATTTCACTATTTCACGGACTGCGTGAAATTCGTGAAATTTGTTTTTTTTCCGCGAAATCCCGTGAAATTTTATGTTTGTGTAAAGCTGTAACGATTTTTCTTAAAATGATTTATCTAACTCAAATAGGAATAAACATAATCTTATGAACTACTGTAGAATTAAGTGAGTGAATACATAGGGTTAGTTATTTTTGATGATTTCGTGGTCGGCGTGCAATTCATGAAATTTATCAATTTTCTCAAATCATGTTTGTTTTTCAAAATAACATAATAATAAATATTTCATCCTTACAGACTATTTGAAGAAATTTCATTTGTTGATATGACTTGATACGAAACATTTGAAAAATTGTTCAAATTTTTCAGTGTTTTTAGAAACATACTAAGTTTAGTAATATTTTCATTAGCTGTAATTAAAATTTTACTGCTATTTTTTGAAAGGTTTAGTTTCAAAAGAAATTAAAAGAATCGTGATTTGTTTTATTAATAATTAATAATTATTCTACGCATAACTGTCCCATGTTATGCTTTTTAAATTTGAAACTAGTTATGAGTAATCAATGGATTGGAGATGAATTCCATGTTTTACCAGATTTATTACAGAATTTATATAAATTAGTATTGCCCAATCTCACCCCAGACCCAATGTCTCCCCTGCTGACGGTGTATTGAAACTTTTGTTCCATGAGAAAAAACCTTTTAAAAAATATTTTCCGATCCACCAGGCTCATATATTTTATATTTCCTGCATCAATGCTCAAACAACTAACGTGGTTTTTGTGGCCATTTAAACTTGAATCCAACAGCGAGTGATTTGCATTTGTGCTGATAACATGCTTCCATCCTATGTAGCTATTGCAGCGATCGATTGCAAGTTTTGCAGCCCTAGAGGATATTTTTATTTTTTCAGTCTGGTTTTGCGGTTTGACAAACACTCTTGTAATTTTTATTTTTTGCTGTTTTATACACCAGCAGCCTCTTCCTCTCCACTTTTCCCCTTAATCAAACTAAATCAGTTCGCACCTGGCCAAAAACCACAAATGATCTCCACTGCTTGATTCAGCTCCAAATTTCCGCACCTCCCCAACTCCCACTTTCCCCAAAAAGTCATCAAATTATCTTGATTGAGTAAATTGATTCAATCACCGACAAGAAGCGGCAGCATCTTTAGCCGAGGATGTCCGTTTCCTTACCTGAAGCCAGCAGTACCTTGGCAGAGAGTGATATGATCCTAATTCGATTGCCCAAACCAGGCCCAGCCGGGAATCGAAAATCTTCTGCGGCAGTTGTGGATGAAAATCGAAAGCACACAATCTCTCCCCGACGTTTGGAAAATCGTCGTCCCGCTCCGCTAAAGTTGCCGAAATTGCTACACTGCGGCGGTGGCGACGACGAAAGCAGTCCTCATCCGGGTTCTTTGGCCGGAAAGCGGTCCAAGAGGAAGCGATTTTTCCTGGTTTCCTAGAGTTCAATTTCTGCTAAATTTGCTGCGATGGGTACCGTGAGATGTGGTTCTTTTGAGCAGATTAAAAAAAATTAAAAAAGAATAAAAAATCAAAGTAGCAGGAAACAATAATGTAAAACATTGAATAGGCAAAACATAATTTTTGGAGGCTTTAGAGAAGGCTTTACATTACCAATGGAAACAAAATATAAGTATAAAAATTTATGAAAAAAACGTAACTTAATCCACCCTAGGGTGGTTGGTGCCTTCCTCACATTTAAAGGGTGATATCCAAAATAGACACAAAAGGGCGATGTTTTTCAGTGTTTTATCAATTTGACTCATTATTCATACCACTAGATTGGATAGTAGGGTGGGTGCGGATTTTTAAAAGTTCTCAGATCAAGTTCTGGTGTGGTTCCCCTTGTAGGGCATACCCAAAGGGACTCTCACGCCAAATTTCAGCTCATTTGGTTGAAAACTGGTTTGTTTCAAGCGGGTTCAAGTTTACATGGAAATTACTACTACCACGTGGACTAGCATCGTCTATAAAAATTACTTTTTATTACTTTTTGAACTATAGAATTGTCATTTATGGTGATCCTGATGCTATTTAGCTGTATTCTGAACCTACAAATAAGGAAAAAAAACTGTTGTGGTGCAAATTTTAAAATCACGTGGTAGCTGTTTGACATGTGGCGTCGTGGTGTTCATCAAGCATTCATAGCATGCTAAGGAAAATTTGATACTTTTCTGGGGAAAACCGTTGGTTCCGAAAACCTCGGATGTATTGCCGTTGAGCTCGATGGGGGTAGAACGAATCGACCTGGACTCTTAGGGAAAGTTGTTCTCCAGACGATTCCGCTCATTTCTGGCCATCCTAGAAGTTTCTACATGTTTTCCCCAGGCCTGTAGGAGCGAATCAATGAAAATTCAAAATTTCCCATAGTAATTTCCATGTAAACTTGAACCCGCTTGAGACAAGCCAGTTTTCAACCAAATGAGCTGAAATTTGGCGTGAGAGTCCCTTTGGGTATGCCCTACAAGGGGAACCACACCAGAACTTGATCTGAGAACTTTTCGAAATCCGTACCCAACCTATTGGATAGTGTTCATATTGCAGGGCACAAATATGCTTACACCTTATGATAGGGTAGCCAGATCCCCAATCCAAATCGTGCTTGTTGAAAAGGTCTTTTGATTATCTATCCAACGATATGTCCTATGAGAGATCCGGACAACGGTTTCATCAAATATCTGAGATCCGGCCTCCAAAAAGTTCATAAATAACACTTAAGTGCTTACAACTTTTGATAGGGTTGTCAGATCTTCAATGTCTTGGACGCGTTGGAAAGGTCTTTCAAATACCTTTCTAAAAATGTATAACATGACAGGTTTTCTTTTACAATCTTCCGGACTTTAGTGAAAATTGTTTTTTAGCATAACTTTTGAAGTACTTAACTAAACTGCATAATTTTTAATAGTGACTTATGGGACTCCAAGCCGGATCAAATGAGGCCAAAACGGACAAAATCGGTTCAGCCAGTCTCGAGATAATCGAGTGACAATTTTTTGATCAACATCCCACCACACACACATACATTTGCTCAGAATTTGATTTTGAGTCGATAGGTATACATGAAGGTGGGTCTAGGAGGTCTAATTGAGAAGTTCATTTTTCGAGTTATTTTATAGCCTTTCCCCATTTTGAAGTCATGTCGAGGAATTTCAGGTGTTCACTTCTTAAATGATAGATTATGATGTTAGGAACAGTGTTTTCTTAGACAAGAAAAAATAATAAAATATATTCTCCCACCCCATTTTCGATTTACTCAAAAAAGTCACTTTTTTGAACAAATTTTCTAAAATCGCTTGGATTCAATACAAAAACAAATTCAATCTGGTGTGTATTTTGCTTAAACGATAGGTTTTTGTCCATAGATTAAGATGCACTATCAATATTCGAATATGTGGTGAGAGAATATATTTTATTATTTTTTCTTGTCGAAGAAAACATTGTTCCTAACACCATAATCTATCATTTGAGAAGTGAGCACCTGAAATTCCTCGACATGACCTCAAAATGGGACAGGCTAATATGCAATAATTACAATCATACGAATCATCACCAAAATTAGTTACGTTGAATCAACTTGTAGAAGGATTTCTGTCAAAATATTTTTGACAGAGAAAATATTTTTTTATTTTCCAGAATTAAAAACAGATGTATAGAAAATAATAAATTCATGAAATAAATTATCGACATAAAACACTCAATTAAATTTCATCGACTGTAAGTCATTCCTTTTGTAAAATTTTATATTTTTTTAAATTAGTGAAATAAGTCAAAACTAGCATAAAATAGTACAAAATAATCAATTTTTCGATAGAGGGCTTTTCTATCGTTTTATGTGTTTATCGTTTTCAATATCTTTTACTTGTTGTTTTTTATGCAATAAATTAAGACAGTTTACGAATTTGAAAAATTGAAAAATATATTTTTAATTGCCCCAAAAACGTTGTTTGAACTTTGTAACATGATATATGTTAGCCCATAAGAATTTGTAATCATTTGATTGAAAAAATTTAATTTCCCTATTACATGAATTAACTAAACACTGAAAAAAATATCAAAAGTAACAGTGATTTTATCAAAAGCCAGTTTTCGAATCAAAAGTACTCCAATTTGGATCAAATTTGGTATAGTTTTTGCTTTGTTTCATTAAATATTTTATGAGTAAAATAAAAATTAAATTTAAAGAGGGTAATAATCCTCTGGACAGGCTTCATTCGGAAAATTTTCCAACAATAATTTATTACACCGTTTTGTATCATTATATGAATTTGTTTAATGTGAAGCTATTTCAAATTTGATTTTAAAAATTCTTCGAAAAATCAGAGGGCAAAAAAAGTTTCTCAAGAAATTATTCAAAAGATTTCTTGAACATGAAAAATTAGAAAACATTGTAAAACAAATTTAATTATATTTTTTTTAAATATTCTTTTTTTCTGGATTGTGCTGCAAAAAGTATATTTGAAGGAGATAATTTTCGTTTCAATTGTGGGTCATTCCTGGACAACTGGGTACACTTTTGGACTCGACCTTCACCGATTTAGACCAAACTTGATGGGAACGTTCATCTAGTTAACAGAAATCTCAAGTTTGGTGCCAATTGTACCATCCCTTTTTCTGTGGTGTGAAACACCTTGCGATTGGTCACGATCCATACAATAAAAGATTAGTTTTGTATGAAAATTATCCACGAGGGGTCTGAGTTTTCAAAAAAGTTTCTACGTGGTATATGTATGGTCCCTTACTGCCAAAAAAACAATATTGGAAGGCATTTGAGGTTTGTTATATTATGTTTAATGAATTTTTTGAACAATTTTCTTGAAAATGCAACTAGAAGAAAGTCTTTTTGTCTTTCGAGATTTTTTTTTTTAGAAAATCGTCAATCAGAAAGAGGGCTGGTCTAATCGGAACTAAACTAAAGATTTCTGTTAACTATGTGTGTGTGTGTGCAACCAGCCAAACGGGACCACGCGGTCGCATCTTACAAATTAAGTTGTTTCCATGTTTCTCAGTATTATTTTAACTGTACATGCAAATAACTCGCATAGGCATTTGGTAGGTGTTAGCTCTGCCGAACTTCGGTGACCCATTTCTACGCAGGCTAGCCATGCGCGAGGTACCTCAGCTGAACCGACAAGCCCCGCCCCAATAGAACGTTTGTACCAATTTGATTCAAACGTTATATTTTGACTTCCGATTGCTATTCGGCGCGTATTTAGTTATTTCAAATTTAACTGTCTCGTACTGCATGTTATATGGTTTGATCTCACCAGATAATCCTTTGCTGCTAACATTCGTTGGCGGACAATGCACCGTAAAAGATGATACACTCAGCAAGCCGCTGTGCTGCGCTCAGGTTTCCGGTTCTTGTCTTGTCCATGCAACACATGCAGACACACCTGCACACGGACAACGTTGCTCAGGTTGCACTTGACCTTCCGCACCTTTTTTCCTCATCTAATGTATTGATCTATTCGAAGACATTCTATACCACCTCTATTTCACGCTTTACGCTATTGCTCCTCAACTTTAGATTTCTGTTAACTATCGATCGAAAATCGTTCCTTCCAAGTTTGGTCCAAATCGGTGAAGTTCGAGTCCAAAAGTGTTCCCAGTTGACCTGGATTGAGGTAAAAGCGGCTTTTAAATATGTTTTTGAATTGTAATTGTAATTTTTAATATTTTTTAAAACTATAGTCTTTAAGTTGAACACTTTGTATCAGGTTAAGAAAGGAAGTTGAGATGATTACTTTAATTCCAAAATAAACGTAACATTTTTTTATTAAATTTACTAGCCAGTTATATTTGAGAATCGATTTCATTATTGAAATCATTAAAAAATGGACGGTCAAAATAATATAGCAGCAGGCCTGCTATGAAATTTCAAAGAGCTCATCCAACTGCACCCCAGTTGACGGTTATCGCGGAAGCTGCGGGACAGGAAGCAGCAGGACGTTGCCCAAATCGAAATCGCTTTATATGGCAGTGGCGGCAGTGGCAAAGAGAGATAAAACGCACGCAGGTTTTCCTTTCCCAAAGTCCAAAGTCCGAAGTCGGAAGCAGCAGCAGGCATCATCCAAGGGAAAAGCCAATCAATTTTAATGGATTCAATACCTTTTCCGGTTCGCTTTATGTTTGTTCTTCGGGCGAAAGATTTTTCGTTCTTTTCCTCCCCGGTGGGAAAAGCTTCCAGCTTGGCGATTTTTTTTCTATTGTGCCTGACAGGTTTAGCCATTTCCCTCACAGGACTTTCAGGTTGGTTTCTTGCTTGGGTGAGAGTGTTGAAGGGTAAAAGTGCAACTCGTAAAGCGTGGTGGTGAGTTTTGATATATTTCTATTCCGTGCAGGTTTTTACCGCCCTTTTTCACTCCCCAGTGTAGATGATTGAGGTTGAACAGTTTTTGAGAGATTTTTTGTTGGAGCTTTACCATTCTTTCTTTTGAAAGAAATAATGATGGGTGAAGGATGTGAATGATTATCGGAGCTTTAGGATTTCTTGTGAAGATAGCAGCACATTATTTTGACGGAAATAAACACATTTATCTTAACTGGAAGATGCGAGTGTTCACACAGGGTTTGCTAGAAAATTCAAGAAATATTACACAAAAATATAAAATTGAAATTTTGCAAAATTGATGATTATGATGATAAAAAATAAAAATAAAAACACTTAAAAACTAAAAAAAACTTCAAAACTTCAAAGCAAACTTCAAGCTTCATTAGCATGGACCTTTATTTCCATTATGCATCGATTCAACAACACCGCGTTAAAGGATTGAATAATGCATGAGACACAATTATGTTTGATTTTTTCAACATCCTAGTTGAAAGTGAACAAAAAATCACTCCCCAGCATACTCCTGGCTTGAACAAGACATCACTGGCGCGCATCGTCCTTGTTATTATATTGTATTGTGAATAAATCATTTCCCTTTCGTCCTGCAACCCCTCCCCCACAACTCCCAGGTTTTGAACGCGGGACCGCCCACACCCCATCGTCAGCTCATTTGTGCAAATATTTCAAACATGCGAAAATCAGTTGACAACGAGTGAAAAACACTCGTTAGATGAAATATTCGCCTCAACAGTGATTTCGACAGCGCATATTTTTCTCATTTTTTTTTATTTCGTTGTCTCTCTTGTCTGAGTGAACTTTTTTCGTTGCTGTTGTATTTTTTTATAGAATTTTTTCATCAATCGCACACTCTCTCTCTCTCTCTCTGTCCCAAACATCCCAAAAGCATCAGTCAGCAAAGAATGGGTGGGTGGTTGGTGGCAGGGATGGCGAACATCATTGTGGGACGAAAAATGTAAATTTGATTTTCTTCGCAATGACAGCCAACGAAGCATCAGCGGCAGCAGCATAGTGTAGTGTAGAGCAGCACTCGTCGGCAGTTATGAGATTCAATTTAATCTAATGTTGTGCCCTCGTCATCGTCATCGTCGTCAGAGGGTGAATCCACCCCCGGCAGATCGGAAGGAAACATCGTGAAAATGTGCGAGATATTATGATGGATCCAAATTGGAAAATTAATATTTATGCCAGAAATTGATATTTGTTGGAAGGCTTTCACAGGGCAGGGGTTGCAGCAACAGCAGCAGCAGCAGAGATGATGAGTTTAACGAAACTCAATTGATTCGAATGTTTGTTGGTTTAGTTGAATTTTTATCGAGTTATGCTGTGACAATTTTTGTTTCACCTGATATATTGTATTTTAGAGCCATTTACTAAAAGCTTTTAGTTTTTAGCATTAATTTGAATAACTACTATTTATTTCAAAGGAGTTCTACTACGCACATTTACATTTTCCTCCAACCGTTTATAAAAAAATCAGAAAGTGTTTAGTTTAATTTAAAGTCCAATCTTTTTTGCATCCATTGCTCTCCAACGTGTTCAAATCAAGCCTTCAAAATTTTCAAGCTATCACAGGTTTAGTGAAAAAGTCGATTTTTTTCCCGTTTTCTCGCGTCGAAAAACCCAGTTTTTATTTTCAAAAAATTGTATTTCAGAAAAATTGAAAACATGACTTTACCACTTTTTGATATATTACGTAAAATATTCCATGGAATCAGGATAAAAATATTTTCAGACATAGGCTCTTTGGTCCCGAGACCTTCAAAACAGCATTTTAAGTTTTCATACGACCCTTTCAAATATTAAGCTAAATTTTTTAAACTTCTTACTATTTTTCCTAGATAGCCAAACTAATCAATGGCGCGGATTTATGAATTTTGAAAAAAGTGGTTTTTGCGAAAATCGACGAAAATGGCAATTTTTCGGACCACCCTAACACGGCGTAGGCCACCCTAATGGCCAAACAAAAAAATAAGAGTGTAATTATTTTGACCAAGAAACCCCCAGAAAAATTTGAGCCCGATCGGGAAACTTTTTTTCTTCGAATTATGCTGTTTTCGTGAGGAATTGCTGAAAATCTTTTGACTCTTTTACTCGTAACTTTCCAACTTTTAAACCAAAAGACTTCCTTCTGATTGCATTTTATAGGAAATTGTCCAAGGAATTCATCAAACATAAAATATAAACCCTCAAACGCATTTCAATATTGTTTCTTTGCAGTTTATGGTTTAAAACGTGATATTATTTGATTGAACGTGACAATTTTACATAAGAATCAATGCATATTTCAAACTTATCCAAACTATTGCTGAGAATCAGCCCTACAAAATTTTATTTGGTTAGAAAATCGTCAAAAAAAGAGGGCGCTGCCAAAGAAAGAGGGATGCAGGGATGCCACATGATTTTTTAAAATGTCTGTGAAAAAGTCTGTGTATGTCTGTGTGTTTGTCTAAAATTCAAATAAATCAATTTACAGTCAAAGAAATCTATCAAAAATTGTGTTTTTAAGCATTTGAAGACTAACGAAATAAGTTTCGATTGATATTTTAACAAAATAACAATTTAATGAAGTTTTTAAAAAGTCTGTGTACCTCAAAAAATGTCTGACACGAGCTCAAATGTCTGTGAAACACAGACAAATCTGTGTATCTGGCATCCCTGGAGGGATGGTCCAATCAGCACCTAACTTGAGTTTTATGTTAACTATCTATAGATGAACGTTGCCTCCATGTTTGGTCATAATTGGTAAAGGTCGAGTCCAAAAGTGTATCCAGTTGACACGGCATAACCCACATATTTTGCTAAAAGTTGAAACACCAACATAAGTTACCAAATCAAAATGTCCCAGTTTTTCATTTTTTGTAAAATTGCAACAAAGGGGTAATTTTGGCCCCTGATCACGAACCCGGTGACCATTTTTCGATATTTTGTGAAGGAGGGCCAGTACGACCCCTTGCTTTTTGATCAATGATATGCAACTTGAAATGGTGGTGGTATGGAAATTTGCTGTCAAAGCATCTTTATTGTAGAATTGGACGCCCGATTTGATGGCGTACTCAATATTCTGAAAAAAAAAACGTATTTTTTATCGTACAAAATGCAAAACTAGTTTTAAAACTTTGCCATTTTTCGTAACTGAACTGTAAAAAAAATTGGGGCTTGTTGTTATTTTTTTGATTGTAACAATTTCTAGTTGTAGAGCAGACAACCCACGTAACATTTTTTTTCCAGGAGTTCTACAAGAGCTCTTCAAGATAGCTACAGCATAGCAGTTTGGACCGCGGTAGGATAAAACTCTTCAAGTACTCTTCCAAACTCCTGAAGAAGTTTTGAAGAGAATTTTATCCTACCGCGGTCCAAACTGCTATGCTGTAGCTATCTTGAAGAGCTTTTGTAGAACTCCTGGAAAAAAATGTTACTTGGGAATTAAGACAAAAACTAACTTAATCCACCTATGTGGTTGGAGCCTTCCTCACAACAATAGCTGTACACAAGTTTCATCTATTTTTTAGATCCGGCTTCAAAAAAGTACATCAATATCACTTAAGAGGCCATATCTCGAGACAGGGTTGCCAGATCTTCAATGTTTTGGACTCGTTGGAAAGGTCTTTTGATAACCTAACCAACAATGGGTCGGATGATGGACCCGGACATAGTTTACATACATTTAAGTGAGATCCGGCTTCAAAAAAGTATATCAATTTCACTTAAGTGGCCATATATCGAGACAGGGTTGCCAGATCTTCAATGTTTTAGACTCGTTGGAAAGGTCTTTTGATAACCTAACCAACAATAGGTCGGATGGTGGATCCGGACATAGTTTACATACATTTAAGTGAGATGTGGCTTCAAAAAAGTACATCAATATCACTTTAGGGGCCATATCTCGAGACAGGGTTGCCAGATCTTCAATGATTTGGACTCGTTGGAAAGGTCTTTTGATAACCTAATCAAAAATGGGTCGGGTGGTGGATCTGGACATAGTTTACATACATTTATGTGAGATCCGGCTTCAAAAAAGTACATCAATATCACTTAAGGGGCCATATCTCGAGACAGGGTTGCCAGATCTTCAATGTTTTGGACTCGTTGAAAAGGTCTTTTGATAACCTAATCAACAATGGGTAGGGTGGTGGATCTGGACATAGTTTACATACATTTATGTGAGATCCGGCTTCAAAAAAGTACATCAATATCACTTAAGGGGCCATATCTCGAGACAGGGTTGCCAGATCTTCAATGATTTGGACTCGTTGGAAAGGTCTTTTGATAACCTAATCAAAAATGGGTCGGGTGGTGGATCTGGACATAGTTTACATACATTTATGTGAGATCCGGCTTCAAAAAAGTACATCAATATCACTTAAGGGGCCATATCTCGAGACAGGGTTGCCAGATCTTCAATGTTTTGGACTCGTTGGAAAGGTCTTTTGATAACCTAACCAACAATAGGTTGGATGGTGGATCCGGACATAGTTTACATACATTTAAGTGAGATCCGGCTTCAAAAAAGTACATCAATATCACTTAAGAGGCCATATCTCGAGACAGGGTTGCCAGATCTTCAATGTTTTGGACTCGTTGGAAAGGTCTTTTGATAACCTAATCAACAATGGGTCGGATGGTGGATCCGGACATAGTTTACATACATTTAAGTGAGATCCGGCTTCAAAAAAGTACATCAATATCACTTAAGAGGCCATATCTCGAGACAGGGTTGCCAGATCTTCAATGTTTTGGACTCGTTGAAAAGATCTTTTGATAACCTAACCAACAATAGGTCGGATGGTGGATCCGGACATAGTTTACATACATTTAAGTGAGATCCGGCTTCAAAAAAGTATATCAATATCACTTAAGTGGCCATATCTCGAGACAGGGTTGCCAGATCTTCAATGTTTTGGACTCGTTGGAAAGGTCTTTTGATAACCTAATCAACAATGGGTCGGATGGTGGACCCGGACATAGTTTACATACATTTAAGTGAGATCCGGCTTCAAAAAAGTATATCAATATCACTTAAGTGGCCATATCTCGTGACAGGGTTGCCAGATCTTCAATGTTTTTGACTCGTTGAAAAGGTCTTTTGATAACCTAACCAACGATGGGTCGGATGATGGACCCGGACATAGTTTACATACATTTAAGTGAGATCCGGCTTCAAAAAAGTATATCAATATCACTTAAGTGGCCATATCTCGAGACAGGGTTGCCAGATCTTCAATGTTTTGGACTCGTTGAAAAGGTCTTTTGATAACCTAACCAACGATGTGTCGGATGATGAACCCGGACATAGTTTACATACAGTTAAGTGAGATCCAAATATATGTGAAAACACATTTTTATACATAACTTTTGAACTACTTATCGAAACTTCAATCTGTATAAAACTCGATCTATGGGACCCTAAACCAAGTCGAATGCAACAAGTTCGGGTCAAATCGGTTCAGCCAGTGCCGAGAAACATGAGCTAGTTTGTTGGTCACATACACACACACACACACACACACACACACACACACACACACACACACACACACACACACACACACACACACACACATACACACACACATACACACAGACATTTGTTCAGTTTTCGATTCTGAGTCGATATGTATACATGAAGGTGGGTCTACGACGTTTTTATACGAAGTTCATTTTTAGAGCAGGATTATAGCCTTACCTCAGTGAGGAAGGCAAAAAAAAGATTTATAAACATAAGGGGTTTGCTTGTTCAGTTGAGTTCTCCGTTGTCGATATTGAAAGGACCGTCAAGAGCGGGAGGTATCAAATTATAGAACGAAAAGTCAAATTTGTCGATGTAGAGCAATATTGATATCGAGAAAATCGACAGTAAGAGAGTCAACTGTAATCATCACGTGTAATCGCAATTTTACGAAAAAAAAAGTTTTGAAAAAGTTTATCGTTGTTAATTATAACAACAACAAACAAAGAGAAACGCAAAATAGTAGTTTAAACAATAAGGTGCAAAAAAGTGGATTTTTAAGCACGAGTCGTACACGAGGCTCTGCCGAGTTGGATAAACGGAGTCTGCGATTAGCAAAGAAGCGAGTCAGACGTGCGTCCCTCCAACACCAAAAAAAGTGCAAAAAATGCCTCACGACAAGAAAAAGAGGCGGGAACGACGGGAAAAGTTGCCACCCAATTTTGTGAAAACATCGTCATCGGACTCGGTGCGAAAGTGGCTGACTGGGTTTATCAAATCTGGTGCTTTACGAGCTTCCATTCGCTTGTGTGCTGATGGACTCAAAATTCTGCTACCTACCAGAAAGGATTACAACTACGTTCGGGATTTCCTGAACAACACAAAGATTGAATACTACAGCCATGACGATCCAGGTAAACGCCTCATGAAACAGGTCCTCCGTGGCCTGTGCGACATGGATGTGAATGTGCGGAAAGAAGAGCTCAAAACTCTTAAGTTGAACGTGATCGAAGTCTTCAGGATGACGAGACACAACAAGGACATCAAGTATCGTGATCAACCTGGTTCATTTCGAGAAAGGATCGACAACGTCGTCTGAGCTGAAAGCAGTTCGGACGATTTTCAACATCATCGTGACCTGGGAACGTTATCGTCCAGTGCACCGTGACGTGACGCAATGTTCGAACTGCTTGCTTGAGTCGTTGTGCAACAAAACTCAAGCTTGCGAAACAATCAACGAGAATATCGAAGCCAAATGCTTCAATTGCGGTGGCGACCATTCGACCAAGAATCGAAGCTGCCCAAAATGAGCTGAGTTTTTAAAAATTCGGCAGCAAGCGACGACTGCTTTGGCGTCACCTGGTGCGGGATCTGTTCGAGTGGTTCCAAATCTGCAGCCATTGCCGTTGAATCAGCGGCAAAGAGTTGCAGAGAATACAACACCTCCTGGCTTCAGTCAGCAACCGAGGGAAAACCAACCAGCATCAAAGAATGAAGGCAGTAGTGACCTGTTTTCACCACAAGAACTTCTGAACATTTTCATCGAGATAACAACAACACTGCGTGGTTGCAAAACTCGTGCGGAACAAGTAAAAACGCTTGGAGGATTTATCTTAAAATACAGTTCGTAGTTTACTCGTTCTAATGATTTTAAATATTTCAATGAATTTACTTTTTTTTAGCTTTAAGTTAGGATAAGTTGATAAAGTGATTTTTTTTCCTTTTTTACCCAAATGTATAAGATTCAATGTTAAAATGTAAAATAATTTGAAGTTAATAAATGAATGTGAACAGTTAAAAATAAAACAAAAAATAAAACAAAGATGAAAAGCATTTAGCCATACAGAATGTAAATGAAATGTAATTATTATAAGAAAGTTCAATAGACAAATATTTAATTTAAAAAAAAAAGTTGGATTAACGCGACGAGTGCTAAAAAATCGAATTTTACATAGAGCTGTCGATGTATTAAGTCAATTAACTGGTTAAATAAAAATAATGTTGAAAAGTAATACTTGTTGATACAAGTTCTGAAAAGCTCAACTTTTCAGCATCCATTTCAGTGCTGAAAAGAAGTACTTCTCAGCATTTGTTTTGAGAAGTGTAACTATTCGATTCTGTTAATTCTGGTAGAGAAAAGTAGGCTGTTTTATCGTTCGAGAATGACAGGAAAAAAATCACTACGGAATTGAAAAATAGTAGTTAATGCAACAAGTTGCAAAAAGTAGATTTTTTTAGAACGAGTCGTACATTTATTCAGCTAGGATTACCGAGTTGAATATTTACGACGAGTTGCTTACAACATTTTTTGCAATTCCGAAAAACGCTTCTTGAATGGAATTTCATGTCAAACCTATGTGTTTAGTAAATTCACCGCTCAAAACAAAAAAAATGTTACTTTTCGATACTAGTATTGAAAAGTTTAACTTTCCAGCATTCATTTCAGTGTAGAACTTTTCAGCACTGTTCTTCTTTTCAGCACTGAAATGGGTGCTGAAAAGTTGAACTTTTCAATACTAGTATCGAAAAGTAACATTTTTCAAAATTGTTTTGTTTTGAACGGCGAATTCACTAAACACATGCATGTTTGACATAAAATTTCATTCAAGATGCGTTTTTCGGAATTCTTAAATAGTAGTTTATGCAACAAGTTGCAAAAAAAGGATTTTTTCAGCACGAGTCGTACATTTATCCAACGAGGTTCACCGAGTTGGATAAATACGAAGAGTGCTGAAAAAATCAAGTTTTGCAACGAGTTCCATACAACATTTTTTGCAATTCCAAAAAAACACACACTGAGTGAAATTTTATGTCAAATTGTCGTTCGTTTAAATCAAACAAATGTTGAAAAGTGTTACTTTTCGAAACAAGTGCTGAAAAGTTCAACTTTTCAGCACCCATTTGAGTGCTGAAAAGTAGAACTTTTTAGCATTTATTTTGAAAAGTGTTGCTATTCGATTCTGTTATTTTTGGTACAGAAAAGTAGGCTATTTCGTCGTTCAAGAATGACAGGAGAAGTAAGTAGTTTCACGACGGAATTGCAAAAAATATTATAAGGGTCATTCCAGGTCAACTGAGTACACATTTGGACTCGACCTTCACCGATTTGGACCAAACTTGGAGGGAACGTTTATCTATCGATAGTTAACAGAAATCCCAAGTTTGGTGCTGATTGGACCATCCCTCTATTTTTGGCACCGCCCTCTTTTTTGGCGATTTTCTAAAAAACTTTTTTTTCTTTTAATCATAACTTTGCAACTATTTGAGCAAAAGACTACAGGTTGCATTTTATAGAAAATTGTCCAAGGAATTCGATAAAAATAAAATTTTAACCCTTAAATGCCCACTAACATTATATTTTAACGTTTTAAGTATAAAAATTCTGTTTTGACCAATTGATTATATTTTTATTTTTCTTATTTTATCGCCATCGTGTTTCCCGGACAATTTTACATAATGATTAATATAGACATCAAACTAAAATGAACTATTGGCGAGATACAGTGATTTTACTGAAAAAAGTTTGATTTTGCACTGCACTCTGTCCTATGATTTCAAATCCGAAATAAGTTTCTCACATATAAAAACCGAATAATGCGAGATTCATTCCTTTTTGTTGAAAAGTACACCATGAACTTCCGATTGCTGCGCAAAATCAAACTTTTTTTTTCAGTAAAATCGCTGTATCTCGTCAATAGTTCATTTTAGTTTGGAGTCTACATTGATTATTATGTAAAACTGTCCGGGGAACACGATGATGATAAAATAAAACAAATAAAAATATAAGCAACTGGTCAAAACTGAATTTTTATACTTAAAACGATAAAATATAATATTAGTGGGCATTTAAGGGTTAAAATTTTATTTTTATCGAATTCCTTGGACAATTTTCTATAAAATGCAATCTGTAGACAGTCTTTTGCTCAAATAGTTGCAAAGTTATGATTAAAAGAAAAAAAAGTTTTTTAGAAAATCGCCAAAAAAGAGGGCGGTGCCAAAAATAGAGAGATGGTCCAATCAGCACCAAACTTGGGATTTCTGTTAACTATTGATAGATAAATGTTCCCTCCAAGTTTGGTCCAAATCGGTGAAGGTCGAGTCCAAAAGTGTACTCAGTTGACCTGGAATGACCCATAAGCAACTCGCTGCAAAACTTGATTTTTTCAGCACTCGTCGTATTTATCCAACTCGGTAAACCTCGTTGGATAAATGTACGACTCGTGCTGAAAAAGTCTGCCTTTTACAACTTGTTGCATAAACTACTATTTCCTGTTGGAAATTTTTTAGGCGTCTTAATTTCAGGTCTCAAAAAACGTTGGAAAAGTAAGGCGTCGGTTGTTACGTTCTAAAAACAAAACCGAAAAACCGACGCCTGTAAACCTAGTGTTCTTTTCCGCACTCTAGTTTTTTTGTTTTGTTTTGATAAGCAGGCTCTTTCGTCATTCAAGAATGGCAAAGTGTGTAGGTTCCTGAAAAAAAGGTTGGCTGGTACTGTTTAAAGATGCATTATGTAAATAGAAAATGACAATGATTCACAATTTTTGACGATTTGAAAAGCAGTATTACAACAGCTAAAAACGGAATCCAGTAAAAAAATATTTTTCTAACAATGTTGATGGAATTTCGGATAGTTCTTATTTTAAAAAAAATTAACACAATTGAGTACATTTTATGAAAGTTTCGATAGCTTTATTTGGACATGTTTCGTCTCCAGTTTTTTTTTCTTTTGTATATTCAACTCACGTTTGCTTCTTTTTATCAACTTTCCTGTTTTATGTTTGTAATTTTGTCCATATTTTTTCTCATCATTTTTTTTTCTCTTCACTGCGCTGCCGCATACCAATTGCGTTCTCATAATGTGCATGTTAGTGACTGTATGAGTGTGTGGGTGTGTGTGATTTTTTGCGTTTTCTGTACAGGACAAGCCGATAAAGTGGTAAATTTTATCGCTTAACTTGAAATGGCTTTATTTACAAGATTTTCTTTGCTTCACTTTTTTTATGTCACAAAATCAAAACGCTTCACCTTGGTTTTCATATAAAATATAAATATTTCTACTTCACAAGTTTTTTTTCTGCTCTCTACACAAACAAAACCCAATATAAATAAAATCCCTAGAATGCACATTTCACTCTTGTTCTCTCGTTCCTTGCTGCTCTCATTTCGCCCTAATGATTTGTTGTTGCCTCTTTTATTTTTATAAAATCGCTGGATCTTTCGGGAAGGACTTTTTCTGCCGTGTTTTAAAAGTTAGCGCTACGAATAAAAACGGGACAAATGTTCGATTTTTTTCCAATAACTTTCACGTTTGTAAAATGATTTTCTTTTATCGCTCGCTAGTTCGATTGGGTTTTTGGTATTTGTAAATTTGTGCTAGCTTCCACATTTTTGTTGCTTATTTTTGTTCACTTACACAAAAAACGTTGCTTTGTATGTTCTTCTCTCGTAGAAAAACTAATTCGATAAGGCTAGAAACGAATGTTTTAAGTATTTGTCCTCGCTTGTGGTTGCTTTCTGTTTTCTTTCTTCTTCTTTACTTTTTAACTATATTTATCGAAATAACGATTTATGCTAGGGTTGTGTGTGTGTGTGTGTGCTTTTTGCCTAGTGGTTATTTATTTTTTTCACTATTTTTTGATGATTTTTGTGTGTCAATAAAAGTTTGAGTAAGTTTCGGGTAGATGTTTCAGTGTAATGAGAATAAATTAGAATGAGGTGAAGAAAGTGTAGTAAGTGTTTTTTTTGTTGTGTGGATGAAAGTTAATGGATCGTCTCAGGGTTAAAATCTAGAGTAAGTGAGTGAGCTTGAGTGAGATGAAAGTAGCTTCTAAGGGATGATTGCTTCTCTTCTATGTACACATGTAAAATATAGGTCGGTCGAGTACGTCTTAAATATACATATTTCGAAAAGATTCTCATTTTGGTATATATGCTAGATGCTTTTTTTTCTTCTTTTGGATTATATGCGTCAATAATAAGTTCTCGTTAAGTATATCAATAAATATTTCATAATAGGTATTTTGGCAATTGTTTATATTACACAAATTGTATATTTTTCTCTCTCCCTCCCTCCACATTCAATCAATATATTTACAACAATAACTTCCTGCATTCGGTTTCGAAAAACGCGACTCTCGTTAGTTTTCCTTCGACTAGCACTTGAGAAAATAAAAACAAAAAAGTTTTGCGCTTCCTTTGGATTTCTACTCGTATTTGTTTGCTCACACAACAAAGCTCAGTACAACAGAGGAACAAAAAAAACACAAGTTGCATTTTTTCAACTTCTACACATTCACACACGTGTTCCTTTTCCTACCCGTTAACAGAAAACAATAAAAGTCGTTGTTGTTTGATTTTTTCCTGTGTGTGTGTCTGTTTGAAGATTGTACGAGTTTATCCTTGTCTTTCTTCTTGCATGTTCCAAGCATTATGATTCGCGTTGATTGGACTGAACAGTTTCCAGTGCAGTGCAGCCGATTTATCAATTTTGCACCGGGCAAATAAGAGCTGGCAGCGCTGGTGTTTTGCTTCGACAAATAGAAATGGAAAAATGGGAAATTTTCTCATTCGATTGACTTAAGCCAGTGCAGCCACCACCAGTTGGGCATTAGAACAAAAAGAAGAAGGCCAACATAAGAATGATATAGAGGGAAATTATGAAGCAAAAAGTTTGGGGATATTAACAAAACCTGAGAAATCAATATTATCTGATCACTTGTGATGGTCGTATTAGGGGAGTAGTACCTATCCTCGATTGTCCTTGGTTTTAAACTTAATAACTCTGTATAGATAAATAAAAGAATTTTCATTAATGCAAGTAAGGTTGCTTCAAGAAAATTATTTTGTCTCCCAAAAAAATGTCAGCTAATTTTTCCTTTAAACCACATTTCTTTAGAAATTTAATAATAATAATAACTTTCTATTTTGCTGTCTAAATGTAGAATGGCCAAAAAACCAATTTTGTGTTTTTAAAATCATAACATTCTACATGATAATCTTTTATTAATGCAAAAATTATCAAATTTGACATAAGATAAAACTTTCTATATTGTTTGTAAAATTTTCTCAATTCAAAATTATTTTTTTAAGATTATGAGTTAAGCTGATGATTCTTCGCGATTTCGCGGAAGCCGTATTGTCTGTCAAATTTTACATTGGCCAAGAAATTTGATCAAGTCCGTGAAATGCCTCAAAATTCTCTATAATCTATTGTGAAACTGTCGCTCGTTGTATTTAAACTCCGTTTTTTTTTTATAAATCTGGTAGTACACATAATTATTAACTGGAATTTTGGAAATAGTTCTTAAAAATGCACTACAAATTTAGAACCAATTTTTAAAAATATTATTCATAACAATGTTAATGAAAGGCAGATTATTGATTGCAAAGTTTCTTTTTTTTGGTTGTAAGTGCCATGAAAGTTAAGTTCAAAGTTAATGAAAAAAAACTCGAAGCAGTTTTACTGTATCTATTTAGAAAATCGCGGTCAAGTTTAATAAAATTACGCTGAAAAAACTTCATAAAACGTGTGGAAAATTACAAAAAGTTTATATTTTATTCATGAGTAAAGGTTTTTTATTCAATTTGGTTAACACTATACAAATTGAATTAAAATAGGTTTATCTTTTTGTTTTCAAATGATTAAAATCTACCGCTATTTTTTTTTTATTTAGCCAAAAATTTATGAACTTCTTCCAATTTCCCTTTTTGGTTAAAAACATGATAATAAACACAATTTTATTACTTATTGTACTTTTGGTAAATTTGTTGTTTTGCATGTGCTTGGTATTTTTTTATTTTAGCAAATTAAAATTCAATAATCTCAGAAAAATAAAAGAAGCAGAATCGAAAATTTAGCTGGCTGAATTTATTTTAGAGCAACCTGTAAACAGTTAAAAACATATTTAATGTGTTTTTTTTTACATTTTGAATAAAATAATTCAATTTATAGCCTAATTAATAAATTATAATTTTTGACTATAGGCAGTAGCATAACTGAAGTTCTGCCTCAATTAATTTATGCTACTTTCTGCTTCAGAATTTTCGAATTTGGCTCAACTTTTTTCTTAACCATTACTAGGGTCGAGGGACACGAGGGTTCGCCCAAAAATGTAAAAAGCTTAAATAGCTTTTTAAGGGTCCACTTCACGCGAACATTTTTTGGTTAGACTTTTTTACGGAAATTGTCATGACTCTGAATAGAAAACAGTTAGAGTTTCACTTTTTATGTTAGGTCCGGTAGAAATGTTTTGAATAGTTAACATGACCTAAACTGATCTGATTGTTTCAATAGTATCTTCAATAAGCAAAAAAAAAAACTTGGGCAAATAGCTAAATAGCCAAAGTTAAGTTATTTTTGCTTTTTGCAGAAACTATTGAATCAATCAGATCAGTTTAGGTCATGTCAACTTTGCATAACATTTCTACAGGACCTAATACAAAAAGTGGGACTTTAACTGTTTTCTATTCAGAGTTATGACAATTTCCGTAAAAAAGTCTAAGCAAAAAATGTTCGCATGTAGTGGACTCTTAAATATAAATACAAAAATAAACTTTGTTATGAATGATATAAATAGTCGACAGTCCGTTGTTTGAGATTTTTCAATGCAAGTTGAAATTTTCTGTTCTTTTTTGTTGTGATTATTTCGGATTTTGGGAAATTTTGAGACAAAAACTAGCAATAATTGTGTTGGCTTTAATCGAAAAAAATAAATAAAATATAATAATTGGAATAACAAGCCCAAGTCTTAACATTTGAATGCAAAAAGAGTTTTAAAAAGCATTTAACACTAGTTCAGTTATTTGCAATTATAAGTTTTCAAAAAAATAAGATTTGACAAAAACAAACAACAGCGAAAAAATCACCCCAAACATGCTAAAAATTATTCTAAACGCAGGAATGCATTTTAAATTGATTTCAGCTGATTACACATAAATTTCCACCGAAATTTTTAAGTTTTCTTGAAAAAAAAATTGCACCCTTATTGGGCAAACTTTGAACAGGGGTGGACAAAAACTTGAAATACAATTTGTACCAGCCTTAATAGGAAAAGACAAACATGATGGAAAGTTTCTCAAATTGAAATTAATTTGAAACAAAAAAAAAACAAACCTTTTTCACCCATTTTAGACAGTTGAACAAATTGGAATACATTTAAAAAATGTTCAAACTTAGTTGGAAAATTTGAATAAAAAAGGCAAATCTCCCCTACTCACTCCACATCCAGTATTATCTTTGCACTGAGATTCTGATTTTTTCTCCTGTCCCTGTCCTCCCCAAACCCACGGAGTAGGAACAAACCGAATCCCCCGATAATCATGTACTCCTCCGGCAGGTTTGATCGTCCCAGTAGTGTTTGCTTTCCGTTTTTCGCTATTTTTCCCTCGTGTGTGTGTCCGGAAAAAAAAGCCCCGGAAAAGCCTGCCTTCCCTTCATTTTCTTTTGTTTGCATTCTAACGTTCGTCCCTTTACCACTGCTGGAGGACTCTCCACCACTGGGCGCTGGAGTGTCCTCCTCTTCAGGACAGGCCAAACATTTGGGCAGACTGCTTTCGCTCTGTCTGATGTGGCGAGGAGGAACTTGTGTCCTTTGCCTGCGGCTGGAGATATCCTTGGTCTGAAGAGTAGTTGTACACTCAGTTGTCAAAAAAATATCATATTTTTTGTAAATTCTTGATTTTTTAAAAATGTTGATAATTAGCAAATGTTTCAAATCATTTGTTTGAACCATTTTTTTTTACATTTTCATACCTTTTTTAAACATTAAAGTGTATTTGTGTACGTACTTGAATAAGGTGGGTGCAAAGATTAAACAACCCCACTCTACCCTCCTCCCAAACCACCCCAGAATCCCACGTGGCCCAACGTGACCGTGGCAGCAGCAGCAGCCGGGTATTTGCCCTAAAGGTTAAAAATCAATGAATTGGCAAGACAAAGCAATCAAAGCATCGCGAACAAACATCGTCAGATGCGGAAAAATAATTATTTGGACGCTGCTGGAACAAGGAAAATGGAGGAAAATGAGCGTTACATCCTGCGCTGGAACGATGGAAGGTTGGTTGGTTGGTGGTTTTTGGTTTCGTTTGAGGATGCTGATTAGCTTTTGCCTGCTCTGTGATTACGGCTGACTGACTGACGGTTCAGTCTTGTCCTGCGACCATTATGACTTGAAAATGATGTTGGATTTCTTCTGCTGTTGGATCTTCTGAGTTGTGTTTTTTTTGTTTTGCTAATAAAACAGGTTGCTTGTGGTATTGTTTTGTCTGTACTTACTTCTGTATATTCTGTATATAGATAGAGATTTGTGTGTTTTTTTGATTTTATACTTTTTCTTTTTACTTCATAATGCTTACTGTATAAAAAGTTTTAGTCTTTATTGCTTTCATTTGTGGTGACCAGTTGGTTGACGCTCACGAACCTAGGATGAGTTCTGGAAAAAGTGGAGAAAAGACAGGAAAAATCGATTGTTAGTCTTAGTTGGCCATGAAAATGTATAAATGATGCTCAAACTTTTTTCAGGAAAATCGCTTTTTTTGAGGATTTCATTGATTTTTATGTAAAATTGTCATGGGAACACGATGTTTAAAAAAATAACAAAATTAGGGAATGGTAATTTACATTATTATCATTACATTTTTATCGAATTTCTTGGACAATTTCCAATAATATGCGACCTTTAAAAGCCATATATAGCGGTGCCAAAAAAAGAAAAATAGTCCACGGCACCAAACTTGGGATTTCTGTTAGTTATCGCTAGATCAAGATTTCCTCCATGTTTTGTCCAAATCGGTCAAGGTCGAATCCAAAAATGTACTCAATTGCCATGGAATGACCCATAATTGAAATTTGATAAAATTTGTTTTTCTCGGACAGTTCTCAAAAGTCAAATTAAATAGTTTTCAGAATAACCGATTTAGTGAAACATTTTTCAAACATAAACTAATGCTACAACAACCTTCCACCTACCTTGAACATAAAGTGCTGACCCTGCGCCTCCTGGGGCGAGCTGCCACTCTGGTAGCCCGGACTGGGCGACTCGGCGTTCTCCGGCACGGGCGTAATGTTGGCGTAGTTGGCCGAACACGGCAGCAACCCCCGCAGCTGGGACGGCGTTCCGACGGGATGTTTTCCGTCCACGGCGCCTCCGGGCTGGGTGAGCGCCAGGATGGACCGATCGATGTTCTGGTACTCCTTGCCGGACCGCGGCCGTAGGGTTGAGGTCGCTTGCCGGATGTGTCTGTTGAGTTTGAGAGGGTGGGAGGTTTGAATCTGGACATGTTACCTTGATTACTGGTTGAAGGGGGTCTTACCTCATTCCCTCGGGCGTATCGGACGAGCTGTGGCTGGACAGCGACAGCGTTTCGATGTAGTCGGACATGTCGGAGGTTCCGCTGCTGGTGCTGCGCGAGTCGATGTACGGGGCGGTGGTCGTCGCCATGATGTCCGGACTGCCGTACGCCTTCGATTTGGGTGGACAGATCGGGACTTCGGCTTCGGCGGAGGTGCTCTTCTCGGGGACGCGGATCTTCTGGAACTGGAATGTCAGCTCGCGAAGTGGGTCAAACGATTTGGATCTTCGTGGGAGCGAAGAGTGGACGCAGCTTTGCGCTGGAAGTATGTGCCGTTGGTGCCTCCGTGCGGACATGGCGGTGGTAAGCGGGAGTTCAAACTCGGTGAAGTCAGTTCCTCGCTGGCGGAGCGAGCCGGTGGATACGCCGGAGTCGTTGGAGCTGGAACTGTCCCGATTGCCGGCTTTGCAGGGTACACTTTCGGATCGTCGTATGTACACGGACTGGGAGTTTTGACTAGGGTTGGTGGAGGCCGAGATGTCATCTTCCGCGTCGGCGCTGGCCGTCGTTGGACAGAGGTCGGTCTCACGGTGGACGCATGGCGAGGAGGATCGTCGGATTTCGGAGTGACGGCTGGGAGATGGATTCTGCAACGTTTCCGTACTGGGCGAGGCGGTCGCGCTGAGTGGGCTTTCGGCTTCTTCGCCGCCGTCGTCGAGGAAGCGGGAAGATTCGGCGGACGCGGATCGCTTTCGGGGCGAGAGCCGCTTATCACATGGCAGGAGATCACTGTGATCGAGCAGTTGCTTGCGAGTGTATGGACTGGTGGTTGCTTTCAGCATGGCACTTCCTGGAATTCGCGACTCGTCGTCTATCCGCTTGCGGCTGCGATCGACGGCGGGTCCGCAGAGACTTGGGTTGCTGGCGGATTTCTCACCGATCATGCGGCTCATTCGTTGTTTCAGGAGATCGGACTTGAAGGGAAGTGGAGGGGCGGTTGGAGACGCTGGGCGTGGTTCCGCTTCTATGACAGTGACTGGGGCAGCTGGAGACATTGGGATGTAGCCGGGGAACTTGGACTTGTTGTGTGCCGGTTCCATCATCATGTAGTTCTCCTGTGCCTTATCCTGGGTTTCCACCTTCAAACTGTCCGCTTCGGGGGTCTTGGCGTTGGGATGGCCACATTTGTGGCAGATTTTGACATCTCCTTCAAAGTCCTGCAGCGAGAGACCAGCTCTCTGGAGGACCTCCTTGGAGTTTTCGTAGTTTTCAAGCGATTTCTCAAACTCCAAGTTCATGTAGTTTGCTGCCTTCTGATCACTGGGAAGCACTTCAACGTCCTCGTAGTTGTCATAGTTCGACTTCTTGTCCTGCTCACTCTCATTCTTGTCACAGTCACATCCTCCCTCGAGCCGCTTTCGGATCTTCTTGGTCATATCTACAGTTGCGTATATGGCGTTATCGTTGCTTGCGTCTACCACCGGCATCTTTCCCTCCCCGCTTAGCTTAACCTTGTTGATTTGTACACCCGTATTCTCAATTCCGTTCCCTCGCTTGCACAGCGGCAGCGAGATCCAGTTGTCGGCCCAGGACATTACCCGGTTGCAGGTACAGTCGACTCGTGGCCCATCCGGAAGCTCCTTTTCCCGCTTTGGCTGCTCGTCCCCTCCGTTGAGACACGCACAGACGACCTTGTTCAGCGAGAGGGGCGTGTCGTAGTTTCCGTAGTTGCCGACGTCCTTCGAACTGCTGCCGCTCGCCGCCTCTTTCGCCAGGTACTCTTGTATTTTCTTAGGTGTATCGTAGTTCTCCGCCGCACCCTCACCATCGATAGCTACGGGGAGTTTCGGGATGTCGTAGTTTTCGTACGGACCTACGTGACTCGTTTGGGGGGACTTGCAGGTCATCATGGCCGAATGGAGTGGGGCGGTTATGTGGAGTGGGATTTCTTTCGGTTTTGGGGGTCGTCCCGGTGCACAACACTGACAGGGGGTGGTCGACCGATTGTGCATGCAGGTCAGCTGACTGGCGGGAACCTTTTCGTACCACGATTCTTGACCCTGGGGACCGCAGCTCTGCTGCCGGGGGATGGAATACTCGGAGTTGTTACTGCTACCGTGCGAGCACAGGCTCATCCGGTCCAGGGCTGGTGTTTTCGAAATGTGCGACTGGTTGATGTGATTGTTCTGCTGCTCGGTGATCGTGTGCCACGCCGGGGACGGGGCTACCGCACCGGGCGTTCCCGTCACCGTCGAGCTGCGGCTCATCGAGGGCGCTCCCAGCTTGGAGATGCAGCTCATGCAGCGCTCCAGATTTGCCACGGTACTCCTGGAGGAGGGGGGAAGATCGCGATCGTTAGATATCTTGTGGAGTTGGAACTTGGTCAGTCGGAGTCCAAATCAAGATCGGATTTAATGTCAAAGTCGGAGTCAGATTTTCAGTCAAGGTCAGTTGGAGTCAGAATGAAGATCGAATTTAATGTCAAAGTCTTAAGTCGGAGGTGGATTTAACATTGGAGTTGGATTCTGAAGAATTATTCATAGTTGGATATTAATTAAGAGAGACCAGTTTAAGATTCTGATTTTAAATCAGATCTAAAGTCGGAGTTGGATTCTGAAGCTGGAAATAGAGTTGAATTCTATTTAAGAGGCGAAATCAGTTTGAAGTTTGATCCGAGTGACCAGTTAAAAATACTGTTTTTTAATCGGATTTAAAGTCGGAGTTAGATTTGAGTAGGATTCTGAAGTTAGTATTAGATTTGGATTCTGATTAAAAGACAAAATCAGTTTAGAGTTGGATCCGAGAGATCAGTTCCAAAACCGGTCTAAAGTCGAAGTTAGATTTGAAATTGGAGTTGGAATCTAGAATCAGAGTTGGATTCTGATTAAGAGGCAAAATCAGTGTGGAGTTCGATCTGAGAGACCAGTTCCATAATCGAATAAAAAGTTGGAGTTGGATTTAACATTGGAGTTGGAATCTAAAGTTTGAATTAGAGTTGGATTCTGACTAAAATGTGAAATCAGTTCGGAGTTGGATACAAGAGACCAGTGAAATTTCAGTTAGTTCAGGATCCTGTTTTGAAATCGGCTTTCAATTTGGAGACGGATTGGACAATGGAGTTATATTCTGAAGTTTTATCCAGAGTTGGATTTTGATTATGAGGTGAAATTAAAAGGGTTGGATCCAAGAGACCAGTGTAATTAAGATTAGTTCCGGATCCTGATGTAAAATCGGTTCTAAAGTCGGAGTTGGATTCTGAAGTTGGAATCATAATTGTATCCAAATTAAGATGTGAACTCAGTTTAGAGTTTGATCTAAGAGAACAGTTTAAAATCCTGAT
Source organism: Culex pipiens pallens (assembly GCF_016801865.2). Taxonomy (NCBI): domain Eukaryota; kingdom Metazoa; phylum Arthropoda; class Insecta; order Diptera; family Culicidae; genus Culex; species Culex pipiens. The sequence goes on along the minus strand of NC_068938.1, from coordinate 128,104,131 downwards.
TTGAAATTGAATCTAAAGTCGGAGTTTGATTTTACATTGGAGCTGGATTCTGAATCAGAATCCTGATTTGAAGTTGGAGTTGGATTTTGAATCGGAAATGAATTTGCAGGTGGAGTCAGTTTTGGAGTCAAGAGTCAAGATCAGAGACAAAATCTGATTTAAAGTCAGTGTAAGATTTGCAATCGATTTGATGGAATTGGATCCTAAAGTTGTAATCATAGTTGGATTCTGATTAAGATGCGAGATCAGTTCGGGGTTGGATCCTAGAGACCAGTTCAAAATCTAGATTTTAAATCGAATCTTAAGTCGGAGTTGGATTTTACATTGGAGCTGGATTTTGAATCGGAGATGAATTCGAAGGTGGAGTCAGATTTGGAGTCAAGAGTCAAGATCAGAGCCAAAATCAGATTAACAGTCAGTGTAAGATTTGCAATCGATTTGATGTCGTGTCATCAAGTCTCGAGGATTGACTTACCTTGGAAACGAGTCCATGTCGTTGATACTGTCGTGTCCCTCGGACACGGACGCCGTATCACCACAACCATAGTTACTGTCGATATCCCGTGACTCGGTCGACGGCCAGTACGCCGTCCGGCACGTGCAGTTCGAGTTCTCAAAGTGCACCGTGCAGATCTCGTCGTTGTAGTTGGTCATCCGGGACTCCGCGCCCTTTCGCGGGCTGTCGAGCGCTGTAACCGTCGAAAAATGTTTAGGATCGAAACGATCATGACATCCCGGGGTCACCGCCTTACCTGCAATCTTTCGCGCTGCCGCTCGCTTCTTGCTGGCCAGCTTGCCCTGCGACGCCATCTTGAGCGTGTGCGTGATCTCGTCCCCGATGTCCGTCACGAACACGTACAGACCTTCGCCCTTGCCGCAGCTGGAGCCACCCTCGAAGCAGAAACGGTTGTCCACGACGCCGTATCGTCTGCAGATTTGGGATAACCAATCAGTATACGGGTTTTGGAGACCATAAGGGTGACACCTACCTGAGATGCTGGATGTTCCACATGCCCGTTAACCGCGGCGGGACGCCCGTCGTCAGGCAGAACCGGTGATCCTGGATGTGCATTCGTGCTGGTCCCGTCGCCAGTTTGGCTTTCGGTGGCGCCGACGAGACCAGCACCAGGTATTGCAAGTCGTCGCCCAGGTTGTTGGATATTTTGACCTGAATAATACGAGAGTTGTGGTTGATCCTAAGAAACTTAATCAAGAGTCGTCAAACAAGGCGGGGTACTTACCTGCCACTGAATCAGTCTTTCTCGGGTGTCGAACGCCAGCACCACTATCACGTCCTGGCAGATGATGGCGATCGTGTTGGACTCCTTGTCCAGCGTGAAGCCGGACTCGACGCCCAGGAAGTGCTGCAGGGAGAGGGACGCCTTGGTTTGGCCATTTTTGTAGCGATCCTTGGAGTCGCGGTACAGCTGCAGGTGCAGACAGTCTGGAAAGAAGGTGAAGAGAAAGGAGTTGTTGATTAGTTATGTGCTAAAATGGTAAAAGATCAATCCAATCTATTTGAAGTCATTTTTTATACCCGATCAAAGTCCTAAATTATTGAAATTTTCAAGGTTTAGTGCACCAACTTACTAAAAAGACAATATCTAACGCTAGACTCAACCGATCAAGCTCAACATGCCTAAGATTGTTGACTACAAACTGTCGAGTTCGTTTTTCGAAACAATAAAACGTAATCGAGAAATCTCAATGTTAAGATTTATTTTAAAGCCTTGCCGAAAAAAACGAAACTATTGGCACTACGCCCCCCGGGGCATGGCCTTCCTCTAACGTGGGATTTCTGCTCCAGCGCCTCTGACGAGACAGGAGAAACCGGGACCGACGTTTTACTTCACCATCCGATAGAAGCTCAGTGGATAAGGCGGGAATCGAACCCGCGTCTCATAGCATCATCGGGATCGGCAGCCGAAGCCGCTACCCCTGCGCCACGAGACCCACTAAGCCTTGCCCTTATCCCTTAAATAATAGACTTTTTTTCTCCCTATTTTCTTTAACGTTTAATATGTTTAGTAAATTATTAGTGAATGCAATGATAAAATTGTTTAACACCTCCAGCTCAGCTAATACCACTCCAATCCCAAAACTTCGAAACTGTCATTAAATTTCATAACGACTACTCATATTAAGACTCTCCCCAGGACCGGCAGATAAAATCTAGCTGCGGAATGAGCCCCCGATATAACTGCAACGTTAGCATACCACTCGGGTGGTCAAAGATCATTTAGATGGTGTCCCAAAATTGTACGGAATGACGCCCTCCCACCGAGTTTTAGCTACATTAGACCCGAACCTGGGAGCGCTCAGGAAGGAAGAGCTCCCGGACGATCCGGGAGCGAACAGTTGAACCGCAATTATAATCGTCATCTCCTCGCCGGGGAACTCGCGACGGCGACGGCTTTCGAGATTCGTGTCACAATGGCCAAATGTTATCTGGTCCGGTCCGGATTCGGGACAATCGCTTGAATTCATCATCATCGTCCTCGTCGCAGTTGGCGGTGCTTTCGACGACAACGTGGCCATTTTGGAAAGCTCTTCCCAGCGGCGGCTATTCAACTCTCGGCAGTGGCCACATGCTGAGCAGGTGAATGTCTGTCTGTGCCACCCCCTCCTGCCTGGAATGCTCGCTTCGGACGACGGGGCAGCAGTTTTTGTGGCCATTGCGGAGAGATGCCCGGTGGGGACACGGAATGGACGGAACGTGACCGGGTTTGGGAGGGGGGCGTCATCTAACCAAAACACAGAAAGAAACGAAAACGGACACACTCTCGTAGATTATTTCGGCCGGAGGCGGCCTCCCCCGGATTAAAAAGATAAACGTTCACGCATTAATTCCCAATGTAGCCATTTTAATTCATGGCAGGATGTGAAAGGGGACTTTTCCCCCCTCAACTGAGAGGCGGTGGAAACAGTGGGGAGCTTTTTCTGGACGATTTGTTATCATTACCAGATGTTGTCTTTGTGTAAGCTCTGATTTACGATTGAGTACGCCGCCGGAGAAAAGGTTTTTGTCACTTTTGTTGTGGTTTGCAAAACAAAACATGATTTTAGGAGCACTTTTTGATTCAATTTTAACATATATTTTCATTCCATGATTCATACATAGTCAAAAACAATATATTTAAAAAACTTAATGATTAAAACTTGATGAAATCTTCAAGTATCAATTGAACTTTGAAAAAAATTGCAAATACCTAAAAAATAGTCAACGCATTTTTTAAATTTTCTAAAATCGACTTAATTTAACCATATCATGTTAAATTTCCAATGCTTCCACATAGAATATAATTTATGAAAATGGGTATCAAACGAATTGAAATTTTGTATACTTTTCACTTTATTAAAGTATTCTTATTGAAAATACTCAAATTTTAAAAATTTGCAAGTGCAGCGATATTTATAGTCATTTTCAAATCATTAGAGTTTTTTTTAAATACTAATTTTTTTACAAAATACCGTAGTTTTTCGAAAGTAGTTATGATTGGAATTAGAGTATGCTTTTTCACTACTTTATAGTTTTTTTAATACTAAAATTTTCACAAAATACTTTATTTTTTCGAAAAAGCTCAAAATTTTATAATTTTGTCAAAATTCAAGTTTTTGGCAAAAATGAAACTCTAATTATGTTAAAACGCATAAAAATAAACCTAAATTTCAAATTATAATAAATTGAGTAATTTCGAAAAAACAGTTACTTATTTATGAAATATTTAATATTAAAAAAAAAGACTCAAATAATTTGTAAAGGCATATCAATTTCCCTTCATTTAATTTACTATTATATTGCAAATTTGGAAAATCTGAGTATTTTTGAAAAATAGCGTATTTTGTGAAAATTTTAGCATTTAAAAAGCTTTAGGAAGTTAAAAAGCTCACAAAATTGAAAAAAAAAATATGAAAGGTGAAAAAGCATACAAAATATGATCATTATCTTTATCGCCAAACGATAATATTATTGAAGATAATTTTATCGATTAAAAGGGGTTACATACATGTAAATTGGCAAAAATGTCAGAGGTTGGTATGAGCACACATTTTGACTTTTTTCTTATGCAACATTTTTGAAAGAAATATTTTTGATTAGCTGAGAAAATTCTCTATATTTTGCTTTTTTGAACTTTGTTGATACGACCCTTAGTTGCTGTCATATTGCCCATGCAAAGGTTTAAAAACAGGAAAATTGATGTTTTTTTAAGTCTCATCATAACAACACACCATTTTCTAACGTCGATATCTCAGCAACTAATGGTCCGATTTACAATGTTAAAATATGAAACATTCGATCTTTACGAAAACAATATTTTAAAAATTTTCAAATCAAGACTAAAATTTCAAAAGGGCCAAACATTCAATGTAAAGTACCGAAAAGAGTTGACAATTCTTTTTTCATTGAAATGTTTAAACCATGGCATGTATATTTCTATTGATGTACCTAAGCATAAAAAAACATAAATATAAATAATTAAAAAATTTAAAAATCACGCAAACATTGGAAAAAATCAAAATAAAAGTTTGTAGCCCTTTAAACAAAAACTCTGGATTCTAAAAAAAAAAATGAAAATCTTTTTATTGTTCAAAGTTGCAAATTTCACGAGAGTTTCATTCTATAACATTAAAAATTGAAGTAATAGTTTCCAATCAAGTCAGAAAATAAATATTAATAGAAAACTGTCGCAGCATATTGAAAACATTTTGTGCAAGAGTGAGGATTCCTTTCTTCTTGTGTCAATTTACTGAACATTTAAACAAAAAATCACCTTAAAATACCTATAGCTTGAAAAGAAAATAAATGTTTTCATCTGTATATGATTTTTGACAATATTCCATCTTCCAGTACAAGCAGCCAGGTCAAAATTATAAAAAAAATCGCGCCAAGTTCCGATAAAAAATCTGAAAAAATCCGGCAGATGATTTTTTTGCAATTATGACGACCCCCACCGTCGGCCTCAAAATCTGCATTTTTGTTTGAACATATATTTACTATTTTATTCCATTTTCAAATAAATTCGTTCTATTAAATCAAAAGTTCAAAATTGCAGGAAATATAAAATCTGTCGAAATATGCCAAAATTTGGAACAGATAATGATAAATCTGTCGGGATTCGTGGTGTAGGGGTAAGCGTGGTTGCCTCTCACTCAGTCAGCGTGGGTTCGATCCCAGAAGGTCCCGGTGGCAAATTTCAAGACGAGAATTGTCTGATAACGCTTTCCGTCGGACGGGGATGTTAATGTTGGCCCCGGTCTAACCTAGAGGTTAGCTCGTTAGCTCAGTCCAGGTGTAGGAGACGTCTCCCTGGGTCCTGCCTCGGTGGAGTCGCTGGTTGGCAGTTGCCCTAACAATCCAAAGGTCGTCAGTTCGAATCCCGGGGTGGATGGAAGCTTAGGTGTAAAAAAAAGGTTTGCAATTGCCTCAACAATCAAGCCTTCGGACACCTAGTTTAGAGTAGGAATCTCGCCAAGGCAATGTTGTAGAGCGAATAATTTGAATGATAAATCTTTATTCTGGCTGACACTTGAAAAATCTTGCATTCCTAGAACAATTTGGCATTCTTGGCAACCTTGGGAACAAGATTTTGCACCATCCCAGACTGTAGCACAATAACTTTCCGTTTTTAGTCCCATGTATACAAATTATTCGAAAATAAAAAAAAAAAATATTTTTGGATTGCAACTTATAGACGTAACAAAACAATTAAAAATATTGGGATTTTTTTCCTGTATCTATTTTTATCTTAAAAAGTGCTAACTATGACCACAGAGAACAGATGTACATCTAAGCTCGAACGTGTGTGTAAACACTGTTGCACCAAAAAATACGTTGCATACAATCTTGCATCAAAGAAATTAGAGTGTGCAGGATACGCTTGGCGGCGCCACCGTCACGGCTAAGAATACTTGACTTAACAGTGAAAAAGACTCAATAATTTCGAAAGAAAATAATTTTTTACCTCGTTTAAACATAAAATTCACTTCTGTATAATTCCAGTTGACTAAAAAGAATGCTAAAAAGGCGTTAACATTGACGAAAACATAACAGAAAATTCATTCAAAAATTATATTTCAAGCGACAACTTAAAATAGTCCCTTTACACATGTTATGTCCGATTTCGTTTTGTTTACCTTCTTTGGCGCGTAAAATTGCAACCCTCTGACGAAGGAGAGTCAGACAATGGTCTAATGTCGTTTGTACGGAAAGTTTTAAGCAGTGATTAGATGGTTCTGCTCGTTCTGCTACTGTAGGCCATCATGATTTTGGAAGTGGCGCTATCTAGACGGATGGTGCACACCCTAGCTCTTTTCAACGTATTTTGGTTTGAATTTTTACACACGTTTTTCAATGCTGTTTGTTCAATGATATACATCTGTTCTCTGTGCTATAACTTACAACTTTGCTGAAGACATCAAATCGATCAGAAAGTCCTTTCTAAAGATACAGATTTTCTAATATTCAAAGACCAATTTTTTTTCAGACTTGCCAGCAAAATTGTATGCAAACAGTAATGATGCAAAATGGTTTCTTTTGACAAAGTATCATCCAAAACAAACAAAGAAATTGAAATCTCGAAAGAAATATATTTTGAAAAATTGTCTACAATTTAAAGATAAAAGAATAATCCGATATTATTAGAAAAATATATCAAATTGGTATGATGAAGGCCTCAGCCAGTTGCATGTGGACTGTGTAACGATTTTGTTAGTTAAAAATAACTGTTCAAACCTATTGCGCAAATATAAATCTGAATTTGCTTATTAAAAACTAACTTAATCCACCTATGTGGTTGGAGCCTTCCTCACTTATTACCAACAATGGCTGATATGATGGAATTGTACAAAAATTTCATCTCTTTTTTAGATCCGGAGTAAAAAAGTACATCAATATCACTTAAGTGTACATATCTCAAGACAAGGTTGTAAGATCTCCAATGTTTTGAACTCGTTGGAAAGGTCTTTTCATAACCTAACCAACGATGAGTCGGATGGTGGATCCGGACATAGTTTACATACATTTAAGTGAGATCCGGCTTCAAAAAGTACATCAATATCACTTAAGTGGGCATATCTCGAGACAGGGTTGCCAGATCTCAAATGTTTTGAACTCGATGGAAAGGTCTTTTAATAACCTGACCAACGATGGGTCGGATGGTGGACCCGGACATAGTTTACATACATTTAAGTGAGATCCGGCATCCAAAAAGTACATCAATATCACTTAAGTGGCCATATCTCGAGACAGGGTTGCCAGATCATCAATGTTTTGGACTCGTTGGAAAGGTCTTTTCATAACATAACCAACGATGGGTCGGATGATAGACCTGGACATAGTTTACATACATTTAAGTGAGATCCGGTTTCCAAAAAGTACATCAATATCACTTAAGTGGCCATATCTCGAAACAGGGTTGCCAGATCATCAATGTTTTAGGCTCGTTGGAAAGGTCTTTTGATAACCTAACCAACGATGGGTCGGATGATGGACCTGGACATAGTTTACATACATTTAAGTGAGATCCGGCTTCCAAAAAGTACATCAATGTCACTTAAGTGGGCATATCTCGAGACAGGGTTGCCAGATCTCAAATTTTTTGAACTCGATGGAAAGGTCTTTTAATAACCTGACCAACGATGGGTCGGATGGTGGACCCGGACATAGTTTACATACATTTAAGTGAGATCCGGCTTCCAAAAAGTACATCAATATCACTTAAGTGGCCATATCTCGAGGCAGGGTTGCCAGATCTTCTATGTTTTAGACTCGTTGGAAAGGTCTTTTGATAACCTAACCAACGATGGGTCGGATGATGGACCCGGACATAGTTTACATACATTTAAGTGAGATCCGGTTTCCAAAAAGTACATCAATATCACTTAAGTGGCCATATCTCGAGACAGGGTTGCCAGATCTTCAATGTTTTGGACTCGTTGGAAAGGTCTTTTGATAACCTAACCAACGATGGGTCTGATGATGGACCCGGACATAGTTTACATACATTTAAGTGAGATCCGGCTTCCAAAAAGTACATCAATATCACTTAAGTGGCCATATCTCGAAACAGGGTTGCCAGATCATCAATGTTTTAGGCTCGTTGGAAAGGTCTTTTGATAACCTAACCAACGATGGGTCGGATGATGGACCCGGACATAGTTTACATACATTTAAGTGAGATCCGGTTTCCAAAAAGTACATAAATGTCACTTAAGTGGCCATATCTCGAGACAGGGTTGCCAGATCTTCAATGTTTTGGACTCGTTGGAAAGGTCTTTTGATAACCTAACCAACGATGGGTCTGATGATGGACCCGGACATAGTTTACATACATTTAAGTGAGATCCGGCTTCCAAAAAGTACATCAATATCACTTAAGTGGCCATATCTCGAGACAGGGTCGCCAGATCTTCAATGTCTTGGACTCGTTTTGAAAGGTTTTTTGATAACCTAACCAACGATGGGTCTGATGATGGACCCGGACATAGTTTACATACATTTAAGTGAGATCCGGATATATGTGAAAATGCATTTTTATACATAACTTTTGAACTACTTATCAAAACTTCAATCTGTATAAAACTCGATCTATGGGACCCTAAACCAAGTCGAATGCAACAGGTTCAGGTCAAATCGGTTCAGCCAGTGCCGAGAAACATGAGCTAGTTTGTTGGTCACATACATACATACACACACACATACACACAGACATTTGTTCAGTTTTTGATTCTGAGTCGATATGTCTACGACGTTTTGATTCAAAGTTCATTTTTAGAGCAGGATTATAGCCTTACCTCAGTGAGGAAGGCAAAACTCATGAATATGACTGTCACATGCTCAAAAAAAACTAACTTAATCCACCTATGTGGTTGAGGCCTTCCTCACTCATTACCAGCAATGGCTGTACACAAATTTCATCTATTTTTTAGATCCAGAATAAAAAAGTACATGAATATTTCTAAGTGGCCATATCTCTTGGCAGGGTTGTCAGATCGTCAATGTTTTGGACTCATTGGAAAGGTCTTTTGATAACCTAGCCAACAATGGGTCGGATGGTGAATTCGGACATAGTTTACATACATTTAAGTGAGATCCGGCTTCCAAAAAGTACATCAATATCACTTAAGTGGCCATATCTCGCGGCAGGGTTGCCAGATCGTCAATGTTTTCGGCTCGTTGGAAAGGTCTTTTGATAACCTTACCAACGATGGGTCAGATGGTGGATCCGGACATAGTTTACATACATTTAAGTGAGATCCGGCTTCCAAAAAGTACATCAATATCACTTAAGTGGCCATATCTCGCGGCAGGGTTGCCAGATCGTCAATGTTTTGGACTCGTTGGAAAGGTCTTTTGATAACCTAGCCAACAATGGGTCGGATGGTGAATTCGGACATAGTTTACATACATTTAAGTGAGATCCGGCTTCCAAAAAGTACATCAATATCACTTAAGTGGCCATATCTCGCGGCAGGGTTGCCAGATCGTCAATGTTTTGGACTCATTGGAAAGGTCTTTTGATAACCTAGCCAACAATGGGTCGGGTGGTGAATTCGGACATAGTTTACATACATTTAAGTGAGATCCGGCTTCCAAAAAGTACATCAATATCACTTAAGTGACCATATATCGAGGCAGGGTTGCCAGATCGTCGATGTTTTGGACTCGTTTGAAAGGTTTTTTGATAACCTAACCAACGATGGGTCAGATGGTGGATCCGGACATAGTTTACATACATTTAAGTGAGATCCGGCTTCCAAAAAGTACATCAATATCACTTAAGTGGCCATATCTCGCGGCAGGGTTGCCAGATCGTCAATGTTTTGGGCTCGTTGGAAAGGTCTTTTGATAACCTAACCAACGATGGGTCAGATGGTGGATCCGGACATAGTTTACATACATTTAAGTGAGATCCGGCTTCCAAAAAGTACATCAATATCACTTAAGTGGCCATATCTCGCGGCAGGGTTGCCAGATCGTCAATGTTTTAGGCTCGTTGGAAAGGTCTTTTGATAACCTAACCAACGATGGGTCAGATGGTGGATCCGGGCATAGTTTACATACATTTAAGTGAGATCCGGCTTCAAAAAAGTACATCAATATCACTTAAGTGGCCATATCTCGAGACAGGGTTGCCAGATCTTCAATGTTTTGGACTCGTTGGAAAGGTCTTTTGATAACCTAACCAACGATGGGTCGGATGATGGACCCGGACATAGTTTACATACAGTTAAGTGAGATCCAAATATATGTGAAAACACATTTTTATACATAACTTTTGAACTACTTATCGAAACTTCAATCTGTATAAAACTCGATCTATGGGACCCTAAACCAAGTCGAATGCAACAGATTCGGGTCAAATCGGTTCAGCCAGTGCCGAGAAACATGAGCTAGTTTGTTGGTCACATACATACATACACACACACATACACACACACATACACACACACATACACACACACATACACACAGACATTTGTTCAGTTTTCGATTCTGAGTCGATATGTATACATGAAGGTGGGTCTACGACGTTTTTATACAAAGTTCATTTTTAGAGCAGGATTATAGCCTTACCTCAGTGAGGAAGGCAAAAAAATAATAATTGTTGTCAAGGGTTCATTACATGAAAATTACAGAAAAGAAAAATGACAAAGCAACGCTTCAATTCACTTTCTGAGCATTCACAAAGAATTTCGCACTAGATAAGAGATTTAATTGTTTCGTAACACAATGGCTCCAAGCCCCTTCTTGCGAAAAAGTAGCAATTTTTCATTCGCCATTTCCTGTCACATGTTCACAATGAAGTGAATGCTCCTCGCACCAGTACTCTGACAACACCCCCCGAAAAACCACGTGGCCACGCATGCCATAAATCATCCTCGAGCAGAACTCTCAAATCGAAGGAGGACGAAAACAAAGTGCTCAAGCCTGGAAAATGCCCTTCTTCAGTTGTTCGAAAAACGCTGAAACAATCATCCATCATCATTTTATAGACGGACGCGAAAATGCAAAAGCAAAAACAAAAAAAGTTGACGTGACTCGAGTGCATTTTGGGCTAGGGAAGCGAATCGAAGGAGCGTGTCCTTTTCCGGCTCGTTCAAGGAAACGGCACTCGAACGGATATGCCGACTCAACGCGAAGTGAGTTCTGTTTCCGCTTTAGTGATGCAATTTCCGAGTGAATCTCTGCCAATTTGGACGTTACAGTGCATTTGTCTCTTACTGAAGTGACGAAGTGGTTCCCGAGCAGACGGAAATAACTTGGGAATAACATTTTTTGATATTTGAACAAACTAGGCTTATAACATTTTATGTTATTTATAACAAGATTTGTTATTCATCGTTATGATTTTTTTTGTCATTGAATTGCTATTGTAACAACAGACTTATAACAATTTTAGTTATTCTCCGAACAAATCTTTGTTATTATTTTTTGTTATTTTAACAACTAATCCGATCATCCCAATAACGGTTTGAGGTATTCTTCCAAAACAAAAAATGTTATTCCAAATCCAAAGTTGTTTTGGCTTTCAACCAATATCAGACCAATAACAAATTTCGTTATGATAACATAAACTATTATTAAACTCTTATGCAAAAATGGATTTTGCAAGAATATTCTATAACACTTTTTGTTATTTTAACAGTATTTGTTATTGAAATGGCATGAATTTAGTTATGACCGTCTGTACGGGTTGGTTTGAGCAGTATTTTTTGGCTTATTGTGAGCAATTTAAACTGATTAAAACCTTTCAAATGCAGCTCAACTTCAACATAGATTAAAGACGGTAATACGATAATCACCAGGTAATATTGCGCTTTTAGAAGATGATTTTAAAACTCTGCAGGCAATAAAGTAGCATAGACGGCAGAAATAAAACCTACCCATCAAATGTAACTCTAAATCTCATAGCTTGTCCGATCTTAAACGGGATTTCACCCCGAAAAAAATCATCCAGGCGATAAAAAATCACAAAATTTATAACTAGACACCATTTTCATCTCTCCCCAGCCCCCCTTAACATCAAACCAAACCCGGAAAAGTGTAGTCAAATTCTGGAATTCGTTTTTCTTTTTACGGCAAATCATCACCATTATCTCGACGGCTTTTTTGCTGGTGTGCTGTCTTATGATTGCAGCACAAGTCCAGGAATCAACCCCGCTTATCTGGTCTGGTGTGCAAAATGAGCAACGAAAAATGCCGGAAGAACGCCCTTTGCGACATTTTTTTTTATTCCCGGGGTCGTCGACGAGGCATAAAAAAGTTTAACGGCGCTTAAAGTTCGTGTTCTGCACACGAGTGGCGGCCATTTTTCTGCGTGTTTTTTTTATCTCACGGGAAAAGTGGTGGTTTACCTCCCTTTGGTCGTGTGAAGGATTTCTGTTGGTTGGTTTGACTTAGTAGTAGTTCATATTTTTAAAGAACCGAAATAATCTTCTCTTAAATTTTAAACTGACTGAAAAAAATGCAAAAAATCAAATTTTCCGTGTCCCCTCCACGTGTGACAGTTTTTCACCGCTGAAATAGTTTTTCCCCCAAGTGCGCGCTGGTTCCCGGGGTCGGAAAATTCCGTGATAATGTGCCGCCACCGCAAAACCAGGTGCTGCCAAGTCCAGGTATGACGGCCATTACCACCGTCATAACACACACATGCCAGCGCCAAGTCCTGGAACGAAGAAGCACTTGAACTCCTGTGGCTGGCTGGTCGTGGGCGACCGTCGACCTTCCACGTGAGACAATTTCCACCCACTTTTTCCGTGTTATGTGCGCGCGCGGTGGTGGTTTTTCCTTGGAATTTTTCCTCGCAAAACTCTCACCGGCTGGTGTGGGAACAAGGACGAAAATAAACAGCACATTTTTGTGCAAAAAAAAAAAAATGCAGAAATATGCTCGCGTCATTTTTCTTTTGCCTTCTTCCGTTTCGCTTTAACTTGGCCCCATGTTCTGGAGCATTATGTTTATGATTTTATAGTACTTTTCGCCCCCTCCGTCATCGAGGCCATTGTTGTAAGAAGGTGAGCATTGTGGCACCGGTTGCCGGTCCTTCTGGTTATTGGCACCGTTTTGTTGTTGTACGTAAGTCTGTCTGTCGAAGGGAGATGGAGGAAGTGATTTAAGAATGCTGGGGTTCTCGAAACAATAATTTGTCTCATCTAATCAAGGCTTTTTTCTAAATTTATTCAATTTAAATGAGAAATATCATTTTTTGAAATCACTTTAAAGATAATTCAGCTCAATTTGCGATATCGTATTTTGAAGTGGCGTTTAAACCCACACACATTCCTATAAGGGTCATTCCAGGTCAACTGAGTACAATATTGGACTCGACCTTCACCGATTTGGACCAAACTTGGAGAGAACGTTCATCTATTGATAGTTAACCGAAATCCCAAGTTTGGTGCTGATTGGACCATCCCTCTATTTTCGGCACCACCCTCTTTTTTGACGATTTTCTAAAAAACTTTTTTTCTTTTAATTATAACTTTGAAAATACCTAACCAAAAGACTTTCTACAAGTTGCATTTTATAGAAAATTGTCCAAGGAATTCGATAAAAATAAAATGCTCACCTTTAAATATTATATTTTAACGTTTTAAGTATTAAAATTCAGTTTTGACCAAGTCCTTATAATTTTAATTGTTTTATTTTATCACCACCGTGTTCCCCTGACAATTTTCCATAATAATCAATATAGTCCTCAAACTAAAATGAACTATTGGCAAGATACAACGATTTTACTGAAAAAAGTTTGATTTTACGCAGCACTCGGAAGTACATGGTGTACTTTTCATCAAAAAGGGAGGAACCCCACATAGTTCGATTTTTATATGTGAGATTTTTTTTCGGATTTGAATTAATAGGACAGAGTGCAGCGCAAAATCAAACTTTTTTCAGTAAAATCGCTGTATCTTGCCAATAGTTCATTTTAGTTTGAGGACTACATTGATTATTATGTAAAATTGTCCAGGGAACAAGATGGTGATAAAATAAAGCAAATAAAAATATAAGGAATGTCAAAACTGATTTTTTATACTTAAATCGTTAAAATATAATATTATTGGGCATTTAAAGCCGGGACCGTGGTGTAGGGGTAAGCGTGATTGCCTCTCACCCAGTCGGCCTGGGTTCGATCCCAGACGGTCCCGGTGGCATTTTTCGAGACGAGATTTGTCTGATCACGCCTTCCGTCGGAAGGGAAGTAAATGTTGGTCCCGGACTAACCTAAAAAAGGTTAGGTCGTTAGCTCAGTCCAGGTGTAGGAGTCGTCTCCCTGGGTCCTGCCTCGGTGGAGTCGCTGGTAGGCAGTTGGACTAACAATCCAAAGGTCGTCAGTTCGAATCCCGGGGTGGATGGAAGCTAAGGTGTAAAAAGAGGTTTGCAATTGCCTCAACAATCAAGCCTTCGAACACCTAGTTTCGAGTAGGAATCTCGCAATCGAGAACGCCAAGGCAATGCTGTAGAGCGAATAATTTGATTTTTTTTTTTTTGGAGCAGTTCTCTAGGATTTCGATCATTCGATTTTTTTTGTATTTTTTAATCCGACTGAAACTTTTTTGGTGCCTTCGGTATGCCCAAAGAAGCCATTTTGCATCATTAGTTTGTCCATATAATTTTCCATACAAATTCGGCAGCTGTCCATACAAAAATGATGTATGAAAATTCAAAAATCTGTATCTTTTGAAGGAATTTTTTGATCGATTTGGTGTCTTCGGCAAAGTTGTAGGTATGGATACGGACTACACTGGAAAAAAATAATACACGGTAAAAAAAATTTGGTGATTTTTTTATTTAACTTTTTATCACTAAAACTTGATTTACAAAAAAACACTATTTTTAATTTTTTTTATTTTTTGATATGTTTTAGAAGGCATAAAATGCCAACTTTTCAGAAATTTCCAGGTTGTGCAAAAAATCACTGACCGAGTTATGAATTTTTTAATCAATACTATTTTTTCAAAAAATCGAAATTTTGGTCGTAAAAATTTTTCAACTTCATTTTTCGATGTAAAATCAAATTTGCAATCAAAAAGTACTTTACAGAAATTTTGATAAAGTGCACCGTTTTCAAGTTATAGCCATATTTAAGTGACTTTTTTGAAAATAGTCGCAGTTTTTCATTTTTTTAAATTAGTGCACATGTTTGCCCAGTTTTGAAAAAAATATTTTTGAAAAGCTGAGAAAATTCTCTATATTTTGCTTATTTGGACTTTGTTGATACGACCTTTAGCTGCAAACATTCAATATTACGCCCTTTTAAAATGTTTGTCTTGATTTGAAAATTCCAAAAATATTTTTTTCGAAAAGATCGGAAAATTTCACAATTGTTTCATATATTAACATTGAAAATCGGATCATTAGTTGCTGAGATATTGACGATAGAAAATGGTGGGTTGTTTGGGTGAAACTTAGAAAACATCAATTTTCCTGTTTTTAAACCTTTGCATTGCAATATCTCAGCAACTAAAGGTCGTATCAACATAGTCCGAATAAGCAAAATATAGAGAATTTTCTTAGCTTTTCAAAAATATTTTTTTCAAAACTGGGCAAACATGTGCACTAATTTAAAAAAATGAAAAACTGCGACTATTTTCAAAAAAGTCACTTAAATATGGCTATAACTTGAAAACGGTGCACTTTATCAAAATTTTTGTAAAGTACTTTTTGATTGCAAATTTGATTTTACATCGAAAAATGAAGTTGAAAAATTTTTACGACCAAAATTTCGATTTTTTGAAAAAATCAGTATTGATTAAAAAATTCATAACTCGGTCAGTGATTTTTTGCACAACCTGGAAATTTCTGAAAAGTTGGCATTTATGTCTTCTAAAACATATCAAAAAATAAAAAAAAATTAAAAATAGTGTTTTTTTGTAAATCAAGTTTTAGTGATAAAAAGTTAAATAAAAAAATCACCAAATTTTTTTTTACCGTGTATTATTTTTTCCAGTGTAGTCCGTATCCATACCTACAACTTTGCCGAAGACACCAAATCGATCAAAAAATTCCTTCAAAAGATACAGATTTTTGAATTTTCATACATCATTTTTGTATGGACAGCTGCCGAATTTGTATGGAAAATTATATGGACAAACTAATGATGCAAAATGGCTTCTTTGGGCATACCGAAGGCACCAAAAAAGTTTCAGCCGGATTAAAAAATACAAAAATTAAAATTGAAGAAAAAAGACCGATTTCGTAGAGAATTGCTCTTTGGGCATTTAAAGGTTGAAATATTATTTTTATGAAATTCCTTGAAAAAAAAGTTTCTTAGAAAATCAAAAATGAGGGTGGTGCCAAAAATAGAGGGATGGTCTAATCAGCACCAAACTTGGGATTTCTGTTAACTATCAATAGATGAACGTTCCCTCCAAGTTTGGTCCAAATCGGTGAAGGTCGAGTCCAAAAGTGTAATCAGTTGACCAGGAATGATCCATAATTGGTCGCCATGATGACATGACACGATCCCATTTTTTTACAATTGGATTAGGCCGTTGCAAATATTTTTAGAAGTTTATGTGAGCAATTCTCTGAGATTTCGGTCATTCGTTTTTTTTTGTATTTTTTTATCCGACTGAAACTTTTTTGGTGCCTTCGGTATGCCCAAAGAAGCCATTTTGCATCATTAGTTTGTCCATATAATTTTCCATACAAATTTGGCAGCTGTCCATACAAAAATTATATGTGAAAATTCAAAATTCTGTATCTTTTGAAGGAATTTTTTGATCGATTTGGTGTCTTCGCAAAGTTGTAGGTATGGATATGGACTACACTGAAAAAAAATGATACACGGTTAAAAAATTTTGGTGATTTTTAATTTCACTTTTTGTCACTAAAACTTGTTTTGCAAAAAAAAACTATTTTTATTTTTTTTTTATTTTTTGATATGTTTTAGAGGACATAAAATGCCAACTTTTCAGAAATTTCCAGAATGAGCAAAAAATTTTTGATCGAGTTATGATTTTTTGAATCATAACAGATTTTTTTCAAAAAATCGAAAAATGGTTGCAAAAATTTTTCAACTTCATTTTTTGATGTAAAATGGAATGTGCAATCAAAAAGTACTTTAGTGAATTTTTGATAAAGTGCACCGTTTTCAAGTTTTAGCCCTTTTTAGGTAACTTTTTTGAAAATAGTCGCAGTTTTTCATTTTTTTAAATTGGTGCCCATGTTTGCCCACCTTTGAAAAAAAATTTTTTTTGAAAAGCTTAGAAAATTCTCTAAATTTTGCTTTTTCGGACTTTGTTGATACGACACATAATTGCTAAGATATTGCCATGCAAAGGTTAAAAAACAAGAAAGTTGATGTTTTCTAAGTCTCACCCAAACAACCCACCGTTTTCTAATGTCGATATCTCAGCAACTACCTATCCATACCTACAACTTTGCCGAAGACACTAAATCGATCAAAAAATTCCTTCAAAAGATACAGAATTTTGAATTTTCACATATAATTTTTGTATGGACAGCTGCCAAATTTGTATGGAAAATTATATGGACAAACTAATGATGCAAAATGGCTTCTTTGGGCATACCGAAGGCACCAAAACAGTTTCAGCCGGATTAAAAAATACAAAAATTAAAATTAAAGAAAAAAGACAGATTCCGTAGAGAACTGCTCATGTCCTTCGGCTCTGACCAAAGTAGAGAGGGATGGGGGGAGAGGTCAAAAAAATAAAAAATGTAAAAATTGAAATAACAAGTCTAGGTTTCAGCTTTTGAGAAAAAAAAGTGTTTTAAAATGCATCCAGTTGCTTTTCAATCATTAGTTTTCAAAATATGGAAGAATCGACTAAATATGATTTTAAACGCAGGAAAATGCTTTTCAGCATGTTTGCAGTTGATTAAACTTTAATTTCATTAAAATTTGGAAGTTTTTCGAAAAAATATTTTTTGTCCTGTTTAGAGTAATCTTTTATAGGTAAATTGCAATCAAAATTATAGCTGTCAGCAGGGTGGCCAGTCATGTTGTAAAAACGGGAAAGTCAGGAAAAAGTCATGAATTTTCCAAAATTCGCAAAAAAAACTTGAGTCGTGATCTTTTGGAAAATATGTTCATTGAATTATGTACATGTATCATGCCAATTGCATTCAATTTGTTTTGAGCACTTAACTCAATATTTAAGATTCCTTTCACTATTTTAATGAAGTTGCCAATGAAAATGCAATTTAAGACATTAAAAATCTTAATAAATAGTGGAGGGTTATGATGACATGGGTTTGACACAGATTACAATAATTTTAATCAATTTGGTTTATTTTTTAACTGAGTTTATTAAAATCTAAAAGAAACAAACCCAGGAGTGCAGCCCAAAATTTTGGTTCGAGAGGGAAGGGCTACGGGCCTGACCAAATATGTGTGGTAATTATTTCAAATTGAAAATCAAATTCATTTAGTCACTGCAATTTTTTTCTTCAAATTTTTGATTCCAATTTTTTTGCATGAGTATACGGTGAAAAAAATGGATAATGCTTGATTTTAATAAATCAGAAAAACTTAATTATAAAAACATATTAAAACGTTTTTCGAGCTACATGAAAAAAACCTTTTTGAAAAAATCTTTAAAAATGCATCTTAGAAAAAAACTGCAAAAAAGAGTGGTAAAGCATAAAGTCTTAACTGGCTTTTTCATTGAAAAAAAAATATAAATAAACCACTGGTTTAAACCGAGCAATAGAAACTGTTTGTCGATAATATTTCAATTGATTCTTGAAGTTTTATGTTTTGTTAGGATTTTGTGTATCTGAATCGAAGCTGTGATTGATTTCAATTTTAATTTTTTTGAACATGTGTCAATTCGATATTAATCATTATCAGCCATTCCCCACGAAAACAGCATGGTTCGAAAAAAAAGTTCTCCGATCGGGCTCAAAATTATTCTGGGGGTTCCTTGGCCGAAATAATTAGACCCGTATTTTTTCGTTTGGCCAATAGGGTGACCTACGCCGTGTTAGGGTGGTCCGAAAAATGGCAATTTTCGTCGATTTTCTCAAAAACCACTTTTTTTCAAAAAATCGTATCTCCGCGCCATTTCATCCGATTTTAGCTGTTTTAGACGCAAAAAAGGTGATTAGTTTGGCTATTTAAGAAAAATAGTAAGAAGTTTGAAAAATCTAGCTTAACATATGAAAAGGTCGTATGAAAACTTAAAATGCTGTTTTGAAGGCTTTGAGACCAAAAAGCCTATGTCTGAAAATATTTTAATCGGATTCCTCGGAAAATTTCACATAATATATCAAAAAAATGGTAAAGTTATGTTTTCGATACTCTTAGATACGATTTTTTGAAAATAAAAACTGAGTTTTTTGACGCGCCACGCGCAAAAATGTGAAAATGACGAAAACGGGACAAATCGACTTTTTGCACTAAAACTGCGATAACTTGAAAATTTCAGCAATGACCTATACATGTTAGGGAACCAAAAGTTGCGTATTTCAATAACGAAAATTTTGGTACCCATTTTGGTAATCTCAGAGTATCGAAAACATAACTTAACCATTTTTTGATATGTTCTGTGAAATTTTCCGAGGAATCCGATAAAAATATTTTCAGACATAGGCTCTTTGGTCCCGAGACCTTCAAAACAGCATATTAAGTTTTCATACGACCTTTTCCAATGTTAAGCTAGATTTTTGAAACTTCTAACTATTTTTCCTAAATAGTCAAACTAATCACCTTTCTTTTGCATTTAAAACAGAGTAAATCGGTTGGAATGGCGAGGAGTTATGATTTTTCGAAAAAAAGTGGTTTTTGCGAAAATCGACGAAAATTGCCATTTTGCGAACCACCCTAACACGGCGTAGGTCACCCTAATGACCAAACAAAAAAATACGAGTCTAATTATATCGGCCAAGGAACCCCCAGAAAAATTTTGAGCCCGATCGGAGAACTTTTTTTTCGAATCATGCTGTTTTCGTGGGGAATTGCTGTTATAAGCGATAATTGGGCCAGTATCGAAGTGTAAATAAAGAGTCTGCCTGGTTCGTTCGTAACGTAAAACTCAATTGACGTGAGCGGAATAAGACCTTTTGTTTACATTTTGACATTGTTAAGTTTTTAATTTAGAAATTTTGTTCGATGGTTAATATTGGCTTTTTTATGAGCAGTATTTAATTTTCAAAAAAATGCCTTTTATTTGAAGTTTGAAAGAAAGGAATTTGTAAAAAAGTACCCACCCTGATAGCTGAACACGACATTAATAATGCTAAAAAAATAAATTTGTTTAAATGAAAACAACTCAAGCGAAAATGTCTTAAATTAGTGTCTTTCATTTGGTCTTATCAAAACATTAGGTAGGATTAAAGCTGACAAAAAAATCCAAATCACATAAGAACCTCCGAACAGAGCCACATCGCTAAAAACTTGGGAAAATCGTCCCTTTTTCCTCGCCACGCTCAATCTGTGTGTTTTCAGCAAAGTCTATACAGGTAGTAGAGGTTGGCGGGGGGAAAACGGGCCGGCAAAATGAGACCACTTTGGGTATGTGCGAGTTGATGTGTTCAGCCAGGGGGAGGGTTGGACGGGAAAACAAGCATACTTGCGCGCCTACACAATGTCTCTCAAGTCGGAGGAAGTTGAACGCACCGCCGACGCAAAAAGGGAGCACGGGAAAAAAAAGAACCGCTCAGAATTCTGAATACAAACGGTCACACTTGGCTGCACGTGGTATTCATGTGGAAATTTGCGAACAGGTGTACAATTGTTGGGCACTCTTACACAAACACACGCACACACACACTTTAAGGGTGGCTGAGTCCTTTTCTGCTCATATGCACGACATTTTTCCGGTGAAAATGTGTGTTTTCCTAAGTCAGGTCGTCGTAGCAGGCTGTTACCGCCGCATCCCACCTTCGACCGTGTTTTAATGCTTGAATGGAGAGAAAAGCTCACTTGGTTCACCGGCTGTTGACAATCGATAAATTCAAGTCGGTGGGATTAATCGATGAAAGATGGGAATTGCTTTAAAATTATGGAATATTTTTTTTAAGATCATTCATGGAGGATTATTTTAATTTATTTCCAACGGTTTACCCCGTGAAAAAGTTAAAGTTACGGAACTTCATTTAAATAAAATTCAATTTCAATAACACAAAAGTCTGAAAAAACTTATTTGGAAAATCTACTGATAACCTCCAAAAATGTTAACCAAAATTGTATAATAATTTTCTTTTATGTCTCAATATACTTCGATGACTCTTTGTTCTTTCTTCTTTTGTACTAAACTTAGTGAGTTTCTTATCTAAAAATACATTTCATTTGATTTTTTCGGCAATAAATCGATATTATTATATTTCTCTCAATATGCTGTCTATCAAATTTGTTCTGCAATGCAGATTTTGTAACATTTTCAAACTGACTTTACTGACCACCAAATATTTTATACTATTATTTTTTTTTATTATTTTCAATTTATTTTGTAATGTATTTTTGGGTATCACAGAGCTGAATTATGGCAGAACAAAGTAAAAGCGAAATTACTTCATCACTTTTCTAAGCAATAAACCCTTCATATGCCTCATCAGCAAAACATTTTTTCATTACACCATCAAGGTTTATGTCCAACCATAACCACAAAAGCATAAATTAAGGCATTTCACCTTGTCTACTCGGTCACGGAGAGGGGCGTGTTTTTCCTCGGCATTACAAAACCGTTCTATTAGATCCGCTCCGTCATTCGATATTAATTATCCGCAGAGCTTTAAGAGAAAAGGACCGAATTCGCCAACTCACGCGGAAACAACCAACCACCCTTTGACTTTCCCGAGTCAGCTGAAATCGAGCATAGTCATACTGGGACCTCAGCGGAAGGGGGTCGGTGACTAAAGTTAGTCCTCTTTGGTTAGTAGCAGGCACTAGCGATGCACTGTAGGAAAAAAATATGATGAACGAGCAAAACGTTGAATAATAAGGCATCTGTTCGCAAAAGGGAAAATGGTGGAAAAGCAGCGTGAAAGTGACACAATCTACTATCCTTGCCGGAGAAAGGGGGAGGGGGGGTCGCTGTCAGATTATCCTTTCCTTATTTCCGAGGAGCTCTGCTCACAAAGGAGAAGGTCCCAGTCGGGACTCACTCATTCTGTGCGTCGTCCTTTACACTCGGGTGCGCTTGCTGGCAGCTCTCCTAATGAGATGATTTAGTGGGATTACTTTTCATTACACATTTGCTGGCAACAGGGGGTTGGCAGTGCTGCCAGCACAAACAGTCAAGGTTTTTATAGTCACATTTTTCAATCTTGTTACTTTTAAGTGCTCGTCATTTTCTTATTAGTTTAGAAAAAAAGTGTTAAAAAATTAAAGCTAAATTCGACTTACAAAGAATTCACTGCAGCGATGGAATAATCATCATCAAAAGAAAATCTTTGGACGTTCATCAAGAGAAAAAATCCGTAGCGAGCATGGCTCTCCTCTCTCGCGGACGAAAGATCGGTAAAAAGAATCTAAAAAAATCATCATCTTGATTATTCGGCGGAACATCTTTTTCACTACTACACTTGCAAGTGTAACATCACACGTCGAAAGTGACTTGTCACTATTTGTAGATGGGCAATGTGTGTAAACAAAGTAAAATAAATATTATTAAGTGGTGCTGACAAGGAAATTCACAAAAAATCATCAGCAGATTGATTTTCTTAAAGAATTTCGGGAGTGATTTTCTTTTGCGTGATTTGCCTCCTCTCTCTTTCGCGGTTGAAAAAAGTTCGCAAGCGAAAATGATTTTTTTGCGATTATTCCACCCCTGATTCACTGTATACTTATACTAAAACATGGAGAATCGCTCCCCATTGTACGAATAGGGTAGAGTAGTCATCAATGAGACACGGGGAACAATGATAAAATGGCTCTCACAAGTCGTAGTTTCAACCAATCAGGCTCATATTTGGGGGAGAGGTGTGTCTACTGGATACACGTCTGCCATATTAGTGGCTTTGGTTATGGACGCTCCCTTGCAAAGTTATTCATAAATGTATAGCTAGGTGAGCTATATTAATTATGTTCGGACGAGTAAAAGAAACTCGAATAAATACACGCGACGATTCCTTTACGTCCGTCTCGGACAGTTGTCGTTTATTGACTAGCTGTGGTGTGATCTACGATCGGCTCGCAAGCCATACGATCGTTCGTGTGCAGAGTGCACAGATGAAGAGACGATGGATAACAATAGGTATCAGTAGACAAACAGTTGTATGTTGCTTATCGTCTGCTTCATTCGGCGTAGGAGAAATTGGGGCGCAAGGGTCGCCACAGTACTCCCCCCTTAGATTTTCCAATATTGCCGGGGAAATCTAACTTGTCGGCCTGATCTGGTTCTGTAGGTACTCTGGTCTGATGGTGCTGTAGTTGGTTCAGCATCGTTAGTTTTAGTGGTTCTGATTACAGATTTTAGGGGTTTGAATGATTTTGGTTCAGATAAACTGGTTCGAAGTCTGGGTTCAGATAAACTGGGTTTAGATTTGGGTTCAGATTTTCTGGACGGAGTTTTTCTTGGTTCAGATGTTCTGGGGGGTTCGGATGATCCGGAGGTTTTAGGTTGAGCTTTTGCTCGGATTGGTTCGTCTTCAGCTTGGGTAAATGCTGCCTTAAGACGGTCGACGGAGATTGGACAATGTTTGCCATTTATTTCGACTATGAAAACTTTTCCCTTTCGGCGTATAACTTTATGAGGTCCGGTGTACGGTTGTGTGAGCGGAGGCTTTATGGCTCCAACTCTCACAAACACGTGAGTGCAGGTGTCCAACTCCTTCTGCACGAATGTTGTTCCTTTCGAATGGTTGGAAGTGGGCGTTGGACGTAATTTTTCCATGGTTGATTTCAGATCGGTTACAAATTCTGGTGTGGGTAATTTTGATTCATCCGATGAGAAAAAATCGCCAGGCAAACGCAAAGATGTTCCGTAGACAAGATCAGCTGCTGTTGCTTGCAGGTCTTCCTTCAGCGTTGAACGCATTCCGAGAAGTACGAGTGGAAGTACTTCTGTCCAGCTTAAAGTTTGATGGCACATGATGGCGGCTTTCGCTTGACGGTGTACTCGTTCAATTTGACCATTTGCCTGTGGATGGTACGGAGTCGTCCGCAAGTGGGTAATTCCAAGCATCTGCGTTAGCGTTCGGAAAAGTTCGGACTCGAATTGTCGTCCAAGGTCGGTTGTCACGGTAGTTGGTACACCAAATCTGGCGATCCAACCAGCGACGAAAGCACGAGCGACTGTATGCGCTGTCATGTTTGGAATTGGGATGATTTCCGGCCACCTCGTGAACTTGTCTATCAGGGTGAGACAATATGCATTGCCTTCCGACGGCGGTAATGGACCAATGAGGTCCATGTGGACATGGGAAAAACGGCCATCTGGGGTAGCAATCTGCGAAATTGGTGATCGATTGTTTCGATGAATCTTCGACTTTTGGCAAGGAATACATTTTGTGACGAAATCCCTGCAATCTCGTCGTAAGTTTGGCCACACGTAACGTTCCGAGACCAATGCGGTGGTTGCTCGTACTCCAGGATGAGATGCACTGTGGAGTTTCTGGATAACGCTGCGTCGAAGCTGTGCTGGTACAAATGGACGAATCACTCCGGTAGACACGTCGCAGTAGATCGGGGATTTTGAAATAGGCGACTTGAGTGCCTTGAGGTTCAGCGTAGTGCTGGTTGGGGGGTTCTTTAAAAAGGTTTCTAGTTCGGGATCGGTTTTTTGTTGTTCTGCCATGAGGTCAAAGTTGATTGAATCCGTTGAAGCGATCGATTCAATACGGCTCAGCATGTCCGCAACTTTGTTATCGTCGCCGGGCACGTGACGCACGTCTGTCGTATACTCGCTGATAAAACTGAGCCTGCGTAGCTGAGTAGGGTTAGCTCTTTCTGGTCGCTGTTGGAATGCTGTAGTAAGAGGTTTGTGATCGGTGTAGATGCAAAAATCGCGAGCTTCTAAAACATCCTTGAAGTGCTTTATCGCTTCGTAGATTCCTAAGAGTTCTCGGTCATACGTGCTCGTTTTCTGCTCGCTCTCACTCAGTTTCTTGGAAAAGAAAGCAAGAGGAAAAGGGCCCTCATCGGTGATTTGGTGAAGAACAGCACCGATGGCTGTGCTTGATGCGTCGGTTTCCAAGGCAAGTTTTGCATTTGGAGATGGATGAGCGAGGATAGCACAGTTTGCGAGCTCCTGCTTGCACTTCTCGAAAGCTGCACTGGTTTCTGTGGTCCACTGGAGAGGAGTGTTGTCGTTTTTAATGTTGCCTTGGGTCATGGAGTGGAGAACTTGCTGATGAACTGCGGCATGAGGAATGAAACGACGGTAGAAGTTTATACTTCCGAGGAAGCGCTTGAGCTGCTTGGCCACGGTGGGTCGTGGGAAATCCATGATTGCTTTAACTTTGTCTGGCTTCGGCTTGATTCCTTCAGCGGTGATGAGATGACCAAGGAACTCGACTTTCGGGAGTCCAATTTGACACTTGCCGGCATTGATGGTGAGACCATTTTGTCTCAACCGTTCGAATACCGTGCGGAGTTGTTCCTTGTGTTGCGCGATATTGACAGACGCGATACAGAGGTCATCGACATAGGGAAAAACAAAGTCGAGATCGCCAAGAATGTCGTGAAGGTGTCTTTGTAAGGTTTGCCCTGCGTTTCTTAGCCCGAATGTCATGTATTTGAATTCAAAAAGACCGAAAGGGGTTGTGATGGCAGTTTTTGGAATGTCTTCCGGCGCGACAGGGATCTGGTGATAAGCGCGTTGCAAATCAATGCAAGAAAATATCTTTTTCCCATGCAAAATGTTTGAAAAGTCTTGAATATGAGGCACTGGATATCGATCGGGAACGGTGATCGCGTTTAGATTGCGGTAATCACCACATGGTCGCCATTTCCCGTTTGATTTCTTCACCATATGAAGAGGACTGGCCCAGCAACTTTTAGAAGGTTGACAAATTCCTTGATCTAGTAAAAATTTAAATTCGGCTTTGGCCTCATTCATTTTGTCGATGGGCAATCTTCGTGGATGGCAGAAAACAGGCTGCCCTGTGGTTATGATCTGATGCATGACGTTTGCCTTGGTGGCTTTATGGTTCATATCAAGTATGGTTAAGTCTTGGTATTCTTTAAGAATTTCAGCAAATGGTGAATTTGTGTCAAAAGTCTTGATCGAAGGTTCAGAAACAGCGTTGATGTTGCAAACTTCAAATTTGGTCGTGTTATCGATCAACTTGCTTCGACGAAGATCCACTAATAAATCGTAATGTTTCAAAAAGTCTGCACCAATTATGGGACTCTTAACGTCGGCAATGGTCAGTGTCTTGCGAACCTTCGTGGTGAACGGACACTAGAGCTGCGGTATTTTTTACTACCTAAGCTCAGAGTTATTTCAAAACAAAATTCACAGTCTTTTTAAAGACTACCTGAGTTATTTTCCAAAATTCTAAACAGTCTTTTCAAGACTAACCCCACCTGAAATTTTGTTGTATTTTACAAACGAAGCCATCTTTTTAAGAGAACTTTGCTTGCAAAATGCGTCAAAACAAAGGTAAACGCAAATCTTCTGAAGATTTGGTCGTTACGTCGGTGAAGCGTTTGAACGCTAAACCGGCTAACGGAAACAGAAAAAGAAAACAGCCTCTTCTGAGGTCTGATTCTGATTCTGAATGTGAGGTCAATCCTCCAATTCCATTGACAAACAGTTTCGGTGTTTTATCCGAAACTGATGACAAGGAACCTTCTTCTCGTACTGAGCCTTCTGCCGTCGAGAAACGAGTAAAGGCTCCGCCAATTGTAGTGACTTCCGTCTCCGATTTGGCCAGCTTTCGAACGCAACTGAAGAATTGCAAGGAAACTTGCAATTTGAAGGTTTCGTTCCAGCTTGGTCGAAGAGGAGAATGTCGCTTGTTGACGGAATCTTTACAAGATCACCAAACTTTTGTTGGTTATTTGAAAAACCACAAACACAATTTCTACACGTATGAGACCAAGAATGCTCGCCCATTCAAGGCGGTCCTGAAAGGTCTCTCCAACGACTTGTCGGTGGATGAGATCAAAAACGAACTTAAGGTGTTGCTTGGCTTTGCCCCATCCCAAGTAATACCAATGAAGAAAAAATCAAACGGGAATATTTCTCGCTTTGGTTTGACTTCACAATTTTATCTGATTCATTTCAACAGAAATGAAATCAACAATTTGAAACTTTTGGACAAAGTTCAGTTTTTGTTCCATGTACGGGTAAAGTGGGAGCATTTTAAGAAACATGGCGGTAATGGCCAGAATCTGACCCAGTGCCGGCGTTGCCAAGCATTCGGTCACGGTACTGATCATTGCGCCATGGTTCCAAAATGCATGGTTTGCGGGGATTCTTCTCATGACAAGGACAATTGTCCCGTGAAAGAAGTCACCCAATTTAAATGTGCAAATTGTGGTGGAAATCACAAATCAAATTTCTGGGATTGCCCCATCAGAAAAAAGGTTTTGGATTCTCGTGCTAAGCATCAGCCGAAATCCAAACCGAAATTTTCTCAAAGTCAGGTTGTACCTGCATCTTTAAATCAAACGTTCGTGCTGTCTCACTCGAACAATTCTAGAAATACCCCTACCGTGGAAAAGTTAGGTAACAACAATGGCATTTCTTATGCTAACGTCGTCTCGGGTTCATCCACGAATTTTAAATCCTCTACCAATCTTTCTGAAATTGGGCAGGTACCTCAAATCTCATTTGAAAATTTTTCTGCTGGCAACGCTTTGGGATCTTCTGATCTCGGCGATGTTACGTTTGAAAAAATGACTTTTTTGCAAAACTCGCTGTTTGGTTTGATTCAAACATTGAGTAATGCTACATCCATGATGGAAGCTATCCAGATTGGATTAAAATTTGCGAATGATGTTGTTCTTACCCTGAAGTTTAATCATGGATCTAAGTAATTCCATCAATATTATGAATTTTAATGCTCGCTCTTTAAAAGCGAAAGAAAATGAATTTTTCAACTTTTTACGAGTTCATAACGTGCATGTTGCTGTTATAACCGAAACATTTTTAAAAACTGGCACTTATTTGAAAAGTGATCCAGATTATAAAGTTATAACCAATAACCGAATGAATCGAAATGGCGGTGGAGTTGCAATAGTTATCCACCGTAATATGACTTATAGCACGTTACGTGACTTTAAGTTAAAAGTTATTGAAAGTTTGGGCATTGAACTTGAAACTTCTTTTGGGAAAATTATGATTGCAGCTGCATATTTGCCATTCCAATGCACTGGGGAAAATAAAAATTATTTCAAAGGGGATTTGAATAAACTTACTCGGCATAGATCTCGATTTTTGATCATCGGTGATTTTAATGCCAAACACCAATCTTGGAATAATTCAAAAGTAAATTCCAATGGTAAAATTCTGTTCAGAGATTGCACTTCTGGTCTTTATTCGGTTTTATACCCGAATGGGCCAACTTGCTTTTCTTCTGTTAGAAATCCATCAACAATTGATTTGGTGTTGACAAATCAAAGTCAGTATTGTGGTCCTTTAGTGACTCATTCTGATTTTGATTCTGATCATCTTCCAGTAACTTTTTCACTTTCTCATGAAGCAGTTACCAGACCCAATAGTTCTGTGTTTAATTACCACAAAGCTAATTGGGACAGGTATCAGCATCATATTGAGAATAATTTAAATCATGATTTTGTTTTAGAAACCAAAGCTGATATTGATTCAGCCTTGGAATCTTTAACTAATGCAATTTTGGATGCTAGGAATATTGCTATTCCTAAAGTCCAAGTCAAATTTGATTCTCCCATTATT
The DNA here is from genome assembly GCF_016801865.2 of Culex pipiens pallens. Lineage (NCBI taxonomy): Eukaryota > Metazoa > Arthropoda > Insecta > Diptera > Culicidae > Culex > Culex pipiens. The sequence continues at coordinate 128,075,358 of NC_068938.1, read as the reverse complement.
GATGACGATCTTCAGCTTCTGATTCGTCTGAAAAATGTTCGCCGAAGACAGTATCAACGTTCTCGTGATCCTGCACTGAAGCGAATTCAAAAAGATTTGCAAAAGGTTATTGACCACAGATTCACTCTCCTGCGAAATGAAAAGTTCGCAAGAGATGTAGAACAAATTAAACCTTATTCCAAACCTTTTTGGAAACTTTCTAAGGTTCTTAAGAAACCTCAAAAACCCATCCCTTCTTTAAAAGATGGTGATAATATTCTATTAACTAATGGGGAAAAAGCTCAAAAACTTGCTCAGCAGTTTGAGAGTGCTCATAATTTCAACTTGAATGTTTTGAGTCCTATTGAAGATCAAATTTCAATAGAATTTCAGAATATTGTTGAACAAGAATTTTCATCAGATGAAGTTTTTAATACGGATCTGAATGAAATAAAATCTATTATCAAAAAATTTAAAAATATGAAAGCCCCTGGTGAGGATGGCATTTTTTACATTTTAATTAAAAAATTACCAGAAGCAACTTTAAGTTGCTTGGTCAAAATTTTCAACAAATGTTTGGATTTGGCATATTTTCCCAGTAGTTGGAAAAATGCCAAAGTAATTCCGATTTTGAAACCGGATAAAAATCCTGCTGAAGCCTCAAGCTATCGGCCCATTAGTTTGCTTTCATCTATTAGTAAATTATTCGAAAGAATAATTCTTAATAGAATGATGACGCACATTAATGAAAATTCAATTTTCGCTGATGAGCAGTTTGGATTTCGCCTTGGGCATTCAACTACTCATCAGTTGTTGAGAGTTTCAAATTTAATTCGAAGCAACAAATCTGAGGGCTATTCTACTGGCGCTGCTCTTCTAGACATAGAAAAAGCATTTGACAGTGTTTGGCATAAAGGTTTGATTGCGAAATTGAAAAGGTTTAATTTTCCGATTTATATCGTGAAAATTATTCAAAATTATTTGACGGATCGTACTCTGCAGGTATGTTATCAGAATAGCAAATCTGATCAACTACCTGTACGTGCTGGCGTCCCTCAAGGAAGCATTTTGGGTCCAATTTTATACAATATTTTTACTTCTGACTTGCCTGATTTGTCCCCAGGATGTCAGAAATCACTTTTTGCTGATGACACAAGCATCTCCGCCAAAGGCAGAAGCCTTCGTGTCATCACAAGAAGATTACAAAAAAGCTTGGATATTTTCAATTCTTATTTGAAAGAATGGAAAATTACTCCAAATGCTGCAAAAACTCAACTTATTATTTTCCCTCACAAACCAAGGGCTGATTTTCTTAAACCAAAAAGTCATCACATTATAAAGATGAATGAGGTAAATTTAAAGTGGGAGGATCAAGTGAAATATCTTGGACTTGGTTTTGACAAAAACCTTACTTACAAGGATCACATTGAAAGTATCCAGGTTAAATGTAACAAATATATTAAATGTTTGTATCCACTTATAAACAGGAATTCTAGACTTTGTCTCAAGAATAAACTGTTAATTTATAAACAAATTTTCAGACCTGCCATGCTTTATGCTGTGCCGATTTGGACAAGCTGTTGCTTAACCAGGAAGAAAAAACTTCAGAGGATTCAGAACAAAATTCTGAAAATGATTCTGAAACTTCCTCCCTGGTTCAGCACCAGTGAACTTCATCAATTAGCCGAAGTTGACACTTTGGATGTTATGTCCAATAAGATAATTGATGCATTTCGACAAAAATCATTGCAGTCTTCAGCTGCATTGATCCGCTCTTTATATAGTTTATAAGTTAGTTTTAAGGTATCCCTTTTCCCTTTTGTACATGTAGGACCTCCTACATTTGAAATCACTGAATAGCGAAAGCTACAATATTTCATGACGACTTTTGGTCGTGAATATGGATTCGTTGTATGTTAACTGGTTGATGGTTCAGATATTTGCTGGTTAAGTTTACTTGTGAAGGTTCACTAAAAGTGGGAATTTTCGAATGTTTTGGTTCACATGAAGTGGTTTTCTTTGATTGATCAAGTTCACTCAGGGTGGATTGGTTTATTTCTGATCTTTGATAGGGTTCACCAAAGGTGGTTGGTTGAGTTGACTTTGGTTCACTGAATGTGGATTTGTTTAATCGATATTGTCGATCAAATTTACTCGAGAGGGAATGTTTGGATTCGCTAATTTGTTTAGGTTCACTTAAAGTGGTATGATTACTTTGAAAAGGTTCACATAAAGTGGAAATTTTTTATTTGCTTGAGCAGGGTTCACTTGTTGTGGATGAAGAAGTTGATTCTTCGGGTTCGCAAATGGCGGAATTCTTGAGAACAATCGGTTCGCAATGAGCGGGTGACTTACCGTATGGTTTGGGGTAAAATATGCATGGCACGCAAGAATTGTTAGCTTTAAACTTCTCACATTTCCGTGCTTGGAAACCGTACTGAGAATGAAGCCAGCAGATCCAACGACGGTTCGATTGCCCATGTGGCTGGCAAGACAGTGCGTCGTTCAATTGCTGGGACAGTTCAGCTATTCTGTCCGACAGCGAACGGCTCATCTGTGTTGGGGGCTCGCCAAGGGGCGCCATTGTATTTTCTTCACTCTTAAAATTTTCACCATCAAACCGCACTTTTCGTGCGTTATCAACTTGGCTTTTATCGCACTTTGCCATTTCACGCTACTTCTTTGGGCGTAATTTTTCTTTTTTTTTTTTACACTTTAAATTTTGGATGCAATTTTTGTTTGCACTTTCACTATTGGGTGCACAAGCGACACCGGTTCACTTCACGTGGTTTTTTAAGGGGTTCACTTTCCGTGGATTTCTGGCAAGTTTGCCTCTAAATGGTTCTCGTTCGGGGGTGACCAGTTATAGCTAGGTGAGCTATATTAATTATGTTCGGACGAGTAAAAGAAACTCGAATAAATACACGCGACGATTCCTTTACGTCCGTCTCGGACAGTTGTCGTTTATTGACTAGCTGTGGTGTGATCTACGATCGGCTCGCAAGCCATACGATCGTTCGTGTGCAGAGTGCACAGATGAAGAGACGATGGATAACAATAGGTATCAGTAGACAAACAGTTGTATGTTGCTTATCGTCTGCTTCATTCGGCGTAGGAGAAATTGGGGCGCAAGGGTCGCCACAAATGTTTGATTCTGGGGTGTAAAAGTGGACAAAAAATACTTTTTCGCTAGTAGGCTGCCATTTACACGAAAACTAATATTTCTTCAAATTTCTTTCGACGTTCCATAGGGATTGAGTTGGGCTACAATGTCCTTTCATTAGATTTGGCCAAAATTTTGAATATACTCAGAATCCAGGGCTGTCTCATTGTTCCCCACTCATTTCAGCCCATGGGTAACAATGAGACACATTGATTTTTCTTCGATAAACTTTTCAAAGTCGATGTAAATCTTTCAAAACATGAATTAAAAGTGATTTTTGGCATATTTATAGAGTTAAAACTTCATTTTACCAAAAATACAAAGTTATTTGGTATTAATATATGGATTTAACAAAATTTAAATACTTTTTAGTGTAACTTTTGTTAATAAAAGTTTCATGTTGACAAAATTGCCCTGAAATGTTCAAGGCAAGCCACCTGCAATGGAACAATACAAAAACATGATGTTTTACTTGAAAAATGTTGATTTTCGTAGAGTGTCTCATTGTTCCCCAGCTGTCTCATTGTTCCTGCCAAGTGCGTCTACAATGAGACAGTTGCATAACTCTGGCTGTAGATGTCAGATCGATCTCATATTTTGGTCAATATTAGAACACATTAAAAGAAATAAAATACAACAAGAAGCGCATTAAAACACGCTGATAAAAAAATTAGAAAAATCGTTAAAAGTTGAAAACCAAAAGTGTCTCATTGGTGACTACCCTACCCTACTTTAGCCGCTGGCTGTTTGTCCCAAACCGGGTTGAGCTGCGAGTAAGTCAGTCGGAAAGTGTAATAATTTCGCTTTCATTACCGGGTCCTGGCGACGAGCCAGCCCAGAGCTTCTGGTAATCTTCGCGCATTAGTCATAAAAAGTGGATTACTGTCGAGCGTGTAAAACCAACATGCAAGCTGGCTGCCCCGCTAAAGCTAGGGAGATTACAAGTGAAACAATTTGCTGTTTCACAGGTTGGGTGTTGCTGCAAGTGGTGGGTGGAGACTGCACAGATTGTCACCAGTGGACTGGATTTGCTGGGGGTAGGTTGGTCTTATTAATTGTGATGAATTGTGAAATTAAAAATAAGTGTGTGCTTATGTTTACTTCAAAAACAAATAAATTATTTAATTTGCCAATTTTTTCAAATAAAGTTTTGAAGAAATAACACAGATTATTCATATTACCTACTTATTGATATCCGAACACAATTGCTCATATCTATAAATCATTTCCTTCTGAATTCGATTTTATATTGAGGAAAGATATGCACCGTCACAAACTGCATCCTATCTGGACTTTTACGAAAGACTACCTGATTTTCTCCTCAAAAACTGGGGAAAACGTATAATCCTATTTTACATATTTAAATTGAATTTGCAATTTTGTCTAATATCTGTTTCCAACCTATCAGAAATAAGCAAAAAATTGATTTTTTGAAAAATGATTGAACTTTGTAACTTAAAAAAAAAGTTTAGTTAAAGTCCATGCGTAACTTTCGTAAAGTTGATGACGTACTCAATATAATGAAATGAAATTATTCTTTTTGATAGGGTGTAAGATCCAGAAATCACCCACTTGATAGTGGGAATCAAGAAAACTTGACGATAATTTAATAAAAATCACAAATATTGAAGACCTTTGGTAAACTATTTGAATTTTATTTTTGTAAAAAGTAGTGTTTTAGAAATGTGCTTTTTTTAATCAAGAAATCTAATTTTTGATCTCCCGAGGAAACTTTTTTTTACTTAAAAAACTTTTTACGCTTTTCCATACAAACTTTACCTCCGAGTATCAATGGGTTAATGTTGATCGATTTTGCTTTTATTTATCCCAGAGTCTTTAAAAAGGTCTAAGATTAATGTTCAGCTTGTGGAGCGAGGTTTTGAAATCCATATTCTGGGCACTCTATTACTTAAAATAAACTCATTTGTAAAAAAAAATAATAAAGTTTTTTTTTGAAATTCAGATCTAATGTTTTATGTTGATTGGTTAACCAATGGTTTAATATTCAAGTTTAACAAATGAAATATTTGTGAGTTTTTTTTAAAAAGACCGACCCGTGACTTAATGGCTACGGCTCCCGCCTCATAAGCGGAAGCTTCAGGGTTCGATTCCCGACCGGTCTCCTTGAAATTTTTCGACTGTAAATGAACTTGAATATGAATAAAAAACGCATAGAATCAGGTGGGATTCGAACTCACACCTTTGGATTGGAAGTCGGATGCTTTAGCCATTCGGCCACCAAGGGATTGATACTCCTTGAGTGAATTAATCCGTAGTGGTGAAATAATGTCACAAGTAGTGCGTCCATCCCGGGAATTCCCGGGACAAAATTCCCGGGATTTTTCCAAAACCGGGAATTCCCGAATCCCGGGATTTTTGATACAAAACTCACGGGATTTTTTCTTAAACCAAGAATTTCCAAAGTTGAAAAAATTACCACATTTTGCTCTGGAAATTCAAATTTGGTTAGAAAAAAGATGCACACAAACCTAGCAATCGATAAGTATTTTATAAAATTTAATTTTGTTATCGGCATATATCAGCATTATTTTGGGTTACAAGGAAAAATTATTAAAATTTAGTTAACTGATCTGATTTTTTATGTTACTTAATAATTTTTTGAAAAGACTTGACTGATATGACCCCAAAGTACAAAAAAACTGTTAAGGCATTATTTAGATAAATTTGGAATTTGGGACTTGAAAATATAAAAGTGTGTCGTATTTACAGCTTACAATTTTAACTTTGCAATCATAGTGCTTATGACTTGAACATTTAAAAACATACACAATGTAAACCGTGATTTGCTGATTCAAATCTGTATGTTTTTTTAAATTTATTTTTCTTGAGCATTTCTGAAGTTTACCAAATGTAAGGATTAAGGAGCTTTCAAGGATAATATTGATCTGAGTCTATTCACAAAAATGTTTGTTAATCCAAATTTACACAGGTTTTCACTAGCTTTAGATAGCCTTTGGTTCATTTATTGAATAAATATGGTTTGAAAGGAATATGAAAAGAACAATTATGTAGTTTTTTAAAGGACAATTAACTTTTTTTTGAAAATTATACTTTTAATATCAAACTGACAGTTCTATAAAGATATTTAAATAGCAAAAGCTTTGGCCAAGTCAAAAAAGCATTTTAATCTAAAAAGTTATTATTGTCACCATTAGCGAGTTGTGGCGCTATAACCACGGCAAATAGTGTACAGGGCATTTGTGGAAATACAGTGTCCCATCCCAAGAGGGTCCCGGAGCACCAAAACTTCTCAGCATGGTGGTTCCCAACGATTAATTGCCTAAACAAACAGGAACGTGAGCGGGGGATCCCCACGTTTCTTCCACCCCTGTAGATTCAGAAATGTATTGCTGTTTGAACACTCGTGCTCATACTCAATCCATTTCAACGAATCATCTTTGTGGTTAACTTTACGCAGTTGGCCTGGCCGCTTTAACGTTTGTGATGTTTCAAAGCAATTTATTGCATTGGGGCACTGCGAATGTTAATAATGACAAGAGGATGCTAGGCGTTAATCAACCTAAGGCATTTTCCAGGATGCCCTCGAAAGACTGGCTGCGCTAGGGTTAGATTAGATTAGATTAGATAAGATTAGATTAGATTAGAAAAAGTTATTATTGTCACCATTAAAAATCCGGCCTAATAAAAATTTTCGAAGAAGGTCGAAAATCCGTATGTAAAGAAAAATCCGTTTAGTTACTAGCCTTTTTGATAAGAGACTTACTTATTAAAAATTATGTTTCATTAAAAATCCAAAGCACAACATTGAACAAAAAAAACAATTTTAAATTTTTCTTAAGCATTCAAAAAACTGCTGCCCTTGTTTAGATTGAAGTTTTGATTATCACCAATTAATAGTATTGAGCAATAGTATGACATGACATGCATGACAAGCATGACATGCATAACAAATATAATGGAAATATGGATTTTATTACTGTTTCAAAAATATCCCGGGATCCCGGGAATTCCCGGGATTCCAAAAATATTTTTCCCGTTTCCCGGGAAATTCAAAACCCGGGAAAATTGGAAGCCCTATCAACATCCAAACTTCTAGAAAAGTTGGAACTATTTACATATCATTCACTTTTTTTCGACGATGGAATCATCTTTCCGATAATTATACTTTTGAATAGATCAAATAAAGCAGACTCGTGAATATTTCAAATTTATTGAAAATTAAATTTATTTAAATTTATTTAATATTAAATTTATTTAATAATCTCCTCACAACTGGAAAGTACACACGATTTTCCACGTTTCCTTTGTAGAAAAAAATTAGTGATCTGTATATACTTTCAACTATTCTTCAACTATTCAAACTATCTCTCTTCTTGGATGTTGCAGAGTTAAAAATATAATGTACAGGTTATGATAAGAATGTTTTTACTCGTCCACAATTCATAATAACAATGCTGATTGTAAACACTATCTACAAATCCTGCGCAAAAACAACTTCAAAGTGAATCATCATCACCTAAAACTCTCAGCAAAAAAACTCATCTTCCCTCCTCCTGATATGCGTGTACTTCATCATCAAATCCCTTCGAACAAAAAAGTAAAAAAAAGAGAGCTGCAGAACCGATCCCAATCCATACGCGGAAAATTGAAACGGTTTTCATCGCGCTAATCCGATTGGAAAACAAGTGCCGACCAGCCAGCCAGAGTGAACGCTGGCGGATTGTCGAGTTGATGCTCGCTTTTTTCTCTACACTCCAGTGTGTCGTTCATCCAAGGGTGAGGGATTCCGGTCATATGGATTCGATTCACCCTTGCACATGATGATATCCTCCTCCTGTGCGTGCATATTCCCAGAGTGGTACCTTTTTTTCATTCTGGATTTCCGCCAGGGGATCGGGAACCAATTTAGTTTTAAAATGCGATTGGTTCCCGCTAAGCTTATTGGGACTAAATCTGGGCATCGAATTCTTATTAATGTGGTGGAACGACAAATGGTACACTTTCGCTTTTGTGTTTTGAGGGGAGATTTATTACTTTTATTTTTACAAGGACTAAGGAGGATGCCTTTGTTCTGAACCTATTGAAACAAATTTTCTCATAAATTTTGAATTATTCATGATTCTATTAAAGAAAATAAGCAACAACATATTTTGAAGAAACAAACGACAAAATCATTAAAATTGGTAATAGCTACATTTTCTGAAACGAACACATTATACTTTCCCAAATGAACGTATCGTTAAATCCTTAATGGCAAGCTTCATTCGCTTTTAATTGTCACTTCGATAGCAATTTAATCTCACCGAACAATCTCCAGCAAAACTCTGGCCAAGATTTACCTCCGTCGCTGGGTGAAAAGTCTCTAAATCTGCACCCTCCCCCTTCCTGGTGCAGAGTGCTAGGTTAGTTCGGTAGAAGGGACAGACAGCCAGACAGATACACACACGAGCCAAAGTGTAGTGAGCTGTGTATATCTTTCAATGGATTTGCCACCCCCTTTCGTGCTCACCCTGTCCATGCAGGAAGGAGAGTGAAAGGACCAAGTCGACCGACGACGATGGAAGGGAAAAGTGATTTTCTATGTTCGTAGGAAGTAACAAAATCAAACTCTACTTCAATTGATTAAACCCAACATTTCTCACAACACTTAAAACAGGATAAGAGTAATTATCTATGTTCTCGCATCTTTGCATTTTTTGTGATGCCATTTTCTAAATGTATTCCTTTGTCAAAAGAAGCCATTTTACAATATAATTCAATTCATACTGATACATATAAAACTGAATCTAGAGAAAGAATTATTTTCATTTTCATTTTCAATTTCATTTTCAATTTCATTTTCAATTTCATTTTCAATTTCATTTTCAATTTCATTTTCAATTTCATTTTCAATTTCATTTTCAATTTCATTTTCAATTTCATTTTCAATTTCATTTTCAATTTCATTTTCAATTTCATTTTCAATTTCATTTTCAATTTCATTTTCAATTTCATTTTCAATTTCATTTTCAATTTCATTTTCAATTTCATTTTCAATTTCATTTTCAATTTCATTTTCAATTTCATTTTCAATTTCATTTTCAATTTCATTTTCAATTTCATTTTCAATTTCATTTTCAATTTCATTTTCAATTTCATTTTCAATTTCATTTTCAATTTCATTTTCAATTTCATTTTCAATTTCATTTTCAATTTCATTTTCAATTTCATTTTCAATTTCATTTTCAATTTCATTTTCAATTTCATTTTCAATTTCATTTTCAATTTCATTTTCAATTTCATTTTCAATTTCATTTTCAATTTCATTTTCAATTTCATTTTCAATTTCATTTTCAATTTCATTTTCAATTTCATTTTCAATTTCATTTTCAATTTCATTTTCAATTTCATTTTCAATTTCATTTTCAATTTCATTTTCAATTTCATTTTCAATTTCATTTTCAATTTCATTTTCAATTTCATTTTCAATTTCATTTTCAATTTCATTTTCAATTTCATTTTCAATTTCATTTTCAATTTCATTTTCAATTTCATTTTCAATTTCATTTTCAATTTCATTTTCAAATTCATTTTCAATTTCATTTTCAATTTCATTTTCGATTTCATTTTAATTTCATTTTCAATACCATTTTCAATTTAATTTTCAATTTTTAATTTCATTTTCAATTTAATTTTTAAAACAATATTTTTTCAATATTTATAACCTTTTTAAAGAGCTTAAAAAACTTATTTTGACCCTAACATTACAAAATGCCCATAACTTTTGTTAACAATAGAGAGGGATACATTTTTGTTCAGAAAAGTTGTGTGTTCTTTTAAAGTGATAGTGAAAAATAATTTGGTTGAAATAAAAATAAAATAAAAATATATAATTGTGCGAAAAATTACCAACTTCACTGTGATAGTAACAGTGTTCCTTGCAATTTTATAATTAAAGTGTGATCTTTTGTTTTTTTATGTTTTTTCCCTTATCAAATTGAAACACTAAAAGAAATTTTCAGCAACAAATGCATTAATTTTATTTGCTTTTAATTAATTTTACTATTTTTTTATTGCAAATACCGAGAAATTGAGAATTATTTTTATCTGCACTGAAACGAAAAATTGTCCACAGAATCTGAAAATGCGGTTTTTACCGATTAAAAGATATGTTATTGTAGTTTATCATGGCACTTTGAAACAAAACAAAATAACTAAAATTTGAGGTTTATTTCTTACGCATTTTCAGTATCAATTTGCAGAAAAATCTTCAAGTTATGACATTAATATTGGTTAACGATAACTTTAATTCAATTTAAAACGAGAGATACAGCGGTTTTTGGAAGTAAACACTTCATTTTAAAGGATAATTATTTTTTGGATTCTTCTCTCAAAAGCAAATTATTCAAAACTCACAATTCACAAAAAATGCAAATGGATTTATATCGTCAATAGAAATTTAAAAAAAAGAAGACAAAAATCATGACAAAATCATAAAAATATATAATTTTTGTTCAGATTTCAAATCCACCCGATCCCTTTTTATCCGCATCCGATGCACTTATTCGCTTGCTTTCACTCCGCCGCATAAGCCAGGATTTTGCAATTAATTTCTTTACAATTTTCCGACCTACGTTACACATTTTCTCCCGCCACCCTCTCGCCCTTCTCTAGGGCCTGTCGTGAAGACGCGACTTTGCCTCCAGGGAAAATGCACTTTCCTTTCACATGGCTGATGTGCTTCTGCTACAGTGTTGCAACCAACTTCCCCCTCTTCCTCCATTGCCAGAACCAACTCCATTTGGGATTGGGCCAAGGATAATAGGATTAGGTTCGCTTACGCTTTAGCAACACTTGAAGCAAATTAAAACTTTATTGAATGCGTTGGGCTTGGGGTGTCTGCTCTGGCAGAGTTTCCAGTCAGAGTCTGAGCGAGCGCAGTTGATTGAGATATTGAACGGGGAGGAGATATTTTCCAACTATCTTTCGATCCCTCCAAGTTCGAGCCGGCGAATGGATATTCCTCCAGGAGGACGATGCTGGATTAGAAGAAACATTTCATTTAGGCTTAGGCTTAACGGAACAGCTGCCGGATCCGGATTTGAGCAGCCTCCTCCCCCCGGACTTGGTCGAACGTCGTCAGGATCTCATCATTTTCAAATCATAGTGAAAAATCGCTTCTCTTCAGGCAAAATTTGTCGGCCTGTCGTCATCATCGACACTCTCGTCGTCGTGAAAAGTGGAGTTTCCAGGAATTTTCCTGAAAAGGGGGATTACCCCGTTGAAAAAGCAGCAGACATTTGTTTCTTGTTATTGAAAGTGCCTCGTGCTGGCGGCGTTTTTTCTTCCAAATGTGAAAAAAACGAGAGCTCACTTTTTTATGCTCATTCGTAAGGTTTTTTTTCGGTGGTGCGGGGGAAGCGACGAAGTTCATATTTTTCTTCTAATGAAAAACAAATATAGAGTGGTGCTGATGCCCCCTTGTTAAAACATAACAAATTGACTGGTTTGAGTTGTTGTGCGTTATTGTTGTTGCTGGTACTCCAACGAAATGGTAGTAAATAAAGTGACGGAAGCGGTCAAAGGTTCCCCATTTTTTGTCGAATAATAATATTGTTTAAATGGAAATTTGACGTAATCGATATGAGTGATGGGAGGCAAATGGTTCGTGTTTTAGTCTATTGAATTCATAAAGGTGAAGGGGTTAAGAAGGGTTTCAAACTAAAAAAGATGTTGTATAATTGGAAGTCAATTGAAGAGTTGAATTTTATGAATTTAATTTTCAAAAAAAATATGTTTCGAACCATTTAATTTTCTTGAAAGATATAGTTCTAGAGCGTCCCATTTCCCGGGGTTACCAATTTCCCGGGAAACGGGAAATTTTCATCAAATTTCCCGGGAAATCCCGGGAATTCCCGGGAAATTTTAAAATTATTGAAGATTGCTCTAATCTTAGTTCTGAATCATTTTTTGCACGAAAATTGAATAGAACAGCGACTTTAATGGTTAAAATAAGTGTAAAGATCAACTAATAGCTTGACTGTATGTCAAAATTCATGCAACTACAAGAAAATGTATATTTTTCTAATTGTTTAAGCTCAAGTCGAACAATAAATCAAAAAATGATCTCTTTTTTTTTGTTGAAAAGAATTTTTTCATCAAAGTGTTTGGACAGTGAGTAAAATGAATCCGTACTCCGCAATCTTAAATTTCTTTAAAACTTGCCTCTGTGACCAGTTTGAGAAAGTATGGTTTGACACATTAAGTTGAAACGAATAAAATCATTCAGAAATTATTTTTTTCATAACAAATAACTTCTCTAAACCAAGTTAAGTTTTTCCTTAAAAATCTAACTTCTCGTGTTTGTTTTACTTCAAACAACCCAATGTTTTCAAATATTTGGAGCAAGTTATTCAACCATGTTTGCATTTTTCATGCACCTCTTAAACAATACAAAGTTAACCTTCTAACACCCATTGTTGCACCAGTGCTTCATAATTCTTTTACTTTAAATTGATTTTTTTTGAACGAATTGAAGTAATTCTTCTTGCAAAAACCTATTTGAAATATTTAATGAAACCAATTCAATTTTCATCTAATTTAATCATGGTAAACAAAAACGTAAACTATTCGTATTCTTTATTCTGTATCCAATTATTCTTCAAAAAGCTTACCTGAATTGTAAAAGTTTATTTTCATTAAGCTAGGTCTATTTCCAGTTGCTTCAGAAACCAATATTATCAGAAATAAATCTTGATATTAAATTGAGTTTCTCCATTTTTTCTAGAACATTTTTCAAAAAATGGTTCCAAAAATATTAAGAAAATGTATACTTGAGCAGTTCTCTAGGATTTCGGTCATTCGATTTTTTTTTGTATTTTTTAATCCGACTGAAACTTTTTTGGTGCCTTCGGTATGCCCAAAGAAGCCATTTTGCATCATAAGTTTGTCCATATAATTTTCCATACAAATTTCGCAGCTGTCCATATAAAAATGATGTATGAAAATTCAAAAATCTGTATCTTTTGAAGGAATTTTTTGATCGATTTGGTGTCTTCGGCAAAGTTGTAGGTATGGATACGGACTACACTGGAAAAAAATGATACACGGTAAAAAAATTTGGTGATTTTTTTATTTAACTTTTTATCACTAAAACTTGATTTGCAAAAAAACACTATTTTTAATTTTTTTTTATTTTTTGATATGGAGGACATAAAATGCCAACTTTTCAGAAATTTCCAGGTTGTGCAAAAAATCATTGACCGAGTATGAATTTTTTAATCAATACTGATTTTTTCAAAAATTGGTCGCAAAATTTTTTCAACTTCAAATTTCGATGTCAAATCAAATTTGCAATCAAAAAGTACTTTAGTAAAATTTTGATAAAATGCACCGTTTTCAAGTTAAATCTATATTTAGGTGACCTTTTTGAAAATCGTCGCAGTTTTTCATTTTTTAAAATTAGTGCACATGTTTGCACACTTTTGGAAAAAATATTTTTGAAAAGCTGAGAAAATTCTCTATATTTTGCTTCTTCGGACTTTGTTGATACGACCTTTAGTTGCTGAGATATTGCAATGCAAAGGTTTAAAAACAGGAAAATTGATGTTTTATAAGTCTCACCCAACAGCCCACCATTTTTTAATGTAGATATCTCAGCAACTAATGGTCCGATTTTCAATGTTAATGTATGAAACTTTTGTGAAATTTTCCGATCTTTTCGAAAACATTATTTTCAAATTTTTCAAGTCAAGACTAACATTTCAAAAGGGCCAAACATTCAATATTACGCCCTTTTAAAATGTTATTCTTGATTTGAAAATTTTGAAAATAATGTTTTCGAAAAGATCGGAAAATTTCACAAATGTTTCATATATTAACATTGAAAATCGGACCATTAGTTGCTGAGATATCAACATTAAAAAATGGTGGGCTGTTTGGGTGAGACTTAGAAAACATCAATTTTCCTGTTTTTAAACCTTTGCATTGCAATATCTCAGCAACTAAAGGTCGTATCAACAAAGTCCGAAGAAGCAAAATATAGAGAATTTTCTCAGCTTTTCAAAAATATTTTTTCCAAAAGTGTGCAAACATGTGCACTAATTTAAAAAAAATGCAAAACTGCGACTATTTTCAAAAAAGTCACCTAAATATGGATTTAACTTGAAAACGGTGCACTTTATCAAAATTTTACTAAAGTACTTTTTGATTGCAAATTTTATTTTACATCGAAATATGAAGTTGAAAAAATTTTGCGGCCAATATTTCGATTTTTTGAAAAAATCAGTATTGATTAAAAAATTCATAACTCGGTCAATGATTTTTTGCACAACCTGGAAATTTTCGAAAAGTTGGCATTTTATGTCCTCTAAAACATATAAAAAAATAAAAATAGTGTTTTTTTGCAAATCAAATTTTAGTGATAAAAAGTTAAATAAAAAAATCACCAAATTTTTTTTACCGTGTATCATTTTTTTCCAGTGTAGTCCGTATCTATACCTACAACTTTGCCGAAGACACCAAATCGATCAAAAAATTCCTTCAAAAGATACAGATTTTTGAATTTTCATACATCATTTTTGTATGGACAGCTGCCAAATTTGTATGGAAAATTATATGGACAAACTAATGATGCAAAATGGCTTCATTGGGCATACCGAAGGCACCAAAAAAGTTTCAGTCGGATTAAAAAATACAAAAATTAAAATTGAAGAAAAAAGACCGATTTCGTAGAGAATTGCTCACTTCCACTTGAATTTCGGGAATTCCCGGGAAATTTATAAATTTCTCGGGAAACGGGAAATATTTTTTTACGGGAAATCCCGGGAATTCCCGGGATTTTTTTCCCGGGACGGGAAATTGGACGCTCTATATAGTACTGAAGTGCTTCGAAAGACCTTTCAAATGCATCTACGAGAGTTGGAATTGATGAAATTTTACGGAAATAGAGCAATTTTAAGATTTTTTAGGTTTTTGGACCTCAAACTTCGAAGCCCGTTTTACCCCACTTCCCTTTGTCGTAGAGGACTCATATTTGGCATGAGTTCATCTCATGTATAGACAAACAAACGCTGAAAGTTTCATCCAAATCGGAGCACCTCGATACGACCTGCTACATGAGCATGAGCATGAGCATGAGCATGGTTGACTGCCAATGAGCTGCTACTCCGTTATTGACAGATCAGCTGAAGTTAAACAATGAATCAAAAATGATCAGTGGGAGCCAACCATCGGTTCACTGTTTAACCCCTGAAGACCCCGACTTTATTAGTCAATACCGGCGCCCTCCCAAGAAGCCTGCAGTTCAACGAAAGGGAGGAATGTTAGTCCGATAGTTGAAGTTGCAGACTCATCAAGCACACAGTTTTTCGCTATATACTTGTTGATACCGCTTGAGACCGTTGAATCCACAGCATCTCCTTCAAGCATCACGTGATTAATTTTTTTTTGGGTTAGTGGGATAAGGTATTGGCTTTTCGATGCCTCCCGAGCTACGACGCTATGGGAAGGACTTTCATAACAGACCCGTCGGCGAGCCTTCCGAGCAACGATGCTATGGGAAGGTCTTTCTGGTCAACACACAAAATCACTCACACACAGTTATTTTGCTCCACTATTAACTCAACGATCCAAATTGTCAGTGCGTCTTTCGTTCATTATATAGAATTGGCTTTTTCACCGCAAAAAAAAATTAAACCTTATTCGAAAAATTTAAACACAATCCACCCGACGCCGTGCCTTCCGATCAACGATGATATAGGAAGGGCTTTGAAAATCACAAAAGAAATCACTTTTCACTCCGCATATTTTTTACGACCACGGCTCCCTTTGCCAATTATGCACTGATGACGCTGCATTTTCCCTCGATACGACCTGCTACACTTTGGTGAAAAACTCGCTCTTAAGAGCGAGTTTTTCACCGATGTGAAACAGGTCGTATCGAGGTGCTCCGATTTGGATGAAACTTTCAGCATTTGTTTGTCTATACATGAGATGAACTCATGCCAAATATGAGCCCTCTACGACAAAGGGAAGTGGGGTAAAACGGGCATTGAAGTTTGAAGTCCAAAAAACATGAAAAATCTTAAAATTGCTCGCATTTCCGTAAAACTTCATCAATTCCAACTCTCTTAGATGCATTCGAAAGGTCTTTTGAAGCCCTTCAAAATGTGCTATAGACATCCAGGATTGGTTTGACTTTTTCTCATAGCTTTTGCAAATTACTGTTTAAAATGGATTTTTTTAAAACCTTAATATCTTTTTGCAACAGCCTCCAACACCCATACTCCCATAGGTCAAAAGATAGGTAATTTCATGGACTATAAGCTTACGGTATTAACTTTTTGGCCAATCGCAGTTTTTCTCATAGTTTTACGATTTTTCTAGAGCAAACATTTTACAACGTTAGTTTTTGCCCTGTAGGCCAAGAAGACGGCACTTTTTGGTCTCAATTTTGACATATTCGGAATCCTCAGAAAATTTTACATTAGATTGAGGTGTTGGAATTAAGAATTTGATAGGAAAAAATGCCATTTAGAATTAATTAAAATATTATTTAGAATTTTGTCGGATTAGGGGTAAAACAAGTTTTCGCCTACTTGATACAGCATTTGACGTATTGATCATAGGGTAAAGAAGATCTATTTCTTTTTTCAAAAATGTTTTATTAAATTATTTTTTAAATCAAAATTACATTTCCAATACTCCTAACTTAAGTGAAATTGACCGAGGATTCCGAATATGACAAAATTGAGACCAAAAAAAGCCGTCTTCTTGGCCTACAGGGCAAAAACTAACGTTGTAAAATGTTTGCTCTAGAAAAATCGTAAAACTATGAGAAAAACTGCGATTGGCCAAAAAGTTAATACCGTAAGCTTATAGTCCATGAAATTACCTATCTTTTGACCTATGGGAGTATGGGTGTTGGAGGCTGTTGCAAAAAGATATTAAGGTTTTAAAAAAATCCATTTTAAACAGTAATTTGCAAAAGCTATGAGAAAAAGTTAAACCGATCCTGGATGTCTATAGCACATTTTGAAGGGCTTCGAAAGACCATTCGAATGCATCTAAGAGAGTTGGAATTGACAAAGTTTTACGGAAATGCGAGCAATTTTAAGATTTTTCATGTTTTTTGGACCTCAAACTTCAATGCCCGTTTTACCTCACTTCCCTTTATCGTAGAGGGCTCATATTTGACATGAGTTCATCTCATGTATAGACAAACAAACGCTGAAAGTTTCATCCAAATCGGAGCACCTCGATACGACCTCTAGAACAAACCGAGCAGAATCTACAAATACTGCCTCTTAATGATTGTCAAACTCAATCCCAGTGCATTTCAGCTCATATGTTCATAATTAGACAACAACTTCAGAAACCTCTAAATTACTGAAGTTTACCGAAAAACGGACCCATGCAATGAAATCCTGTCCATTGTTTCTGGGAAAAAACTATCGATTCCAAGCTGAGCAAAAAAAAGTTATCCCCGAAGCACATAAACACGTCATCGTGAGCAGCATCGTGATCCAATAAAAAGTGACAAATCCGTGGCACGGTGCCATTTTTCGCGACTGGTCCACATCCGGACCATCATTTTCCGCGAGCGCGCACTCAAATCCCACGACGTGGAAAGCGATCCCACGCACAAACACCCCCACACACACACATGGATTGGTCACCGGCGTCAACAGCGGGGCCACCGGAAGCCCAAAATTGAAAAGCGTCGGAAAAATCTCCAATTGACTCGCAAATCCGATTGCTCCACGCAGAAAAACAACAACAACATCGAAAAATCCTGGAAAACTCCTGGCTCGAAAAACAGAGTCCAAAAAAGAAAGCAGCAAAAAAAAGCGAGAGAAAATCCCTTTCGTTATTGTTCCATATTTTCCCAGGTCGATACACGATTTTCCCATTGACGGATGGAAATGGTCGGAAAAGCACTGAATTCAACGCGTGTGTGACGGCAATGGTGATGATGAAAATGATGGTCGATCCGTCGTCGTCGTCGTCGGAGCGAAATCTGTTTGCTGAGCCGACCGTGGCCAAACAAATTTGCTGCAGATCGAGATAAATCTCCATAATTCAGGCGGCGTCGTCGTCGCTGGGCTGTCACGTGGCCGTGTGATGTTTCATCGACAGAGCAGAGTGACTTCTGAGCTGGGCAGCGATGCGAGCGGGGTCGTGCCATGTGTCGTGGAGTGGATGTTGATGTCTGTTGTGTGGACTCAGTTGGTTGGCTACCGGAATCAGCAGGGTTGACCATTGATCACTTCGGGGGATAAGTCGCAAATCTGTTATTGAATCACTCGGTTTGCGATTAAGGTGGAGCTTTTTTGTTTGGTATGTGATGTGATAAAAAACTCTGAAGATTAATACCAATGGCGTGATTATGTATCAAGTAGGAGCGGCCGTGGCTGACTGGTTACGGTGTTCGCTTTGTAAGCGAATGGTTCTGGGTTCGATGCCCATCTGCTCCCAACGAGAAAGTTAAGAACACATAAATTTGAAATGTTGAATATGAACGAAAAATCAAAGTCGCTCGAGGCGGGGTTCGATCCTCCGTCCTTTGGATTGGTAAGCAAAAATGCTAACCACTAGGCCATGACGATTTGGTGAGCGTGGACTGGAATTAGGAATAGTGTTACAGAGAGCGAGTTGTGGCGCTATAACCACGGCAAATAGAGTCCAGGGCATTCGTGGAAATACAATTTCCCATCCCAGAGGGTCCCGGAGTACCAAACCTTCTTAGCATGGTGCTCCCAACGAATACAACCAAATCTCGGAGCGTATGGTGGTGTGTCCCCACGCTTCTTCCTCCCCTGTCGATTCAGAATTGTGTTGTTGTTCGAACACTCAGTGCTCAAACTCAACCCAATTACGAGTCATCTCTGCGATACGGCTTTACGCAGTAGGCCTGGCCGCTTTAACGCTTGTGATGTTTCAATGCATTCCGATGCAATGGCGCACTGCAAATGTTAATAAATGACAAGAAGAGTGCTAGGCGTCATCTAACCTAAGGCACTCTCCAGGATCCCTTCGAAAGATTGGCTGCGCTAGGGTCTGATTAGATTAGATTATATTAGAATGGCGTGATTATGTATCAGTTTTAACTAACAGAGAAAAGTTTGACCATTTTTATATCTTTCATGACGTTTGGTCTAGGTGAAATATGAAAGATGTTGATGTTGTTGAATTCATTTCCTTGGCTGTTGACATATTTCGTATATTTTTGGAAAACTGTCTTAAGAGAACTTATTCATATCGACAGGCATTTTTGCAAGCAATTAGGCGTAATAAATTACAAACAATGGGCTTTTACAATTCATTATCACAAATGATTTATTAGGAGGAAGCACTAAAGAGGTTAAAAAGTTGTTTTTTTTATTAAAACCTGAGTTGAAACTAATGAAACTCAAATAAAACTATCTTGATTAAAAATTTTCACTACATTTGATGTTACGTCTATCTGAAAGATCTCTTGGAATTTTTAAAATTTTAAGAATTTATGATTTTTTTAAATTTATTTTCAGCGTAGTTGTTTTGAAGTTGTATTGAATTGAAATTTTTGCTTCTCCTTTCATGCTGTAAAAATCTTGATGATACTAAAATTCAAATATGAACACATATTTGATTTTGTTGACATTATTTTTTGCTTTTTATTGTCAGTTATTTAAAAACAAAACGTATAAATGTGGTTTTCAAAAGAAAAACTAAAGAGTTAAATTTACACATTTAAGTTAATGAACCAAACCATTCCAATTATCAAAGAAACTTTGATAAAAGAAATTTGCTTATGAATTCAAATAATGCCAAATAATCGTTTTATTCCTCTTTTTGATGAAACATATGTACTTTCAATGATCAATAGTATACAAGATTGTTTCTGAAATTCATGTTATTTTGTTGATGTTTTTGAGGATTTCCGCACTTTTTTATTATAATAAAATCGATAACATAAAAGGTTGCAGTGATAAAAATAAAATATCAACAAAAGTTCAACATTTTTATTCTCTTTATCATAAAAGTGAATGCAGGAAAAGTTCCGAGTTTTCGTGAATCTACTTTTTATTTTTTTTAATTTGAATTTGATTCTATATCGATTCCTTATGCCCAAATAAGCCATTTTGCATCATTGGTTTTCATTAAAAAAAAAAAAGTTCTATGCAAATATTCTAACATCTGTATCTTGAGAAGGTATATTCTGATTGATTTGGTGTTTTCGTCAAAGTTGTAGATTATGTTAAAAGGACTATTCGAGGAAAAAAAATCTGATTTTTGAAGCTAAAGGTCAAATTTGTGGGTAATCTTCTCAACCTTTGAAAATATTGTTTTGTTTTTATTTTAAAATCACGATTAATTTTCAAAATGGCTGAATCATTTGATTTAATTTAGGATTCTTTTCATAAAAGCTTCCCAAAGTATTTTCTGGCTAAAACATTTGGAGAAAACGTTTTTTTTATTTTTAAATAGAGCCCAAATTGAATGTTTTAGATCTTTCCAAATTGTTATTTTCAAGACATTGAGAAAAATTTGATTATTTAAAAGATGGTTAAATTACTCGATTTAAGCACAATTTTATAATTTTAAAGGACATTTTCTTCAAAATTAAAATCTGCAAAAAATGGCTTACACTCAAAAACTATGCATTTTTTTAAACATTTTCAACAGTTATTTTTATTCAAAATTAAATTTTACATCGAGAATATATTCATTGAAGTTTTTTTGCGAATTTTTTTTTCTTTAAAAAAATCACAGTATTTTTTCACAAAAAATTGGTGAAAAACCAAATGTCAATCACAATCAACAGCTCAGAAAATGACCTTTTTTATCCAAAAGTGAAAAAACAAATTAGAAGGTAAAGTGTGACGAAATCGAGTATAAATATTCAAAACAGTGCCAAATTTTTCAAAACTGCTCTGTCCATCACTGCACAGTGGTCCGAAACCGAAATCTAGAGTGACATAATTGATAGCGGCCACACGTTAAGATTTAGAGCTTTGGTATCTTTGGGACAAATGATCAGGGTCAATTGGGGCATCTTTTGGTATGTTGGACATTAGGGTGGTCCAAATTTAAGGGTGGTTCAGAATTTTTGTTTTGGCGGGATGACGAGATAGCGCTTTGGTCTCTTCAGAAAAGTTGTAGAAAAAAGTAGAAGAAAAATTGTAAAAGAAGAAACAAGTTTTGGCTGAACTATTTCAGGAATCAACAAAATAAATAAATAACAAATCTATCAAAAGTTATGGGCAAAAAACGATTAAAAATGCTAATTTTCAAATTGAGATTAAATAAGTTAAACAAAAAAGACCTCCGAGATATTTTCAGCAAATGTACTCTAAAATGTGTACTTTCAGATGCTTCTAAGAGCGAGGTCAAACTCCACCACCTTTTTTGGCTCTAGAAACTTCCCGTTTAAAGATAGAGCTTTGTGCTCTTCAGCAAAGTTGCTTAAAATTGTGTTTCCTACAACTTTTCTGAAGACACCAAAGCGCCATCATCCCGCCAAAATAAAAATTCTGAACCACCCTAAAATTTGGACCACCCTAATGTCCACCATATCAACAGATGCCCCAATTGACCCTGAGCATTTGTCCCCAAGACACCAAAGCTCTAAATCTTAACGTGTGGCCGCTATCAATTTTGTCACGCTAGATTTCGGTTTCGGACCACTGTGCACTGGCAAAACGGCTTTTATCCACGCTTGGCAAACATGAGATTTTTGCTCCAGGATATTCCAACGTATCTTCTGAAACATAAATTTCATTAAAATATTGTTTAGTAATTGCTGGAAACATTCACCTACACAGAAAAAAAAGTTGAATTTTGGAATGTTGAAAATTTGGTAGGTTGAATATTACCTCTTTTTTGTGTAATATTACATAAAAAAATGTGTTAAAATGTAAACCGGATGAATATTCATCAAAAACTGTTGAAAATTCATAATTTTCTGGGGTAAAATTAATCTTTTTTTTGACACAAAATCCTGATGAATATGACCATACTTGTTTCTGTGTGCTCTTTTTCGAGAGTTAGGCTCTTTAGCTACGTATTTTATTATTTGGAAGATTTGATTTGATGACGAACAAAGAAAAAACGTGTTTTTCCATCTTCAATTATGGGCAAGATCTCCTTTATGTTAAAAATAGTTAAAATAATTTAGCGGATTTGTTTTAAAAGTTGACTTTTTGACCAACAAATAAATTCTGATCATTGAAGCAGCATCGAACATTCTATTACTATTTATTACCACACGGAGAAAAAGAGTTCTCAAAATCGTGAACAAGCGTTCATGAAAATGGGAATCTCGAACAAAGTGTTCAAATCCCATGGTACGATTTTGAAAAACGTGCCATGGAATTTGAACACTTTGTTCGTGGTTCCCATTTTCATGAACGCTTGTTCACGATTTTGGGAACTCTTTTTTCTCCGTGCAGTTAAAGAAATCTTAAAGAGTTATTCTACCAATTTTTGCTGACTGTAACAAGTGCTCCCATTCACAATTCAACTCTTTTCAGCACAAAACCACATTGATGCTTTCACTCGACCACTTGATAAAGGGCTACCGAAAATCCCTTCAAAACGAGCAAGAATAAAAAAACGAAACCCCGAAATCGGAAAAGCGAAAGTGAAAATCATCATCGTCCTCATTATCACCGCTGCTGGAGCTCGCTCTAGAAACGACGTCCATTGAGACTCATCCGGTCCAGTTCAAGTGGTCATTTTGGGGGATACGGTCGAGCAGGTTTTCTTCCCGGTTGTATCATTGGGCGGATGAAAAGAAGTGTTTTGCGCTGAGAAGGGGGGGCGCTCGCGACGGACGGACGGAAACCAACCGTAGACTTTTCCGCTTTCCGGTGAAGCACTTTCGCCCCATTGAAATCATCCCTTTTTAACCGGTATATTACTGTACACTTTCACTTGGGTTGGAATCGACTCTTTTTTTGGTTAGAGTGTGGTTACTTTAAGCTTTATTTTAGGAAATGGTATTTTTAAACGCCTGAATGTATGCAACTTACACTTCTTTACTTTAAGGAATACGCCTAAAGTTATACTTTCTTTGCTTTTTCGATAAACAAAGTTCAAAATCACTCCACCCAACTGTTCATGTGTTGAATGTTGCTGGCGCGAAAGATAAGCGGATGGCGACCTCCCTCCATCTAGAACAGCGCAATTCAAACCGCTTGAAGTTGCCAAACTGTTGAGTCCATCGAAGGCCGGTCCCTTTCTCCCCCGGATATAAATATAACATGAGGAAGGGTCGATCGGTCGCGGTAACGGTTTCCGTCGACGCCGTCCATTCCAGGGGGTTCTATTCCGATGGCGATCGATAAACACATTTATATGATTTTTTCCTTCGCTCTAACCGGTGAAAGTTAGGGGGTGAAATTGTCACGCTCCATCGAGCAAATAACACATAAATAAGTCCTTGACACACCCGCCACCAAGTCGGTGAGGCCGTTTTGTTGTAACTAAAGGCAAACCGGTTGCGTAAAGTTGCTATTTTCGGACAAACCACCAGTTTTCGGGGGTCGAGCAGAGCCCGAAATCAATAAGTAACCACAAAACGTTTGTCCGGAAAGTTTTGCTCCCCCCTCCCTTAAGAGAGGGATTGTGGTCCAGGGCCACCCACAAATGGTCACATGTGGCGTAGAATAAAATAGGCAACTTTAACAAATATACACTTGGGGAGAGCCCAAATGATTTGCTATTGAATGTCTCGAAGAAAAAATGGGGAGAAAAGGGATGAAAACTACCGACAATGTAGAATCAGTCCTTAAACCCTTTGACCCCTCTCTAGTGGTGAAATGTTGGGAGGAAAAGTTTGGCCTTTATTTGGATTTATCTTGAAATGTGGTGTGAAGTCTGTGTTGAGGGCAAGGAATTGCTTGAAAAAATGTAGCAACTTCAACCGAAAGGCAGAGTGTAAAATTGAGTAGCGCGTAGAGAAGTTTAAAATTAGACCAAATCATTAATTTTTTAAATTTTTCAGAACATCTACACCAACATAAATTTATTTATGGCCAAACATCCGTTAATATGCAAAACGACACGACACCAACTGTGTTTTCCATTTTCCCAACACCCCAGCAGGAATCATTTCCAGAACCCGTGCACCAAAAAGGTTTTTCAATTTTACAACAATCTCTGCGGGATCCGACAAAATACCCACGCGCTAATGTTGAATTACAAATTTATTAGCGGGAGATTTGCTGCCCCCCGAAAACAAGCAAATCTGTGCGCTAATTCCGCTTCCGCCCGCAACCCCTCGGGAGCACACTTCCGGCCGGCACTCCGGAACGGCAGCTGGTGCTGGGCAGGCGTTATCGATCGGCGGTATGCAGATTGTGCGTTGGCGATGTGATAACATCGACCATGGGGGACCATCCCCACCAAACTTGGGCCAGTTTCCGCATCTGTTTGCACTTCCCACGCAGCCGGTCCGGAATTGACCGGTGAGCTTTGGCGAGGGGGTGGGCGTGGGTCAAGGAATTTTGATTTGAGCGTGGTGGCCTTTGAAGGTTTGAAAAATACTTTCTAGATGTGAACAGATCAAAAATGTTCAAAGGATTTCATCAGATCGATTTAATTAGAACTAAAAAAATAACCTAAGTATTTGTTTTGTTTAATATTATTAAATAACTGTCGCGGTGTAGCCATTCATATTCAAAACAACACTGCCAATATGAAAAACAAATGCGATGTATTCAAATAAATCATTTTATTCTTAAAAGCATTCAAGAGGCAGTTTCCAAATAATTCCGCAAGAGGTAAAAAGATTACCAAACCCCTCAAATCTCACGTGATACTTTGTCGAAGACGAAGCCGATTTAGCGGTCTTCATCAAGTATCAAACTAATATTCCCATCCACTTCCCCCGTGTCTTACCACTGGTCGTGGCCGGCGCTGTGATTGACTAGCATGATAGGGACATTTGAAAGTTGCAAAGTTGTAATGATTGGTTCCTACACTTCATCTGTGGTCCACGGAGCAATTCTTGGAAGTCCTGGTCAATAACAGAGTAGCAACTACGCGTAGACACCAATGCTATGCTATGCTATGTTAATTCCGCAAGAGATAAAAAGTCAGGTTGACGATTTAGACATCCTAGCCGCCAGAACTGATGAGGTTATCTGTAATCATTTTTTTTACATCCACCAAAATTGTTTGTTTGCAAAACTATTGAACAACTACATCAATCTGTACCATTTTCAATACCAAGGTATGGGACCCGAAACCGGATTTAAAGGAACAAATCCGGATAAAATTCTTCCAACCACATTTAAAAAAAAATCAAGTGCACAATTTAGATCATATGGAACATTTCTCGTTTTGATTGTTGAATTTGGTAAATTTGTAAAAATTATCTTAAATTTCAATAAATAATTAAGTAAATTCAAAGCGCGTGGATTATTTTACAAAAGAATGGTTGTTTTGTCATGGACATGGTGTCATTATTGTAAATACTAAAAAAACATTTTTTTTATCTAAATTTGAGTAACATCTGAAAGTTGAAAGTTTTTCAAAATGTATACATTTTTATGGTTATGATTCTATCAAAATCCTGTAAAATATCTATGATTCACATTTAAAAAAGTTTATGCCATCCTTAAAATCAGCTTGAAAATTCTAGGTTCGTGAAAAATATTAAAAAAATAATCAAAATTTATAATCCTATTTAGCACGATTGGGCTCGTTTAAAAAAGTTTAGATTTTTTTAAATTCCGATGTAAAATTTCGCAAAAAAGCTTTTTGCGTTGATACTAAGATATTTTAGAAACTAATGATTGCAAAAAAATGGACTTGTTTATTTTTAATTTTTTTTTTTGCAGCATTTACCACCATCATTCGTCTCTGACCAAAGTCGAAGGACATAAGCTTCAAAAAATGATATCAATGGGGATATCAATCTGGGAAATGTCAAAAGAGTGGTGACCAAAATTTTACATCAAATATAGCACAAAAAATGTCAATAAAAAAATACTTGCCAAAAATTAAATTTATTTAAATTAATCCATATAGAACTATAAAAAAAAACTAACTTAATCCACCTATGTGGTTGATGCCTTCCTCACTTTTTACCAACAATGGGTAATATGAGTGGTTTGGACACATATTTCAGCTATTTTTTTAGGTCCAGAAAAATAAGTACACAGATTTAACTTAAGTTGTCATAACTCGAGACAGGGTTGCCAGATTTTCAATTATGTGGACTCGTTGGAAAGGCCTCTTGATTACCTAACCAACGATGGGTCGGATGATGGTTCCGGACATCGTTTGCATACATTTGAGTGAGATCCGGCTTCAAAAAGGTACATAAATATCACTTAAATGGTCATAACTCGAGACAGGGTTGCCAGATCTACGATGTTGTGGACTGGTTGCAAAGGTCTATTGATTACCTAACCAACGATAGGTCGGATGATGGATCCGGACATCGTTTATATACATTTAAGTGAGATCCGGCTTCAAAAAAGTACATAAATATCACTTAAGTGGTCATAACTCGAGACAGGGTTGCCAGATCTACGATGTTGTGGACTCGTTGGAAAGGTCTCTCGATTATCTAACCAACGATGGGTCGGATGATGGATCCGGACATCGTTTACATGCATTTAAGTGAGATCCGGCTTCAAAAAAGTACATAAATATCACTTAAGTGGTCATAACTCGAGACAGGATTGCCAGATTTTCCATTTTGTGGACTCGTTGAAAAGGTCTCTTGATTACCTAACCAACGATGGGTCGGATGATGGTTCCGGACATTGTTTACATACATTTAAGTGAGATCCGGATTCAAAAAAGTACATAAATATCACTTAAGTGGTCATAACTTGAGACAGGGTTACCAGATCTTCGATGTTGTAGACTTGTTGGAAAGGTCTTTTGATTATCTAACCAACGATGGGTTGGATGATGGATCCGGACATCTTTTACTTGCATATAATTGAGATCCGGATATATTTGAAAACACATTTTTATACATAACTTTTGAACTACTTATCGAAACTTCAAACAATTCAATAGCGATGTATGGGACCCTAAATCAAGTCGAATGCAACTGGTTCGATCAAAATCGGTTCAGCCAGTGCTGAGAAAACTTGGCAAGATTTTTGAACACATACATACATACACACACACACACATACACACACACACACATACACACACACACACATACACACACACATACACACACACAGACATTTGTTCAGTTTTCGATTCTGAGTCGATATGTATATATGAAGGTGGGTCTTCGAGCTTTTAATAAAAAGTTCATTTTTAGAGCAGGATTATAGCCTTACCTCAGTGAGGAAGGCAAAATTAAAGAAATACACAAAAAAGTAAAGTAACGTAAACCAGGGTGGCTTTGAAAGGATTTCAATTTTATTTTTGGAATATTTTTAAACTGGTAAGGTTTGTCTTAAGATTACTATTTTTATAACATGTATTGGGGTAGCTCACACAAGGTAAAAAAACACCCATCTGAAAAAAAACAATGGTGTTTAAAAAAATAGTTAGGTTTAAAATTCTTAGTTCGAATTCCGGGGTGACTTCGATAGTCACAGTTTTTCTTGTTCAAATCAGATTCAAGGCGTTTAAACTTTATTTGTACGTCAAATGTACCATTACTAAGGTTGCTAACATTGTTTTCAAGGAATAAATCAATGTATTTTCAATTAACTAAGTTTATTTGCTTTTTAACAAAATACATATAAATTTTAAGTTGAAACTAGTTTTGTTGATGAAATTATTGCATTTAAAACTGAATAAGAAGCAAAAATCATAAGATACACATTTAATATGAAATTTGTTCTACTAAAAATGCCTATGAAATGAGGGATTGGTTTGAGATTATGTTTCAAAAACACTTAATAATTATTATTTACAAACTTTTTTAACCTTTTCCATTCCAAATCCAAAAATGCATTCCGTTTTCCGATTCAAAATCATATTTGTTGAGAAAAACATGACACTTAGAGAAGATTTAATTAATGCTTTTCATCAACACTTTCTTAATAATAGTTAACTAACTCATTAAACATTTCAAAATTTTATGAAAATTCCTTCTTGAGGTACTTTGAACACTTCTTTACCACGGTCAGTATAATTCAATACTATTCCAAACTATCAAATTTGTACTCTTCATTTTGCGGAAAACTGTTTAACCCCGGCTATCAAAGTCACCCCATTTTACGGTATCCATGTTATCTGTTTACAATACTGCAATTTAAAATCAAACGAATTTTTTAATGTAATGTTAACTTTGAAACCAGATTTGAATATATAAGAAGCAAAAAAATATATTTGAAGCTCCCTTTTGAATTTATAAATTGATATTCTAAACAATATATATATATATATTGTATATTACAATAGGGTGTAATATGGTTATATGGAAAAAATTAAAGTTGTACAAATTTAGTGAGCACAGCACTTTTTCAGTTCCTATTGGGGTCCTCAACAACTCCCCAAAGTTTGGGACCAATTGGTTTAGTCGTCACTTTGCGCAAAGCAATTCAATTTTCCATATAAATTTGTATGGGGAAAACCATTTTTTAGGATTTTGATATTTAACAATTCGACGTTTCATGCCATATCAAAACCGGACTCATATTCGGATGCTCTGGAATCTGCTCTACAACTTTCCAGAAGAGAGTATGGTGCTAGCTTGCCCCTAAAAAAAGATACAGCGTGTTCAAAACTCGTCTAAAACGTGTTTTTTGCTCGAAAATCACGTTTTAGACGAGTTTTGAGGGCTCTATATCTTCTTTCAGGAGCAAGTTAGCACCAAACTCTCTTCGGCAAAGTTGTAGAGCACCTTCCAGAGCATCCGAATATGAGTCCGGTTTTGATATGGCATGAAACGTCGAATTGTTAAATATCAAAATCCTAAAAAATGGGTTTCCCCATACAAATTTATATGGAAAATTGAATCGCTTTGCGCAAAGTGAGGACTAAACCAATCGGTCCCAAACTTTGGGGAGTTGTTTAGGACCCCAAAAGGAACTGAAAAAGTGCTGTGCTGGAATATCGATTTTGATATTACACCCTAATATTACAATATATATATATTATATATTATAATTGAATAACAAACAGTGAATGGGTAAAAACGTGAATGTTGTTTCATTCACTTTAACTGATCAATGTTATCAAAAGATATTGAAAGAATTATTTAAATTAAGGCTAAATTACCTGGAACGTTTATTAAACATTTCTGAACCATGAAATATAGAATTAATTTGTATTCACTGCGTATTACTCACTTATTTGGCATGCTTAAGTTTCATAATCCTCAACATTCCGAACCACCCTCACTGCCATTCTCAAACGCTCGCTCGCACACACCTTCTCTCAGCTGAACCAATAATACTGCTCTCTCTCGTACACACACGCGCTTGTGCATTGCTTCCTGCCGGGATACCACGTGTGTTTGTTTATCATTAACATGTATTTGACCGGTTCCGTTCCAGCCAGCCCACCTTCACGATATCACGTCCCCGAGTTTACGAATGTACTTTATTTGATCCCACCCCGTGGTCTCTCCATGAATATCCGGTTCCGATGTCCGACCGAATCTCACCAAATTTGATACATGTTAAATAGTTTAGTAGATTTAGGGGTTTTGACGGGGTGGGCTCGGGATATTTTGGAAATTTTCGACAGACGAAAATTGTTTGATGTGATTTGCTTTGCAAATCCACTAAAAACAGGTTTAATCCCACGTGCTAATCCGCAAGTTTACAGCGAGGAAACGTCGCTACAACGAGTGTGTTCAAAATAGTCCAAAAATTCAGATTTTCAGTGCAGATAACCAGCAGTCTGTGCGTCGCTCAAATATTTAATTAAAATTAGGATCACCACTTTTGGTGCGTCGCCCGGAATGCTGGCCAACCTCCGTCGGGGGAACCCCCAACGGACGGAGAGCGCACTTGGACATGACTCGGGGCTTATTTACTGCAAGGTTTTAAGCCTGCGACGAAATCCGGCCGTAATTTACATTTCAATCAGCCAGTCAGCACGTACCAACCCGGGGACTCTGGATTTTGGGCAGGGGAGATCGTTGCTGGGCCTGGAATTATGTTAATGCCCCTCCCTGGCATGGCACGACGATGGGCACAGAGATTCAACGGGCCGCAATTTGTCCCCGGATTGTGTCCTGCTTCTGATGTTTGATTCTGACGTGGGCAGCCCATTATCACCCGTCATCAGGTTTTGGAGGGAAGCAGGTCTCTGGGAAATCGTGGGTAGTCTAGAGTTCTTCAAACATCACCCAAAAAATACTGACTTTGTTGATTCCCAAAGAATCTCTCAGGAAAAAGGGTTTTTCGCCGTGGCCCCATAAAATGTTCCTCCGCATCCCAAGGTGAAATAAATCTCGGGATTAATCCTGCGACCAAGCACCACGCCACGTGTGTAATTTCGGCAGTTGGTCCACCATAAATCAGGGGCCCTTGGTCTAATTTCTTCATGTTGCGCGCGCGCCAAGCAAATGATTGCGTAAACGGTTCCCAAAACGAACGCACCTTAGGTCAATGATTTACGACTGTTTTCGCAACTGTTACACCTAGAATGCGTACTTCCGGCCTAATGGCCAAATATTACCCAGATGTTGAGGTTGAAGAAGGGGGGGATCTTTCCGTCCATTATTACCTGCAGGTAGAGAGAGAGAGAAAAACACAAAATCAACCATTTATGCTTAGGCAATCGTATAGGTGGTAATAAATCTATTCGGGAAATTGGGACCAAGTTGAAGCGAGTTGTGCTAAACGGTCGAGAAAGAGGAGTCGTTGGTGTAGGGGCAGGATTAATGGGTCTAATCCAGTCGAGCAGTTAAGAAACCGTTTCTGTCTTGATAAAGTGCTGCCGATTGTTCTTCTGATCTGAAACTGAAGCATACAAATTTACCAAAAAGTGCATTTAAATTACACAACACTATCTTTCCTGCAAACAACCCAAATGCCTTCGCGATATCGAAATATAGATTGATGATCCCGTTTCTTTTTCCACCCAAAACAAACGACAAACCATCGTCAATCGCTTGCCTTCTGATGCTAGAGGGTGGTGGGCCACCACTGGGAATTACCACTTGCACTACCGAAACGACCAAAATCTCGCTCTTTTGTCGTCGCAATCGCCGTCGTCGCACACTGCAAGTCATTAATATTGTATGGAATCATTTATCACTTCCTAAATCAAGACAGTTGCTGCCGGCAAAAACCATCGCTCTGCAGGTCTGACACTGGGAGACGAAAAAAAGATTGTCGTTTCGCAGAATCAGCTGTCGTGGAGTCGCTAGGGAAAGTCGGGAGTAGCAATTCAAAAAGGGTTATTTACAAAATGTTGTTTATTATAAGTATTGCGCTTCTGAAACTGGCTTCATTTTGAATTGAATTTACTCTGACTCTGAGTTTCCGATTCTGACTCTGCGTTTCTAGCTCTGACTCTGTTGCTGACTCTGATGTTGACTCTGATGTTGATGTTGACTCGTTGCTGACTCTGATGTTGAGTATCTGGTTCTGGTTCTGGTTCTGGTTCAGGTTCTGGTTCTGGTTCTGGTTCTGGTTCTGGTTCTGGTTCTGGTTCTGGTTCTGGTTCTGATTCTGATCCAGGTTTGCTCTGACTCTGACTCTGACTCTGACTCTGGCTCTGACTCTGACTCTGACTCTGAATCTGACTCTGACTCTGACTCTGACTCTGACTCTGACTCTGACTCTGACTCTGACTCTGACTCTGACTCTGACTCTGGCTCTGACTCTGACTCTGACTCTGACTCTGACTCTGACTCTGACTCTGACTCTGACTCTGACTCTGACTCTGACTCTGACTCTGACTCTGACTCTGACTCTGACTCTGACTCTGACTCTGACTCTGACTCTGACTCTGACTCTGACTCTGACTCTGACTCTGACTCTGACTCTGACTCTGACTCTGACTCTGACTCTGACTCTGACTCTGACTCTGGACTCTGACTCTGGACTCTGACTCTGGACTCTGACCCTGGACTCTGACTCTGACTCTGACTCTGACTCTGACTCTGACTCTGACTCTGACTCTGACTCTGACTCTGACTCTGACTCTGACTCTGACTCTGACTCTGACTCTGACTCTGACTCTGACTCTGACTCTGACTCTGACTCTGACTCTGACTCTGACTCTGACTCTGACTCTGACTCTGACTCTGACTCTGGACTCTGACTCTGGACTCTGACTCTGGACTCTGACTCTGGACTCTGGACTCTGGACGGACTCTGACTCTGACTCTGACTCTGACTCTGACTCTGACTCTGACTCTGACTCTGACTCTGACTCTGACTCTGACTCTGACTCTGACTCTGACTCTGACTCTGACTCTGACTCTGACTCTGACTCTGACTCTGACTCTGACTCTGACTCTGACTCTGACTCTGACTCTGACTCTGACTCTGACTCTGACTCTGACTCTGACTCTGACTCTGACTCTGACTCTGGACTCTGACTCTGGACTCTGACTCTGACTCTGACTCTGACTCTGACTCTGACTCTGACTCTGACTCTGACTCTGACTCTGACTCTGACTCTGACTCTGACTCTGACTCTGACTCTGACTCTGACTCTGACTCTGACTCTGACTCTGACTCTGACTCTGACTCTGACTCTGACTCTGACTCTGACTCTGACTCTGACTCTGACTCTGACTCTGACTCTGACTCTGACTCTGACTCTGACTCTGACTCTGACTCTGACTCTGACTCTGACTCTGACTCTGACTCTGACTCTGACTCTGACTCTGGACTCTGACTCTGGACTCTGACTCTGGACTCTGACTCTGACTCTGACTCTGACTCTGACTCTGACTCTGACTCTGACTCTGACTCTGACTCTGACTCTGACTCTGGACTCTGACTCTGGACTCTGACTCTGGACTCTGGACTCTGGACTCTGGACTCTGGACTCTGGACTCTGACTCTGGACTCTGACTCTGGACTCTGACTCTGGACTCTGACTCTGGACTCTGACTCTGGACTCTGACTCTGGACTCTGACTCTGGACTCTGACTCTGGACTCTGACTCTGGACTCTGACTCTGGACTCTGACTCTGGACTCTGACTCTGGACTCTGACTCTGGACTCTGACTCTGGACTCTGACTCTGGACTCTGACTCTGGACTCTGACTCTGGACTTTCACTCTGGACTCTGACTCTGGACTCTAACTCTGGACTTCCACTCTGACTGTGACAC
The DNA here is from genome assembly GCF_016801865.2 of Culex pipiens pallens. NCBI lineage: Eukaryota > Metazoa > Arthropoda > Insecta > Diptera > Culicidae > Culex > Culex pipiens. The sequence goes on along the minus strand of NC_068938.1, from coordinate 128,042,033 downwards.
TGACTACAATAGAAATTTCTGATATTTTGTCAGATTTCGCCCTTTTAAAATATCATTCCTCCCCACATTGGAACTTTTTGAGGGAAACAAATTCCGCCGCAGAAGGTATTGCCTTCTGGGGATGGCCCCCCATAAAAGTGCACGCCGCCGACGGGTTTGTTTTATGGATGGTTTCGAGTTCGAATTCGTCGTCGTCGTCGAGGAAGTTCTTCTCGGGTGCAGTTTGGTGGGGCTCGACACCCAGTGAATAGCGTTGATGACCCCCGAGGGATCATTAATAACGTAGTTTGTCACAAAAATAAATAAACAGAACAGAACTCGCGTGTGTCAGCCTGGTGGGTGGATGACACCGCACTGGCTCGAGTTTTTATTGGCGGTTATAAATCTTGTTTTGATAAACCTAGAAACAAGCCACGGGAAAGCCATGTCCCGCAAATGGATGGGCGCGTGACCCGCGGGACAATGCGCCCGTTGGAGGTTCTCGTAGAGCGTGGATTTGTCGATCGCTTTTTGTGGTATTTGTACGTTCTTCTACAGCTTTGTGGTACACCTGGATGGATTACATGGCAATAAAATTGATTTCCAGGCAGTTAACTTGACATACATTAAATCTTCAATTTAACAACAAAAAACAGATACTTCTTTTAAGACTTTGAAAAACTGCATGCCATTAATGCAAAAATGTATGATAATTAAAATTAACTGGTAAAAATCATGTTCACCTCATTGGCAACATTCCTCAAATCTCTTCGTCAAAGAAATTAGCAGCTGAGATAAATTAGCACTTAACCTTACACCACCGTCATCATCGCCGGCGGTCCACGGATGGTGCCGTTTTCAATCATCGTTCTCTTTTTTCAGAAAACCTCCAACTCACAGCTGCACACCACCCACGCCCCATCAACGCCCCACCACCCATTCGATCCCAGCCAGTTTGTGCTTTCATTTGTTTTCCTTTCAAATTGATCCAGCGATCATCGATGACACGACACTGCTCTGCGCAAACTGATGGAAATTGGGTGGGGGGAGTTCTCGAGGGGGGCATCATCCCAGAACTGACAAAGATTCGTTTGATGGGTGTGAAAAATGTTGCCACGACGTTCAACTTTCCCCTCCCCCACTCGAGAATGACGCTGGTGACGAACTGCTGCTGCTGCTGGGAAGAACGGAAAAATGAAATCATGTGTTGTAAAATTAGCATTTTTATGAATTTATCTTCACAACATGCACACACACTATTCTTGACGGTTGAAAAGGGCAAGAAATAGACTCAAAAGAAGCTCTGCCAGAATGAGACCCCGGACGGTGGAGAGTAATAACCAACCTGTCACATCAAATTATGTTGGCGTCGCCATTCATAATCACAGCGCAAAAGATTCGCAACCCGGCTGCACTCGCTCGCTGGATAGATGCTGCTGCTGCAGTTCTTTGGGGGAGAGGTGTGACCTAGGGGAGAGATGTCGAGTGTGAGTCACGAGGGCAAACTTTTTTTCCTCTTTTGAAGTCGAAATCACATACTCAAAATGCATTCTCATAAATCATCATTTGTATGTTTGTAAATAACCGATTTAAAATATTTCTTTTCATTTTGAAACAATTTTTTTTATCAAGATAAGGATAGATCCATGGTTTACTAAATTCATCAATCTTCTTCTATTCTTCCTTATAAAGAATAATCATTGGATTAAATTTAACTTATTTTTTTTTTAAATTTGGCAAACGGTAGCAGTATTATTTCATAATCACAATTATGCAATTTTCAGTTTCCATTTTTCATATCATTATTGCTTATTCCACTCATAAACAATCTTATAAGTTTTTGAATTTAGATTTGGTTTTGAAGAAATGAAGAATAACGAGTCTCCTTATTTTATTAATATTTGGTAGATCGTACTACTTTTTTAACTGCATCACAAAAAAAGTTATTTGCAAAATCCAGACTTTTTTCAGAATTTGACTGTAACTATGCTTGTCATTGTTAATCTTTAAAATTGTCGTGGGCAAAATTGAGCGAACTGTTCATGAGAACCGGCTCATTTAAAAGAACGAATGGGCGACCATAAAAAAAAGAAAATAAAGAACGGCTACTCATTTTGGAAACAATGCTTGTTTTTATGAGCTGACAAAAATGAGCGGTTTTGCCCATCGCTACTAAAAACAATGTTTAAAAAATTTTGGCAGATATTTTACCGATATCTATTCATCATGAAATGAAACTTTTCAATTTTGTTTAGAAAAAATAATAATACAAGAACAATACAAATTTATACAATTTCATTCAAGACAATTAACCTCAAACAGTCACATATTCAAATATAGTTGAAAAAATAATTTCTGTCGAAATAAACTTTGAAAACAATTAGCAAATGCCTAATAAAAAAGATTTGTTCAACATGAGTCGAATAATACATATAAATATTCCGGTTTGGATTAATACGATGAATGCCGAAAAACTCAAGTTTTGCCACAAATCGAATACAACTTTATTTGCAACTCCACTGCCCATAATTGAAAATCCGGCTATTATGCCAAATCAAGTATTCCGAGAAAAACGCGTTTTAGTGTTTGTCACTAAATCTCCGTCAAGGCAATTTCCCATAAGAGTGGCATATTAGCCGTTTGGATTTTCGCATCGGCAGCCAAGTCTATACACTATTTCAGTGAAATTCAAGGGTCAGAAGATGCGTTGGGACATCCTCTATCACCTGGTGCTAATATCTCGTTTTTGCCAAAAGTGGATATTAGCCGTTTTTTCGATGGTGGGCAGTCCAGAAAAGAAAGAAAAGGTTTTTCCCCTTGAATGTTATGTTTTTCTTTTCAGCAACATTTCTGTTTTGTTATTTTTGGCGATAAAAATCAAGTCGTTTTGTCATTATAAGATGACAGGAAAAGAAAGAAGTTCCACAAGAAATTGCAAAAAATATAACTCAGTATTTCCGATCCATTGCTCAGAAATAAATGTGATGACACTGAAGGAGGTATTAGACTATAACAAAAAAAAAACAAATTCAAATTCACTTTTTGACAGTTTGACGGCTATGTTATGAAGCAATGATTTTTTTTCACTGTGCAGTCCGATTTTTGATCAACAATTCAAAAACTGCAATACTTGAGGATTAGTTGATGTTTTTTTTATGTAATCGAAATAAAACTTATTTTTTTAAATTATTGGTCCTTCCTTCTTCCAAAGATCCCCAAGATAAAAAAAAAATGCAGTTTATGCATTTGGAGACTAATTGACTTATTGAGCAATTCTCCTTAATCTAAGTCTCTAAATATTATAAAATCTGATATTTTCTGATCGTTTAGGTGTCTTCGGGTGGTTACCAAGACACATCAGAATAAAAGTTACATTCTATAAACCCATATTTGCCTTCCTCATCTGACTGAAGCAAGACTTTAAAATCACTCGAAAAAAGAACATCTTAAATACACCTCCTAGATATACATTCACGTATACCTATCGACTCAGAATCAAATTCTGAACAAATGTCTGTGGGGATGTGTGTAGAGATATTTTTTTTTCAAACGATTATCTCAGAACTGGCTGAACCGATTTTGGCCGGATCCGCCTTATTCTGTTCCTTTTTTGGTCTCCTAAGACCCTTTTAAATTTTATTCTGTTTAGTGAAGTACAAAAAAGGGTGATTGTTGCATAACCTCAAAGGCCGGGTCTTTTTGCTTACGCGTGAGGAACGCAGAGCATTAGAGATCCTATTTTCCTATTCCCGCCGGGTTGCCACATTGCTTAAGCAGTGTCTGCATCTCTTCTGGAAAAAGTCTGTAGTAATTATGTTGCTGAATACATCATTTTGTCTCGACAAAGATTTACACGAACTTTTTACTGAAATATACAACTCATAAGACATTGTAAACTAAGACTAGGGGGACAGCATGCAATTTCATCATGCATCTAATATTGGCATATTAGCACTTTTGAATTCAATTACAGCCTTTTCTCCTTTATTTTGGAGAGTTGGTAAAAAAAGAAAATTTATGTTCTGGTAAAAGCAATAATTACAAAAAAATTAAAAGAAAAAAAATTAAAAATATTAAAGAAAACTCTTTAAATGATTTGTAAATACAACCTAAAATACAACATTATTTGAAACCAACATGAAATTTGTTTTGCTCACCTCTCAGATCTAAAATTCGTCAACAAATTTAGAGTTGGAATTTCGACTTGTTTTATGTGATTTTGTCATTTTTTTTAAAAGGTATCATTTATCCTGTTATAAACTTTGGCTATTTTTTCACTAACATTTCCTGGTGTGAAAATAAGTATGCAACAATTTGTGTAATTTACAGGACTATGACTTTATGATTTTTTTTAAATTAAATAATAAAGATGTAGAAGAAAGTATAAAAGAAAAAAAAAGAATAAGCAAATTACTATCAGAAACAAACATTAGCTAAAGAAGATAAATGCATAAAGAATACTAAAATGGCACAAGATAAAATATGAAACAACATAAGTAAAGTTTTCCGTAGAATAAAACTTGTTCAAATGACCTTTTGTTTTTTTTTTCTTTTTTTATAGCATTATTTTTAGTTCAAATCAACTTCTGAAGATGGAAAAAAAGGAAAAAAAGTATAGGCATTCGAGGGTTAATGATGTTTCAATTAAAATTTCAAGGAAGATTTTGATTTTTGATCAAAATTTATAGCAACTTCCCCTAAACCCTTCCCCCACTACACTAGCCAGAGCATCACAACCGTCTAATGCCCTGGGTGTGCATTCGTCCGTCATAGAAGAGTGACGGAAGGGGATCTCCCGCGGGGTGGGGGCCTGCAAATTGAAATGACGCCGACAAACGACGAATGATGGAAGCCCGTCTTCTTCTCCGACGACGACGGTGTCACAAAGTCAAGTGAGTTCGGCGAGCGAACGTTTCCTCAAGAGTTGATCACTGCTTCTACTTCTTTTTTTTGCACTTGATTTTTGCTCGACTAACTCTACAGTTCAGTACGGCTGGGGAAGTTGGCGAGGATCAAACGTGTGTTAGATGCTCATTTTTAAGTCTGGTTGAAGACTTGAAGACCTACAACGTCAACTCGGTTCCATGACGAACATGTGCGGCATAAATTTACTTTCTGCACTGAACACTGCACTCGGGCTTCCAAAAAGAGGGAAAATCATCTTCTTTGTAAATGGGATGAACAGTGTTTTCTTTCTGCGTGTCTCTGACATTACCACGTGATTGACATAACATGCTGAAATGTGAGAGCAGCGCGGCGGAGATTTCCCCGTCTGAATGGAGCTGCTTGTCCGCCGTAAAGTCGGATTCCCGCTCGACAAACAAATCCGCGCACGTTTCGAGTTCGAGTCAGCGAAAGGGAAAGTGAGGGAAAACCGCTGGAGAGTCGGCCCGCAATAAAAAAAAAGTGCAGCCAGAAAAACTGCAACGGCGGCGGTGACGCTGGGTGGCGTCGGGCGTCTTCTCCTGTGCCATAAAATGTCAGCCCCGCCGAGTGTGTGACAGCAGCCGCCCAGAAAGAGTTATGAGGACACATGATAAGCTGCGGTTTTAGGCGGAAATTTATGTGCGACACGAAACGAGCGTGTAAAATGGGGAGACGGAATTTAAAGCCTTTGCACCTTTTTGGGATGCTGAAATGCTGAGTTTTTATTATTTTTTGCTGGTTTATGAATCGAAAGTCCCCGTACGGAACTGGGTTTCTGGGAAAATCAGGGAGTGAAGTTGTACAAAGTTGGAATTTGGTGGAAACGTAAACAAACAAGCAAACATGTCGTTCTAGTTTCAGCATAATTTATTGGTTTCCTGCAGCAGGTGTGACATTTTCAGTTGATTTCAAATCAATTTCCGAGGACTAATTCAGATCAACTGGGTTATTTGAGTAAATTTTGCTTCGTCTTTAGCATGAACAAGTGCATAGCTTCAAGAATTGCATAACTTAAAAATTCAATGCAGAATCAGCTTTGAACACCAAACATCTTGAATTCTTCATGTTAAAGGTTTGATACAGTCATGACCAAGTCAAATGTGACATGCTTGAAGTAAAATACCGTTGACTTGACCACAACTCCCTGTAATAAAGTCATAAATTCAAACATTTTTCAACTTTCTCCTACAAAAGGGGTCAATCTGCCAACATCTTAACTGGACCCCTTTGCTAGATGGCGCCTTTCCCAAGCAGTAACTCTCATCAACTAAATCATCCTCGCATTAAGATTAACGAGATACACACCCCAGCAGTAACAGCGCCAACGCCATGGTCGTCATTCAGAACCAGTCAAAGTCCGTGGGAGGTCTCTTCCCTTCGTCAAGCAGAGTCCGACAAAATGCAAAGAGAGTTTGAAAACGCTGCGTGTGCTGCACTGCACAGCAGTAATGAATAAAGTTATCGAAAGCATCAATCCTAATTGGTTTATCGCTTTTCTTCGAGCCCGCTCAAGTAACCATAAATCATACCGGACCAGTTCTGCCTTCACCAGGGACTATTGTCCCGTCTGGGACTACTCTGTATGGGAAACAAAGTGATTTTCCATAACGATAATTGGATGGTGCTAATGAAGATCTACTGTTAATGTCTCTGTCTCTGGTTTGGAACAACACCTCGAACACTCATGCTCGCTCGACCTGGTGCAGCAGAAGCAGCCAATATTGGCCGATAGAACCATGTGGCAGCACTTTGGAACGTCACCCCGCAGGCCAAATATATAAAATCGAAAATCTGCCACCTTTTCGAGAGCGGTTGTTGGGGTTGCATCGATTGGGGTTCGGTAATTGCATTATTTATTACAGATACACTGGGCGTCGGACACAGTGGTGGGTTTATGAAATGAGAAAGTTAAGTTGTTGATGCATTTTAATTAATTTAACTCTGATTTTTTATTCTAAAATAAAATACAAATAAAAAATCTCATCATTTTCTTTTGATCATAAGTCGGTTATTAAAATTTGATATTCTTAAATTGTTCAGCAATTTTTGTTTACAAAATGTCTTGATAATGTCTTGATCTTGAATGTGTTTTGCATGTTTGTTAACAATTTTAAAGACTTTAAAATTTCTTGGAAATGAATGTGAAAACCTTGACTTGTTAGGTATGATAACGTTTTATGAACTGTTTTAGCATATTTTACATGAAAAATTAACAATAAAATAAAATATGACAGATAGTAAAATCCTTGGTTCAAGAAATTGCTGATTTTTTACTTTTCTTGCAAAGCAGATTAATTTTAAAGATCATTGAAATGTTATAAATTTCAAGAATATTTATCACAATTAAAAAGCAAAAACTGATGCAAAATTCTTTCTATATTATTACAGTGATGTTACTACCAAAAAATCGCACAACATCAATGAATGTATGAAATTCTTTTTTTATTCTATTTTCAGTTATTAGCAATGCAATTAAGCTTATATCTGTAAGCCCTTACATCCAATTGAAATGCTGTCAAAGGCAAACTTATGGGAAATTGGACGAGCTTTCCGGTAAAAATACTTACGAGACTGAAAAACCAAGTCTGTCATTTAGAAATTGCCAAAAACCACCAAAAAACCCGTGTTTTCAACATTTTTTTTTTAAACCGCTGTATCTTCCCAAGGATTGAACATAGGGCAATGGCCAATATGGAGACTTTTATGTAAAATTGACGTTTAGACCACTTAAAAAAAACAGTTTTAGTAAATGATTTTTGTATTTTTAGGAGAGACATACCATCCTGAATTTTTTGTCAGTCTTTTAGTAACATTTTAGGCTATTTCCTCAAAAATTTTGAACGAAAAAAAATTGTGACATCACCTTTAAAAAATCAAAAAATCTCATAGATTGGCGTGTATTTTTGTTTCAGTGTATTTTTTTTCAGAAAGCCCGTCCAATTTCCTGCAAGTTTGTCTTTGACCACTTTTTGATACGACGCAACGGCTTCGAGATACATTAATTTGTAAATTACAAAATACAAAAATATTTAACTACCTTACGCCCTTCTCAAATGTTATTTTCGATTTTTCCATATACACAAAAATGGCTCACATAGGCCTAGGATAACACACAGAAAAAAATAATGTAAATTAGGAAGCTGTAATTTTGGAAAGTTGAATGTTACCTCTTTTATGATGTAATTTTACCTCAATTTAGACTGAAAAAGTGACATTACACCAGAAAAGTGGTAAAATTAAACATTTCCAGAGGTAAAATTACACCTTTTTTCTGACATAAAAGATGTACTCCTTCCCAGATGTAATATTACCATGATTATTTTTTCTGTGCATGTCTACAAAGTTTCATTGAAATCGGAGAGGGTCGGGTACAACAGTACCAGAAAAATTCCTAATTTGAGCTGGAATTGCTCTATGTTTTATTCCGATCTGTGGTTATTTTTTCAAAATTTGCAAAAAGTCCAAAACTTTAAACAATGTTTAATATATAATCTGAAATGAATTGTATAAGTTTTTTCAATATAAATTTAAATTTTCAACAAAAAAATCTTTTCGACCCCTGACTTTTAAAAGAATTTTCAAAATAAAAAAAAAGGAATTAAAGTTTAAACAAAATATAAATTATGATGAGTAAAATAATAAAAAATAATATTTATGAATGTGAAGATCACATTCTAGGTATTTTTGAATAATACTTATAAAAACATCATGATTAGGCCGATGCAAATATTTTTTAACGTGTTTGTCCCTCGGCTCTGGCCGGTGTCGAGGGGGGAGGGCAAAAAATTAAAAAATATAAGTTTTGAAATAACAAGCCATAGTTTCAGTATTTGCATAGAAAAAAGTGTTTTAAAATGCATTTTACACAATTTCAGTTAACGAAAAATGATTAACGAAAAATGATAAATTTTACGAAAACTAAAATTTTAACAAAAAAAAACTTAAACGTCGAAAATTTTCAAAAATCCAAAAGTTGGTCGTCATCGTTCATGGTCACCCGCGACAGACACGGACGACGAAACAAAGTGAAACGCAAAAAGTAACTTTTTCAAAACTTTTTTTCGTAAAATCGCGATAACTCGTGATGTTTATAAGCAAACCCCTTATGTCTATAGATCAAAATTTTTGTAATTGTCTGCTCTACAACTTTGTAGAACATTGTTACACTCTAAAAAATAACCCTGCAAAGTTAGAAAAAGAACGAAATTTTAAAATGAAAATTTTTGTTCTAAATGAAAAAATGACCCTTCTGGGTCAATGTAGATTCGAAAAGAACATTAAATTTTCCATAAAATGTCATGTTCCAAAATTTTTTACAGTCGAGTAACGGAAAATGGGAGAATTTTAAAACTTTTTTAGTGTTTTTTTCGATGAAAAATACGTTTTTTCGGAATTTTGAGTACGCCATCAAATCGGGCGTATAATTTTACATAAAAGTTCCTTTGACACCAAATTTCTATCTCATCACCGTTTCAGGCTGCAAATGATTGAAAAACACCTCTTTTTTCGCATGTTCAAAAATGGAAGGGGTCGTACCGCCCCTCCGTCACGAGATATCAAAAAACGGACCTCAGATTCGTGATATGGGACAAAAGTTACCCCTTAGGACAAAGTTTCACGCAAATCGAAGAGGGGTCGGGGCAACTTTTCCCGATTTCGTGTGAGTTGGTAGAGAATTACCCATATCTAGTTTTTTTTTAAAGAGATCACAATCAGATTGAAAATCTGACTATTAGTTTTTGAGTCACACTTAATTAACTTCTATATTGTTGTTAGACAATTTATAAGAAATTTACTTAGCTTTTTGATAAGACTATTTTCAGATAGGATTACTTACGGAAAACTTTATCTTAAATTGAAACATTTATTATTTTTTCTCAAATCAGAAATTTACCCTTCAAAAAAAGAGGTACAGTCCAGTCTCGTATTTTATTTTCTTGATTTTATTATAGAATTCGAGTTCTGCGATCCCATTGAAAAAGAGTAAATAGTTGTTTGCCTATTAGTTTAAAAAAAAACTTTTTTTTTCAATAATTAATCACCCCCGTATGGTCACCAACGTGGATTTAAAAATTCTAAATTGAGCTTGATAATCAAAAATATGACAAAAAAAAAAAATTTTTCGTGATGTGATTATCCGAATTGAAACTTTTCCGAAGCCTTCGAAAGTCTGGACTGAATTCTGATTTGATTAAAAAAAATCTTAAATTCATAACTTTGTGGCATTTTTTCGCCCATACTTCTCTGCAGCTAAAAAATAAGTCTGAAAATAATGATTTTTGAGATTGTGTGAATGAATTGAGCAAAGGTTTTTTTTAAATAAGCCAATTTATTAAGAGTGTAACTGTTGTTTCTCGAATAGTTCTCTAACTAATATCTACAACTTTGACGAAGTCTAAAAAATCGATCAGAATTTTTCTCCTCAAGATGCAGATTACAAATAATTACATACCGTTTTTCTATGGATGTAATGAATCAAAATGGCTTTTTTTTTTGCTAAAAATGTTCAAACTGAGAATTTTTATTCAATGAAAATAATTGAAATGTACAGGCAACATGGAGAACACAGAGAAATAAACAAAACAAATGTACAGGCAACATGGAAATTCCAAGCATTAAAGTTTTACTTATCGTTGTCAATCGAATCAACGAATACGGTGTTGCCTAGTAATTCTATTTTTTAAAGAGTGGAGAATGCAAACTTTTTCAAATTGAATGCACTTATTACTATAATTGATAATTTTATAATTGATTGATAGTTTTTTTGCTGCAAAGATTTTTTTAATTAAATGTGTTTTTTTTATGAATCGAATTAACATTAAACGAAATTTCACCTGTTCATCCACAGTGCCCCCTCCCCACCACGACTCACCAAATTCACCGGAAACGAACCCCGAGACCGATGACGTCCCGTCATAGCGCTAATTTTCGATTCAACTCGATTAATTTGTGCTGAATAATCGATGATTTTGCATTTCAATCTGCCAGCCTGCACCATGACAAAGCATTCCGTGCCGTGTCACGTTCACGCGGGTGAAAATTCCTCCAACCTGCACACGTGCCATGAATCGACAACAAAATCTCAATTTTCGATAATTAATTTTTATCCTGTGCCACCCCCTCGCTCCCCGTTCCGAACCTGACAGGTGAAATTGTGGGAATGTCAATGGCAAAGGGACCACAATTTTCCATCGAATTCAAAGGGTCACGGGGAGGGGTCGAGTGCGCGGCACACAATCACATGGTGTGAATCTCAAATTAATTATTAATTATCGTTTGGGCGTAATTAACATTGTTTTGAACCGTTGCGAATGCAATTGTAATGCTTCTTTGTTTGATCGCTGATAGCGCTCTTTATTTTCGCTGGACAAACTCTTTTGTAGCATTATGTCCTTTTATGCAGTGTTGATGGGGGGAGTGCAGTTCAGTGCAGTTCACAACGTTGTAATTGATGAAAAAGTCGATTATCGCAGATAATGACAGCCATTTGCCGCACTAATGGCAGTTTAACGTGGCTCTTGCGTCTGCTTGCTTGTCGTGGAAACTCCAAGGAAAAGCTATCAGCTCCAGGAATCGATTCCGCAATGAAAAGATCTATTTCTCTGCTTTGAGGAAGAAGGAGGAAAAGGCGAAAGTGCAGCTCATCTCATCGGGAAGTCAAGCGACACAGGCCAGCTCTGGAGGGCAGAAGGCAGCAGCAGCAGATTGATTGAAAAAGTCGGATAATGTTATCTTTTAATTGATACACTAGTTTGCTGCGGAGTGAAGCGAGAGTGAAAAGAGATGTTGTTCAATATGCGCACCGCAATTGGTTTCGCCCCCGCCGACCTCAAGACCCGCCGAGATGTGGCCACAAAGTGCCCCCCTCTGGAGGCCAAGCTGGCAGAGCGGTAATTGAAAAAGATGCTCGCATTTTCCAACCAAGATAGGGCAGGGTTGCAACCAGTCCAGAAATGGCTCGAGGGAGGTACAATATCGGTTGGATTACATTGCTGGCTTGGAGTAATCACAACGGGTCGGTTTCTTGAAAAGAATCTATCAATCTGTGGCTTTCTTGCTGGACGCTGCTGTGCGGGAATCTTTTGTGCGATGGACGATCCGGAATGTTTGGATTGGATAAAGTTTCCAGATGAAGTCTTTAGAAATGAAATAATATTGACTTCTGCCTACTGCACTGAGTTTTAATGTGAATTAGAATGTGTAACATAAAAGTCTTTTAAAGCAACTGATCACGAATCAAATCCCATTTAAACTTCAATTTGCTCAGACTAGCCACTGTTGTACCAATAATTATTTGTAATCATATAAAAAGGACGTTCAAGCATAAAGTTCAACTTCTCTTAACTGGAAACCCAGTTATGTCTCCAGAAAAGCAGACCAGAAAAGTCATCCCAAACACACTACAATACTCTACAAATTATTATCGTTTGTATACTCAGCACCATCAGCAGCCACATCAAACAGAAAACAAACGATCTCATTTCAGGCTGGCGTCAGACCCGAGACCGTCTGTCCCCTAATTCTTGAGCTTAATTCCATTGAGAGGCAGACAGTTAGCCGAAAAAGAAAAAAACTGGTAGCCCAAAAATAGAAAATTTAAGACGAAAAAAGGCGTTCACTGAACACAATAGGGGCAGACCTAAAACCCACTCTCTCTCTGCTCGGAATGATTCTGTTCCAATTTTCACAACAGAGGAGAGAAGTGGGGAAAAGTCTGCGTTTTTCCCTCTTTTTTTTGGTGAATGGATTCTTCTCTCTAGCAAATGAAGTGGCATGAATAAACAAAGATAAAATTTTAATTCCTCGTTCCGACGGTGTGACGTGACGCACTTCTGCCCTCAACCTAAACGAAAAGAGAAAAAAAAGTGACATGACTTTTGATTTTGATTTGAACAGGGGTAGCTTCTACTCTCCTTAACACTGTTGGCTTGCTTCTTGGGTTTGCTTTATGATTTATTTATTCGGGTGCCCTTAATACCTCACCGTGTCATAAAGCTGGAATTTTAATTAAAGACAAATCTCTAATGGTGCGTCGTCGGTGGGGGTTGACACGTGGAGTATCGGTACCATATGGGACACATTTACGAACACACGACACGACATGACAAACATCAGATTGTGCCGGAACGCAAATATTTGGCACGTGTCTCAGTTGGGAGAGTGTGAGCAGCAAAAAAAAAAAAAGGTGCCAACATATTGCAGGATCAGCAAAGCGACATTTATCGAGGCTGTCGAAACATGATAGTCAAATTAAAGGGCTGTGGCATAAAATTTAAGGTGAGCACTTTAAATGCTTTCCCTTTTTCGAAAGCCATCACACTCGTAATGGAGAGAATCACCCTTTTTCCTTTGAAATGACTCAATTGTCCGATTCGAAACAATACTTTTGTGAAGCATCGCCCACGAACCTGTTTTATGATCCGAACAGAGCAAACAAGATCCAAAAATGGGTTTATCCCAAATTTCCCCCTACCCGGGAAAAAGGGGTCGTCCAAAACCCGGCGCCCACACAACACACGCTCGCTCCTTTTGATCCACTTTCAGTTCGGTCCTTTTTGATGAAAACTCTAACGAATTCCGTCAATTTGGACTGCTCAACAAACGTCAGCACACTCAGCATGACGGGCGAGTAGGTGTGTACCGGCGCGGAAGCTCATCGGTTTTCCACTTATACTCTTGAATATTAACTTTATTGGATTAACCCCTTTTCCATTTTGGAAGGAGGTGGGGTGGGGGAACTCCTCCACAAACGATAAGAGCAGCTTCCGAAACATTGATTCAGATCAACGGCACGGAAAAAATCGGAAACTGCACTCTTCATTCAAAATTTCTCACATTTCAGCAAAGCCAAACTTGATATGACAGGTGTTTTCATCAAATTACAGAACAAGATAAGTTACAAGCATCAAAATCAATTAAAAACATTATATATTATCAAATTCATGGAAAACAAAATTCAATGAAGTTTTCTCAATAATTAAAACTTCACTGATTTTTCTTTTTCTGACCAAAAACCTTTAAAATCACTCAGTCACAGTCCCTAAGAATCAATTTCTGGGCATATGTTTGTGTGTGGTTTTCCGAATTTCTTGGATTTATGCCGGATTGGTTCTATTACGTCCGAGTTGAGGTTTCATAATATACCATTGAACATTATAAAGTTGGCACAGTCCTTTTAAATTTATGCACAAAACAAGATTTTGGAAGATGCAAAAATGAGTTGTTTTCACAGTTGCGGCTCGGATGCCATCAAATAAAGAACTCAGACACTCAGACGAAGTCGAGTACAAACAAGAAACTTTGGCAATTGATTTTGTGAAGAAAAAGGCATTAGTTTTTTTTATATGAACTTTTTTGGTAACGTGAAATCACGGACGAACGGTCTTGACACCAGGTTCAAATTTTCTTCAAATTTTTGAAGCAAACTATCACTTGCGCCATTTATATTCAAGTTGTCGAAGTTGCATTGCGCGATCACGCATGATTGCTCAAAATGTTTTATGCAATAATTAATTAAAACATTTAGCATTAGTATTGCACTTAAAACAGTTTTTTTGGCATTAAGTTTGTCTTTATGATTCAATGTAATTTATCATGGTTACTAGAATTGTCGAAAAATTGATAGAAAGGGTATTTTTAATATAAAATCATACGACCATTTCAAAAAGTGCCCATGAGTTTGCATCACGTGGCGCGAAGATTTTGACATAAGCGATCTCGCTTGCGCTGGTTTTCGCCAAGAAGAAGTAAAAGAAAACCGGCTTCACTTTTTGAAACCCCGTGTCATGTCCCTTCGTCCGTGGTTAAATGTTTAAGCAAATATATATAATCACTTTCTAGGAAGAGATTTTCTGATCGATGGCGCCTTTGCAAAGGTTAAGATAATACTTAGGATCCGTTTGAAAATAAAAGTATAAATTTTCACCAAAAAAAATATTTAAGAGATTCACTTTTTATCATTTTTTTTCTTTTGTCTATTCTAGACAGATTGTCTGATACTGGAGATGCAATTTTATTAAAAAATTTATGGGTTTTTAGAAAATATTATAGAAGAAGTAAAAAATAATACAGAAATTCATTAAAAAATTCGAAATGCAATTGAAAATCGAAAAATAATTATACTATAGGTATATAAATACTTCAATTTAAAACAGCTTTGAGAAAACCTTCTTGAGAGAAAAAAAAAAACACTTTTAAAAAATCAATCTTTAAAAAATGCTTTTGAAGTGTCACCCAAGCCACCTTCATTTTTCAAATAAGGTAATCTTGGCTACTAATGTTCTGAATTTATATGTAAAACGATGTAGACCAGTGAATTTTTTAAAATGTTTTTTTTGGGAATTTTAGTTTGATTTGTTTATTTCATTTAAAAAAAAACCTTGTGTTTATTTTAACTTTCAATCAGAATGCACTCCAGACTCGATTATTTGAAATTTGATTATAAAATTGAATTTGAATATTGAATCAAAAACAAAAAAAAAAGTATTTTTTTATTTTCATATTTTAAGTTAAATTTATCAAATAACAAAATGCATTCTTAAAAATTTCAAATTTGGCCACCATCTTGGATTGGAAATTTTCAGATAATAAAGTCTGGACTGTAATAACACCAAAATTGTCGGGAGCAAAATATTGATCAAGAAATCCATTGTAAAAATGTATACTTTGTTTATAGAAAACAAAAGCGTGACGAGATAAATTCAATTTTTTCCTTCAGACAAAAAAGTTTTGTAAAATTTTCCTTTTTTATAAAAATAAAAAAAAACTGTTTTGGTTTTTTTTTAAGTAATTCCTGATACAAACAGTTCGGATTAGGGGAAATTCTCGAATGTTTGGCAGGTTAAGCACTCGCTCCTAACTCCATCCATTTAGCTGATTTTCACTATTTAAATAACTAATTTTGCAAAACATTTGATAGAAACTTGCTTGCTCATTTCTTATTGAACTATTAATACCCGATTTCGATTGAAAATGCTTTTAATATGCTTAAATTGAATGTCAAAGTTCTGATCAGCCAACATTAGAGGCACGCTGGAATTAGATGCTGTTCCTCTACTAGACTAAAAAGCGCAGAAATTGTCAGAAACAGTTTCATCACCTAACATTTAAAATCAAACCAATAGTGAAAGGTGGAAGGCTTATAAACGAAGGCTAACTGATTATTTTTTTTTCATTTTTTAACCAAAATCTATACTATAAGAGTATTCCAGCAATCAGCAGTTCGGTCAACAATGTCAAATCATGAAAAACTTGTTGACAATATTTTCAATTTACACATTTTTTTTTTTTTAAGTATATGTCTTTGGTATCATAGTTTGCACCAATTTTATCTTAATCGCTAAAAATGCCAATTTAGTCCTCTACAACAAAACAAACAAAAAAATTATAAAAAACAACATGCCCATTTTGTAAGCTCTCAAAATTGTATGATAGACTTGTATCGAAAAAATAATGACGCAAAATGTAATGAATTACTTCTTATTCTCTTCAAAAGATCAATAAGTAAACGTTGTTTCACGATCTCCTTGTTTTCGTTCATTTGGTTATTTCCAAATATTTCGCAAAGTGTGCCATACCAGTAAGCATCTCGTCGCATATGTTCTATAAAAAGATAGGACGTATCACAATATAGCACACAAGTGACGCTATTAGTGAGATCAAAATTCATCCGAAAATCTTGAAATTGATATTTTCTGTTTCATTCTTTCTCTGATAAATATTTTTTTCAATTTTCTCTCACATTGAGTGCTCAATTAAAATTCTTTAACTACTAGACAAAAACGTTAGAATTTATGGTAAATTTATGTCGACACAGCACAAAATATAAGGTCTGGGAAGGGGTACATCTTTTATGTCAGAAAAATGTGTAATTTTACCTCTGGAGATGTGTAATTTTACAACTTTTCTGGTGTAATGCCACCTTTTGTCAATAACGGAGTAGCAACTGCGGGTGGGCACCTATGCTTATGCTTATGCTTATGCTTTCTGGTGTAATGCCACCTTTTCAGTTTAAATTAAGGTAAAAATAAACTATTAAATATATAATATTCATCCTTCCAAAATTACATCTTCCAAATTTACATTATTTTACTGTGCAGTCAAATGGTATTATTTCCGTGCATCTCTCTCTAAGTCGGTGAATGATTGAAGTTAGATGGTTTGGCAGAGTGAAAAAAAAAAACATCTCCAAAATGGAGAAAAAGAATGGAACGGAACGATAACGCGATAACGTGGCCGGGCCGGGCGGAAGGATAAAAAGCTCCGAATCGGATCGTTTCAATATGCAGAATGTGCCACTTTTTTATGACGGATTGCGCGGGTTATTCGCGGGAGGTGCTCGGGAAACTCGTGCGCAGAGGAGCTTTTACGACGTGTGGAGTGAATGATTTAGAGTGTGCAGGGAAGTTGGTTTTTATGTTTTGTGAGTGAGTGTGTTGTGGGATTTGGTGGGAACATTGTTTATTGCTTTATTTTTGACCCGATATTGGCAGAGCAAGTATGAAATGCTTCAACTTTTTATTCTGAAAATCAAGTATGCAATAAGCGGAATATACTAATGAAAAACAATATTCAAAGAAATTCTCAAAACTTTACCAACTTTCAAGCTGCAAGGAATTATTTAGAAAAGTTGTCAGAGTAGAGTTTGGACGACCTAATCGTTTTACATTGTGTAGATAGTTGCGGGAACTCACCCTTCGTTATCAAAATTCCATGTAGTTGAACTAGAAAACTTCATGTGGCCAAAAACTAGTCCCAAAAACTTTACCCAAACTCTGTAGGTCGATTAGTGCTGCTACAATTCTCAAGACACGCATCCCCAGAGAACCAACGATCTCCTGTCCAGGTGCGACCCAAGGTGCACTCAGCTGTGCAAATTTCCAAAGGCCCATCCTCCAGCCGGTGCAAATCTATAGTAACGTTCAGGTAGAGAGGGGGCGCCAGCAATCAACAATCGAACCACCCAGCCTCAAGCCAAAGAAGAAAGGTCGACCTTTTGGCAACAACTATTCGACGTCGTCGTGCTATCTTGTCGCACCCGCCATTTTGACGTTCCGAGAAAAACGCGTTTTAATGTTTGACCTTGAATATTGAAAAACGAGAGCACGCAATGTAAACAATAACAAACACGTTTTGTTTGGCTCACCATTCTGTGCATTGTCCCGCAGTTTGGTTGAAGTTGGTTGCTGGAGTCCCGAGTTATAATTACACATGTTTACGGTAGTCTAGCTTGTACGTGCGACAAACGCATCCTGACTTTCCTGGCCTGTAATCCCTTTGGCCTTTTGTCGCACTTACATCAATTTTCATGGAGTGACAAGATAGCACGACAAGATTGAAACTACTTTCATATGTAAAGTGACAAAAATGCACGGAGTTTTTTCGGTTTTTGTTGAATATCTCAAGATTGAAATCGAATTTTGGGGATCTGTGAAGGTCAAAAGGTGAGGCATTGTGAGCTGCACAAAATGGCGTTATTAACTCAATTTGGCCCAAAATGCACGTACGACAAGTTAGCACGATGGCGACGTATTGCTGCTGCTGTGTGTTATACTGTGCTCGTTGTAAATCCTCCCTCCCCTCTTGACTGTCGAAGGCCCCGTAGAAGAAAGGTCCAACTATGTCCGGGGGAAGGTTCACACCTGGTGCGTGAAATTAGTGCGGAAAAGGGACCGGGAATTAAGGTCGTAGAGCGATAGTGTGTGTGTGTTTGATGTAACGCCAAGATAAGCGGAGGGGGAACACCTCGGAAGTTCGACCTCCGGGGACAGGAGTTGAGGGACGTCGGTATCTCTGCAATAAACACAAACTTGGAACGTGGAAGGGGGATATCAGCTGGCCGAGCTCCTGGCTCGTGTTGGCTCGCCAAACTGTAAACGAAAGCAAGCATTTAGCGTGTATGTTGTTTGCTCGATCGACCGAGTGCCAAATATGTGAGAGGTTGTGGAATTGGACGCAAAAAGGGACCGCACGGGAGCGGAACATAAAAATCAACATTAATTTAACTGCGTGTTATGGGTGTGCAAACGTGAGCATGGGTTCCACGTGCAAATATTGAAACGAGGGTGTGAGGTGTGCGATGTAATGGTTGCGATAACTCACTTTTTTGACAAAGGGGATCTTTGATTGTCCGTTTCGACGAGGTAATTTGTACTTTATTGCTCAAATATGAGTCACGAGGCTATCGCAATAGACTTAGCAAATGAGATTTCGCAGGGAAATTACTACAATTAAGAACAATTCTCAAAAGCATTTCGTTTCACGGAATCACCACCACTGTGGAATTTCAATAGATCTGGAAAACTTAATAAATCATTAAATTTCATCGATTGATGAGTTCAAATTAAATCAATATTATTTGGAAGAGTCTTATCGATTTAAAAAATCTCAACAATCTTGAAACCAAAAAAGGGTCAATTTCCATCAACTCACACAGCAGTGTTGCCTCAACCCTTCTTTGATTTTCGTAAAACTTTGCTCTAAGAAGTAATTTTGGTCCCTGATCTCGGACTCGTGATCCATTATTGATATCTCGTGACGAGTGGGGTTTTCAAATCACTGCCATTTCCCGTAACTCAGCTATCAAAACTCATGAGACATGTTATTTTATGGGAAATTTAATGAACTTTTCGAATCTGAAATAACCTAGTTTTTTTTAATCAGAGCAAAATTTTAAATTTTAAAATTAAGTGTTTTTTGTAGCTTTGCAGGTATATTTTTAGAGTGTAACAATGTTCTACAAAGTTGTAGATAAGATATAAAAAAAATTGTTTATGATGTATATACATAAGCGATTCGTATGTGTTCTTCAAAAGTTACCAGAATTCCACAAAAAAGTTTTAAGAAAGATGATGATTTCGATCAATTTTTTTTAATTTTTAACATCTAAAACTCAATTGTGTGCTAATGAAAGTGCTTTTTTGGAAAAGTTCAGCTTATTTTGTATAAGAATGACCCGTTTAGATGATTGTTGTGACACGTGCAATGCTAGGACCAGATTTCTTTTTTCCGATTTTTTTTGGTGATCGGCAGTATCTGGCTTGTTTTCTTATTTTAGAAAACTTTACAAAAAAAATGCTTTCCAACGATAACGATTGATTTTTAGGGGTTGAAAATATAAAAAAAACTGTCAAAAATGCGTTTTTCCCATTTTTGTTGTAAAATTCAGATAACTCGTGAAGAACACACCCTCATGTTTAAAAATCTTTTTTTTTGTTTTCGTCTGCTCTACAACTTTGTAAAACATTGTCACACTCTAAAAAATAGCCATAAAAAGTTACAAAAACCCGTAATTTTTAAATTTAAAAATTTTGTTTCAAATGAAAAATTACTCTTCCGGGTTATTTCAGATTCGAAAAGTTCATTAAATTTTCCATAAAATGGCCTGTCTCACGATTTTTGACAGTGACAGTGCAGCGGCATTTTCAAACATTTTTTTATGAAAAATTCTTTTTTTTTCGGAATGTTTAATGGCTTTCTTTGACACCGAATTTCTATATCTTCACGGTTGCGAGCTACAGTTCACTGAAAAACGTAAAAATCCAAAAAATGAAAGGGGTCGTACCACCCCACCGTCATGAGGTATCGAAAAATGGACCTCGAATTTGTGATCAGGGACCAAATTATTTGCTAAAGCAAAGTTTCACGAACATCGAAGAGGGGTCGGGGCAACTTTTTGTTCGATTTCGTGTGAGTTGGTGAAGAATCAGCCAAAGATTTTTGGAATTTTATCAATTTTGGGAAAGTTGAGAATCCCAAAAATCCAAGATGTCGATGAATCAGGGTATTTCTGAATTTCTTGGAGTATCAACCATTTTAGGAATCTCAACAATTTCGGTTATCCCAGTGACTCTGAGTATCTCAAAGATTTTGAGTATCTCAACGATTTTGAGAATCTCAATGATTCTGAGTATCTCAACGATTCTGCACCCAAAGCAGAAGGCCGAGAGAATAGCTCCTCTCGTGGGTGAACCACCACGAAATTGTGTCAATTTGTTCATTGAAACAAATCATCCCATTGAGTGGCTTATATTGCTCACAGTCATCGAACTTTGGTGGCCGATATGGCAAAGGCGCTGTTCGATATGTCAAAGGTCTTTGGTTCGAGTCTCGATATCGGCACTTTCTTTTTGGTTGATGAACTGTTTTGAAAATGAATCCATGAGAATAACACTCTCGCCAATCGTCCATTCACTATACCTTTATAATACCAGATCGTGTTCTTCATTCTCTCGGATGGTGCTGCCCAACTGTGGGTGTGAGAATCTCAACGATTCTGAGAATCTCAAGGGTTCTGAGAATCTCTAGGATTCTGAGATTCTCTAGGATTCTGAGAATCTCTAGGATTCTGAGAATCTCTAGGATTTTGAGAATCTCTAGGATTGATTCTGGGTTCGAATCCCATCTGCTGCAACCTTCCATCGGATGAGGAAGTAAAATGTCGGTCCCGGCCTTGGTTGTTAGGCCGTTAAGTCATTCCAGGTGTAGGAGTTCTCTCCATGCCATAAGTACAAACAGTACAAACAACACACCAAACCAAGCCTACTCCGGTGGAATCGCTGGCGGCGGTTGGACTCGCAATCCGAAGGTCGTCAGTTCAAACACTGGGGTGAAGGTTCCTTGGAGTAGAAAGAGGTTTGGGTGCTCTCCCCATTCAAGCCTTCGGACTCCTAGGTTCGAGCAGAAACTTGCAATAGAGACCACAAAAGACCCGGGGGTCGTTAATGTGGATGGATTGATTTTTTGATTTGAGGATTCTGAGAATCTCAAGGATTCTGAGAATCTCAAGGATTCTGAGAATCTCTAGGATTCTGAGAATCTCTAGGATTCTGAGAATCTCTAGGATTCTGAGAATCTCTAGGATTCTGAGAATCTCTAGGATTCTGAGAATCTCTAGGATTCTGAGAATCTCTAGGATTCTGAGAATCTCTAGGATTCTGAGAATCTCTAGGATTCTGAGAATCTCAACGATTCTGAGAATCTCTAGGAATCTGAGAATCTCAACGATCGTGAGAATATCAAGAATTCTAAGAATCTCAACTATTTTGAGGATCTCAACGATTCTGAGTATCTCAACGGGTTAGAGAATCTCAAAAATACTTAATTCCTCAACTATTCTGAGTTTCTCAATGAAATTGAATGTCTCCGCGAATCTGAGTAACTTTACGATTCTGAATGTCTCAACGATTTTAAGTATCTTAAAGATTTTGTGTATCTCATCGATTTTGAGTATCTCAACTATTCTTCGTGACTCAATGAGTAACCTCGACCTTGAAGATTCTGAGTGTCTTAAGGATTATGAGTAACTCAACGTTTTCGAGTATCTCAATTATTCTGAGAATCTCAACAATTTTCTAATTTTGAAGATTTGGGGAATGCTTCTGAGAATTTCAACTATTTTCATAATAATATCCTGATTATTTCAACAATTCTGGAAATCTCAAAGATTCCTCTTTAATTTTAGATTTATAGATCGATCATATTTTCAGAATCGAAAAAATCTTCAAAAATATCATTGAATTCATCTAACTGCTAATTTTCTGAAGCCAACCACAGTTGTGTCTCCACCAACAATCCGTCATAATGCCCCAACTAGCCAGACAGATCTTTGCATCTCAATGATGCACCGCACAGCAAAGCACATCACATCACACAACTGCTGGCCCACGTGACATACGCAAACATGAACACCCCTTAACGACATTGCGGTTGTTAATCCCTCCAATCCCTGCATCCGTGTCGCTCAGGTAGTCGTCGCAAAAGGGGTCACAACCCTACGACTTCAACGTGTAGCACGAGCTGCTACTGCCACCGTCTAGACCTTGTTCTTGATCCGTACGCAGTTGTACACAGCCAAAACTCAAACAATCCAGGTGTGAAATTCTTGTGTACAGGTGCACGACGACGACACAAAAGAATGAAGCATAATTTGAAAAGTTTAAATAAGATGTGCCACGGTGTGTGGTTCGCTCAACAACTCCGTTCCTTTTCGAGTTGGTGGTAGGTATTATTTGTGGCTTCCTCTCCAGCTTCCCAACTTGTTTGGTTTGTTGGGGTTTCCTGAGCCCGGGAACAACTTAATTCGAAATGAATACAGTCTTCGCGCCGGCAGTTACTGAGCAGTTTGTGGGGGGAGAGTTGGCAAACACAGCCACGATTGAGACCGAAATAAATTATACTTACTGCAGCAGCCAACAGTTATGAGAGTCTCTCGCGGTGGAACGTGGGAACGTGTAAACAAACCCCGGACAGATTGCGCGCGCGAAGAACCAACTCCAGGGTGGCGTTGGTCATTGTTGGCGCGCGCTAAGCTGTGAAGACTTGCGTTGGCGAGACGACCCTAAGGTGGATGGAGAAGTTCTGTTTGAACTCGCGTTGTTTCCGGGGGGTCTCTTACAGCTGAGTTGACACACTAACTAGGGTTGAGCTCAAAGGTGGCCACCGGTTCACCTGCGACCGACAGCGGCTCCGGTGTCACCGCAGAAATGGCAAGTGCGGATTAATCAAAAGTTTTCCTGCAAGCCTTTGATGGAGAAGCAAGGCTTCTCGACGATGCTGATTAAGAGCTAGAGTAAGGTGTCAAATAAATCAGCCGAACAATAATTAATTAAGTTCCAACACCTTGTCGTCTTCGATGTCACCGTTGGAACCACTTCAAACGGTCGTCAAGTGCCCCTTTGGGGGCGTTAGCAAGTAATATGCCACAGACAACAGACGTACATCGTTTCAGCTAATTCGATAAGACTATGTTCAAGCCAGAATATCCGATGTCTCTGGAAATACCGCCATGTAGAAGCCCCAAGAAACCCCCTCACGGCGTTCATCAGAGTGCATGTTTCGGTCAGAATCAATTTCTCGACCTGTCCAAACTTTGGCTCACCACATTTCCTAAGACATACACACGTGGCGCTCTCGCCGTTGGCACGTGGGTAGTCGGGTGAAATCCCAAATCCTTCCAGAAACTAACCCCTTCCAAAGGACTCTCTCTCGGAAATGGGATTGCTAACCGGAACGATCCACCGCACGAGTTATGCAACACACGTCTACCTTGCCGGAGGGGGGACTCTCGTTCGGATCTTGGCTAAACTTGCGTGTCTTGTCCCGGCGTCCCATCTCTCTTCGTCCCAAGAAGGTCGGCCCTTCGGTAATAAGCATAAATTAGGCTC
Source organism: Culex pipiens pallens (assembly GCF_016801865.2). Classification (NCBI taxonomy): domain Eukaryota; kingdom Metazoa; phylum Arthropoda; class Insecta; order Diptera; family Culicidae; genus Culex; species Culex pipiens. Next base: position 128,017,965 of record NC_068938.1, on the reverse strand, counting down.
AAACTGGCGCAACGTAAACAGAATTATAAGTGGTTTCGACCCGGAACTTGCCCGCCGCGGCGTGTATCGGTGACTTTGGTTGATTCCTGAGGATTCCTTCAAGGAGTGAAAGAGCGAGAGCGAGAAATTATGGTTAGGGAAAAGTTTATGTTTTCTTTTCCCCGAAGGTGATTACATCTCATTATGTGTAAGTCACGCGCAGATGTTCCACGTGTGTGTGTGAGGGTGGATGTGGGCCGGAAGAACGGCTTTTGTTCATGGAAATGTATACGACACTCGTGGACCAGGAGGAGAGTACATTTGTGTTTATGATTATTGTTTTCGGTACATCTGTCTGAGAGCATCACAGGATCCGTCGTCAGGGGATTTTCTTCAGCTGTTTAGAGCATGCTGAAGACGATGATGATGGTGATGAGGACACTAACTGGTGGTTGGTGGTTCCTTGAGTAGTTTCCTGGTTTTGAAGACATGTGTGGTATAGTTTTATGATGATGTACAGTAGCGTGGTTCACGGTTATATGAAAAAGACAAAAGTGTTCAATTTCGTTTGCATCAACCCGAATTTCAAAGTACTATGACCCCAGAAGCTAGCCTGAAAATTTGAGCTTATTTGGTTATGGTTTAGTTGCTCCAGTTTTGATCTGAAGTTAGTATGGAACATTAATCAATTTACTATGGAGATTTGTAACTTTTTACATCTTCTTATAGAAAATTCTCCAAAACCCTTTCAAATTTTCCTATTCTTAAGTTTCTTATAGGTTTTGATCCGGGGAACAACTTAGTAGAACATCGCAAAGTGCTAGGAATTGATCCCGAAAAGATTCAGGATGTTTTTTGGAGTTTACTTTTTTCGGCAAAAATTCAAAACTGGCTCAAAAAATTAATCTGTATCTTTTCGGGATCAATTCTTAGCGCTTTGCGATGTTCTACTAAGTTGTTCCCCGGATCAAAACCTATAAGAAATCTTTTAGATAGATAATATTTTATCGGGTAAAGGAAAACTTTCTAGAAGAAGAGTTAAAAAGTGAAAAATAAATCAATTAAATTTATTGAAATTCCATTCTAACTTCCGATCAAAACTGGAGCAACTAAACCTTAACCAAATAAGCTCAAATTTTCAGGGTAGCTTCTGGGGTCAAAGAACTTTAAAATTCCGGTTGATGCAAACGAAATTGAACACTTTTGTCTTTTTCATATATCCGTGAACCACCCTAATGTACAGCTATTAGAAGCAGAAGTACTTCAAGATTTACAGGAGCGTTGTTTTCAAAGTAAAATAAAACTAATGAAAAGGAAGCATTGTTTGCAGTCACAAAATTTAAGAGATTCTTCTTCAATCTTTAGGATTATTTCATTCTGAAGCGTTGGGCGCAGAACTAAACACCTGTCATCATAGTCTGCCTGTCATCGACCATCGACCAAAACAACTTCTGAAGATTGTTGGCCTGACAAATCTTACACCTGAGCAATTCTCTACGAAATCGGTCTTTTTTTTTAATTTTAATTTTTGTATTTTTTAATCCAGCTGAAACTTTTTTGGTGCCTTCGGTATGCCCAAAAAAGCCATTTTGCATCATTAGTTTGTCCATATAATTTTCTATACATATTTGGCAGCTGTCCATAGGGACCATCCATAAACCACGTGGACAATTTTGGGAAAGGGGGGGGGGGGTATGGCGATTGTCCACGCTCCATACGAAAAAAGATTTTTTTGTATGGACAATTGTCCACGAGGAGGGGGGGGGGGGTCGAGATTTCCAAAAAACTGTCCACGTGGAACATACAAATGATGTATCAAAATTCAAAAATCTGTATCTATTGATGGATTTTTTTGATCGATTTGGTGTCATCAGCAAAATTGTAGGTATGGGTAAGAACTACACTGAAAAAATATGATACAAGGTAAAAAAAATTTGATGATTTTTTATTTAACTTTTAGTCGCTAAAACTTGATTTGCAAAAAAACACTATTTTTATTTTTTTTTATTTATAGATATGTTTTAGAGGACATCAAATGCCAACTTTTCTGAAATTTTCAGGTTGTGCAAAAATCTTTGAGCGAGTTATGAATTTTTGAATCAATACTGATTTTTCCAAAATTCGAAAAATTGGTCGAAACAATTTTTCAACATCATTTTTCGATGTAAAATCAAATTTGCAATCAAAAAGTACGTTTGTGAAATTTTGATAAATTTATGTTTTCTAAGTCTCACCCAAACAAGTTTCACCCAAACAACCCACCGTTTTCTAATGTCGTTACCTCAGCAACTAATGGTCCGATTTACAATGTTAAAAGATGAAACATTCGTGAAATTTTCCGATCTTTTCGACAACAATATTTTCAAAATCAAGACTAACATTACAAAAGTGTTAAAAATTCAATATAACGTCTTTTTTAAAATGTTTGTCTTAATTTAAATTATTTGAAAATATTGTTTTCGAAAAGAACGAAAAATTTCACGATTGTTCATATTTTAACATTGTTAATCGAACCATTAGTTGCTGAGATAACGACATTAGAAAACGGTGGGTTGTTAGGGTGAGACTTAGAAAACATAAATTTTCCAGCTTTTTAAACCTTTGCATGGCAATATCTCAGCAACTAAGGGTCGAATCAACAAAGTTCAAAAAAGCAAAATATATCAACTCAGCTTTTCAAAAATATTTTTTTCCAAAAATGGGCAAACATGTGCATTAATTTGAAAAATCAAAAACTGCGGCTATTTTCAAAAAAGTTACCTAAAAATGGCTTTAACTTGAAAACGGTGCATTTAACTCAATTACACTAAAGTACTTTTTGATTGCAAATTTGGTTTTACATCGAAAAATTAAGTTGAAAAATTTTTGCGACCAATATTTCGGCTTTTTGAAAAAAAAAAAAATCAGTATTGATTAAAAAATTCATAGCTCAGTCAAAGATTGTTTGTACTACCTGAACTTTTCTGAAAAATTGGCATTGTATGTCCCTTAAAACATATAAAAAATTAAAGGTAGTGTTTTTTGACAAATCAAGTTTCAGTGACTTAAAGTGTTTTTTTACCGTGTGTCATTTTTTCACTTTAGTACTTATCCATACCTACAACTTTGTCGAAGACACCAAATCGATCAAAAAACTCCTTCAAAAGATACAGGTTTTAGAATTTTCATACATCATTTTTGTATGGACAGCTGCCAAATTTGTATGAAAAACTATATGGACAAACTAATGATGCAAAATGACTTCTTTGGGCATACCGAAGGAACCAATAAAGTTTCAGCCAGATTAAAAAAGACAAAAAAATCGAATGATCGAAAGCTGAGAGAATTGCTCACCTTGAAAATTCCTTAAAACTCAAGAATTTTTTTAATCTTCATTCATCCTTAATCCTCAAAAATCATTGAACCTTGATGATATCTTGAATGCTTCGGATTCTTAGCATCTTGAAAATTCTTCAAATTTTGAGGATTTTTTGAATCTTTAGGATTACTCAAATCTTTAGGATTACTTGATTATTTTTATATTTTGGATTGCATTAACCTTTAGGATTACTTGCATTTTTACGATCACTTGCATTTTTATGATTGCTTGAATATTTATAGACTACTCGATTCTTTAGGATTTCTTGAATCATTAGTATTATTTTATTCTAATCTAACGTGCATCTTTGAGATTGCTGGAATCTTTAGGATTACTTGAATCTTTGGGATTACTTGAATCTTTATGGATTATGTGAATCTTTAGGATTACTTACGTCCTTAGTATTATTTTAATCTTTAGGATTTCATGAATCTTTAGTATTACGTAAATCTTTGAATCTTAAGGTTTTTTTTTCATCCCTGATGTTTCAAATTTAGACAATTTCTTAAATCTTGAAAATCTCTTGATTATGGAAGGTTTCAATATGATGAATCTAAAGGTTTTTTTGAACCTTTATAATTTTTAAATCTTGAGGATTCCTTAAATTCAAGGAATTCCTACAATCTTAAAGTCTTCATAAAACACGAAGTTTCCATGCGTTTTGAGGATTTCTTGAATCTTAAAGATTCTGTGAATCTTTCGTTTCCTCAAACATTGAGGACTGAATTCTAGAGGATTATTCGAAACATTTCCATAAGTTTCAGATTTGTTAGAACAGACTCATGATAAAGTTTTACATTCGTGACTGGTTTAAATTTCAAATCAATCAAATGTCCAACAAAGTCTTCCAAATAAACCAACCATATTAATCTCCCTAGCTTCTTTGTCCAAAACGCACAAATCGCTCACAAATCTTGTTGGGTCAACCCGTTCTACGATGCGTGCTAATCCCAATTGTTTTGTCAGTCGCAGTCATTCACCCAAAATGTAGTCGTCGTCATCGGTCCCGTCATCCGCCGGGTGGTCCGTTCCGATTCCACCAATCAATACCGGTGTGGCCACCATTCATCATCCGAGCCCCATAACCTGCGTCGTCAGAGAACGGCCCTGATAAATGACTCCGGCCTTTGGCGGCCAGAAACCTGGACCTGGAACAACCCGAAACTGTCATGCAAATGAGGACAGATGCTGCTCCTCGTGCTGGCCCCCGTACAAAACGGGGTGAGAAATATGACAGAGTGCCACAATTGAAATGAAATGATTGATTCGGAATCTGATGGTTGACGGTCGTTCCGGGAAGCCCACATTGTGGTAGATAAATCTGGAACCATGAAAAAAATCTGGATCGATCGATCGTTGAAACTGCACGACCACCACAGCAATTCGTTCCCAAATTTGCATTTGTAGCTCTCTGTCTCTCTAACTTGGCAAAAGGAATTTGCATGTCGTCGTCGTCCTCCAACCAAAGAAGCGTGGTGGTTCAGGACCAGCCTCCACGCGGAGTAGAGATTTATCCTCCTGCGCGGTGCAGAATCTACCTCTGGCTCGAAACTAGACTCGCATCCACCCTCAGCTGGAAAACCTGTTTGGCTGTGTTGTTTATAAATGTAAAATTCCATTTTGCATTCTGGCATCCGCCGCCATTCCCCACCAAACCAACTCCAAGCCATTTCCGGCCCGGGCCGGGACTGAATGAATTAAACATGAAAGTTTTCCGCGGAATCCTTCGCCGAGATACTCGATTCTGTGCTGCAATGCCGGGTGCGTTCGGTGCCAATGACCGCAGAAGCACAGTATGGCTGCTGCTACAAAGATGTCTTCAAGTTGTGACGACCCCGGCCGAATGTGGCGTCTCATTAGCATATCCGAGCCACCCAGCCGGGTTAACCACAAGCTTTCCCGCGCACCGAAAGAGTGGCCGCCATTTTGAATCCATTCCAAACTCTACGCTTAGTACAAACTGTCCACTTTCCGCAGTGTCCAACCCCGGCCGTTTGCGCTTATATCGTAATTGAATCTCCCCGCACCACGCTCGACACTCCCGCTTTTCTAGTCCGAGCTTTAAAAAACTGTCCCGTTCCGGAATTATGAGTGACGTGGTGGAACCATGATGGACAATTGTCAAGATAAGCTGGGCCCACCAGAGTGAGTGGCCCCGAAAAACACGGGAAACCTTTCAGAATTAACTAAATCAGTCGTGTCATCGTGACAGGGCAGGCACACGTGTGAAAGGAGCACTCTGGTAAGCCGGGCGGCCCGTGCCAGGATAGTGGGAACAGGGTTTTGGGAGCCGGAGATTGTTATCGAGTGTCCTGGTGGGAAATTTGCATTTCTGTTTCAGTTTATGAAATGACTTAATTAAAACAACCGTTACTTACACGATTAAACAGAAAAGGTTGTTTTGAAAAAGGGTCTTGATTTACAAATATAGTCACAAATATAGTCAGAAAAGAGAGAATCTTTAAAAATTAATATTTTGCATGCCGTAAGTTGCTGTCAAATGTGTCTTTGATGCGTAAACAAAAACAAACAGAATGTATTTGATGACATTGATTTTAAGCAGTAGAATCAGTGAGTATAAAATAGCCGATCGCAGACTATTTTGAAACAGCTTAGAGGAACACTGAGATTTGACTGAGCCAATCTGAGTCTGAAACGATCAGAGATAGAGAGGGAGAGCAAAAAAGAGAGTACTCAGCAGTGATTGTTCCGAATCCGAACAGATTTGCGTCATGTCCGATTTGTGCTTACGAGTGAAAATGGCGATTATAATGAATTAGTACTTAAATTAATTTTATGCAATTTCGTCGTGAAACTACTTACTTTTCCTGTCATTTTTGAACGACGATATAGCATTCTTTTCTGTACCAAAAATAACAGAATCGAGTAGCAATACTTTTCAAAATAAATGCTGAAAAGTTCTACTTTTTAGCACTGAAATGGGTGCTGAAAAGTTGAACTTTTCAGCACTTGTTTCGAAAAGTAACACTTTTCAAAAAAAAAATGATTCGAATGATTTATTGAGTACATGAAAATTTGATTTAAAATTTCACTCAATGGGTTTTTTCGGAATTGCAAAAATGCTGTATGGAACTCGTTGCGAAACTTGATTTTTTCAGCACTCGTCGTATTTATCCAATTTAGAGAGCCTCGTTGGATAAATGCAATAGTAAAATAATACAGTGGACTCGTCAATATCTCTAATATCGCCGATTTTGAGAGGTTCTATACTATAGAAATATAGAACGAAAAATTCAAAACTTGATATTTGAAGGGACTGAAAATTTAATTAACAGATGGATCAATATTGACATATCAAGAAGATCGACAGTGAGAGTATCTTTCAAGAGTTGAATTTTCGATTAATGTTTTTAATTTCGGCTGCTTTTTTTGAATTTTAGATTGTGAGAAGATTTTGTACAGAAAAATGGGATAATATACTTTTAAAAATGTAAAAAATTACATATTTGTAGGTAAATATATCAAAAATTTTGATTATTTGAAACATCGCATGATAATACATTAAACAAATAAACCAAAAATGGCAAAAACATATCTATTTTTAAATGGGTTTCTGAAATCAAAGATTACTGATCAGCTTTGGGGTGAAAAAATAAATGCTCAGATCCAAGGGCTTATGAGATTGCACGAAAGTGTACTCAAAATTTAGCCTAGAAATTTCTACTTATTTAGTAAAAACTGGCTTGCTTGTGGCAGAAACAAAAAAGTTATGTATATGTCACTTTTTGAGGCATATTAGCCACCAATGTGATTATAACCAACATCAGTGGAGTGTAAGTGTTGTATGCGAAATTTTTGGAGTATATAACATTCAAATTTCGAGTTTTCTGAGGTCCTGTACACTGCCCCTGATCGCATAAATGTCCCATATATATTTTGATCGCTTTTGAGTTATTGATGCAGTTTAGTTCAAAATCATGTGATCTTTCAGAAAAGCCTACAACATGCAGTACTTTGTTTAAGAAATCAGGAGGAAATCCAGTTTTTTCTAGAAAACTTAACACGAAGCCTTATGTGTGAGACAAACTTGAAACGCGTTTTTCTCTGCTTGCTGTTTTTTTTTCAAATAGGACAATTATGCAAACATGGGCAGTACAGGCTTTCAAAATTTCAAAAAGGTACTTTAAAAACTTCTGTCATTTTTCGTGACTGGACTATAAAACATTTTGTGACATTTCTGGAGCAGCACGAAAAAAGGCGGATAAGCATTTTGTCAACTTGAACTATTTTGCAAATTCCGAAACAAAAATTAGCTTTTTCACAAAACTTGAAGCGTAAATCAATCAATTGTGGGAGGTCTCACACAGCGGGTTTTGCTAAATAATCACCTGTTGTCGCGAAAACCACAAAATTATTCCAGCTGTCAAAATGCTTATGCGCCCTTTTCAAATGTTGCTCCAGATCGAAATGTTAAGTTATATTTAATGTACCTTTGAATCTACAATAATCCAGAAGGGTCTTTTTTCATTGAGAACCAAATTTATCTCTTAAAAATTTCTTGTTTTTTGTAATTTTGGAGGGTTATTTTTAGGAAAGTAACAAATGTCATGGCCAACTTTTCCGATTTCGTGTGAGTTGAAAGAGAATAACCCAGAACATTTTCATCATTTAAAAAAAGTCAATAAATTTACAGGAAACATAATTTATTTTTAAGTTTTCATTCCTTAAAACATAAAAAAACGAAAAAAGAAAAAAGTCATTTTCAAACCCTATTCCGACTCTATTTCCCTCCTAACCAGTACACATCCCGCAACATCGCAGCCACTTTCCGTCGATGTTTCCGACGTGTCCACACGTCACCGGGTCCTGTCCCAAACTCAACGACGACGCCGACGAGCCAGGTCCAGCGGTGCTGCCTTCGCCGCCGCCACGCTGTAACACAGATTCAATAACGTTTTAAAATAACGGGGTAATTTATTCTAATGGCTTATTGATTAGCTTATGCCATCGATACCGACCCGTTGTACCGAACAGCAGCAGCTCGAGCTCGTCGGTCACGGTCCCGCATGTTCCGGCATAGGACCCGGACCAGTCTAGGACCGGGCAGTGTAATTGGGTGCCATCCAATAAAACCCACTAATCGCACTAGTGACACATCCGCCGGTAGAAACTCTCTGTGTTGGGTGGTGGTCTGTAAACGGAGTTTACAACATGGGTCGGTTCAGAGAGCGGACCAAAAAAGTGTGTCCCTGGTAATTGACATGTTCTGGAAAATTCATTTTCACTGCTTCAGGTCCATGGTCAACGGCCAGCGCGGTTCGGGGTAACTCAATTATGGACATTTATTTTAAATTTACTGGTGGCTTGAAAATACTCTGCTGGGAGAGACTCGGCGGTAGCCGGCCTTAATTAGGGTAATTTAATGGTCCAATAAGGGCTACCGTTAAATGATTGACGAACGTCCCCCTTCGGGGATTGGTGACACATTAACGGACTTTAACTCTTCATTTTGCGGTGCGTTTACTTTCAATTACCATGATAGTGGTAAGCGCGCGGGTATGGCAGTTACGACACTCTCAATTTCACTTAAGCTGACAAAACGCGACACCACTCACTTAAGGGGTAATCGATTTCAATTCAAGCAACAAGTTCAGCTGACTTGTCCTTCCCCGTGCCTTTCGGGTGATCCATCACGCTGAGCTGGATTTAATTACCGAAAAATGTCTCCAAATGTCTTATTTATGTTTGTCGACAAACAATATCGTCGTCGTTGCAGCTTTTATGATTATGAGTGTGTCGTGAGCGAGCATAAAGACGAAAACAAACACCGCGGCGCGCTCGGTCTCGACAAAATGAAATTGACTAATCGTTTTATTTGGGAGGTTTCAGGTTTTAGTATTAGCCGAACATCGTGTCTCCGAAGACGACGAAATCCACTTGAGGATATTGAAAATGGCATGTCGAACAAACGAAGAGCAACTTTGGGCAAGCGCCCCCTTTTGGGAGTTACTCCGCACTCAATTGACACTTCTTTGATGAGCAATGATGGAACAGTGCTGATGAGAGTTTTGGGAAGAGAGCGAGTAGACACTTCAAACTGCATGCCGTTCACTGCGCGTGAAGGGCGGTTGAGTCATGTGAGTTTGTGTGACACGATGCACTCGGGAGGTTTTTTGGGTGGTTTATGTGTGTGTGTGGGTCGCATTAGCTCATCATGGTTTTACGCGGGCGCATTAATTTTAATGCGCTTCTTGTCATTTTTAGAGTGAGGGGGCCTAGGGATGATCCATCAGGACAAGTTTTGACAGCCTTAAGTGAATCGTTGCGAGCTTCGAAATCAGGAAGTTTTAGGACTGAAATATGAGTGGCACGAGCAAATTTTGGAAAAATTGTAAAATTTCTATAATTGCCAGTAAGAGTTTTAAAAATAACTTTGACAATAGGGGGAGTGGGGAGACTTGATTCCCGGATACACTTGATCCCTAGCCGGTATCTCGTCAGCATGCTCATAAAAAAATGTTTTGTTTTAAAAAATTGTGCGAAATAGACTCAAACTCATTGTGGAAAACAAAAAAAAATTCAAATATGTTCATTTTACATTTACATTTACTTTTTTTTCTAAAAAGTGCAGCAAAAAACCTTCAAGGGATCTTTTTTCTTTATACAGCAATTCCATTTGAAAAGAGCCTAAACCGAAAAAAAAGTTCTCCGATCGGGCTCAAAAAATTTCTGGAGGTTCCTCGGCCAAAATAATAAGACCCGTATTTTTTTTGTTTGGCCATTAGGGTGACCTACATCGTGCTAGGGTGGTTCGAAAAATGGCAATTTTCGTCATTTTTCGCAAAAAACACTTTTTTCAAAAAATCAAATCGCCGCGTCATTTCATCCGATTTTAGCTGTCGTAGACGCAAAAGAAAGGTGACAAGTTTGGCTATTGGAGAAAAATAGTAAGAAGTTTCAAAAATCTAGCTTAACATTTGAAAAAGTCGTATGAAAACTTAAAATGGCGTTTTGCCTTGTCTGGACCAAAGAGCCTATGTCTGAAAATACTTTTATCGGATTTCTCGGAAAATTTCACATAACATAACAAAAAATTGGCGATGTCGAACCGAACGCTTCCGAGATATGATTGTTTGAAAATAAAAACTGAGTTTTTCGACGCGCCACGCGCAAAAACAGGAAAATGACGTTATTGCTTTATCATTTGTTGTTTTCTTGATACCCTGAATACATTTGTTCATCATTAGGCTCTGTTATTTTTACAACTAATCCGACCATCTAAATAACACAAATATGTATTGATTGTATTGTAATTTTAAAACTGCGTTTTTATTACTATGTAGAGTTATTTTAATAGTATAGCTGTGCTTAAAAAATGTAGCTTAAAAACATTATTTTGATTTGTACACTAAAATAATTTACTAGCAACCATCACTAGATGTCACAAATTTACAAATAGTATTTTGAAAAAGTAATTATTAAAAAGTTTTTCGAAGTTTTTATCTTTCAACCTCATCATGTGCTTCTAAAAGTACATTTTTAACAATCAATTTGGCTTGATTGTATGGATTTTATTTTACAAAATCCAAGATTGAACTAAATAATGTCGTTTTTTGACTAAATAGTTTTTGAAGTTCCCCGAAATTCAGGAAACCACAAGCTAGAATGTACATTCTAAAGCCATATCATGCAACATTTTGCTGAACTTTCTGGGGTGAAAACCTCGAAAAACTGATCAAGATAAAAAAACCATAATTTTCAAATCAAAAAATGTTTTAAGTGTGTGATGTGACTAATTTTCACATAAAGCTTATATTTTTGCTGAAGTAATGACCTCATCATTGTACTACTAAAAAAATTCATATATGTTTCCTAATTTTGGTGAATGTTTTCAAATTTTGAGTTGTGAAGGTTAGTATACAAAATTCAATATCTTATGAAGTAAAATGAAAACGTTTACCAAAATAAGAAAATCTGTTAAACATTTTCTCAGAAACATGATAGTCAAAACTTTAATAATATATGAGCAGTTCTCTACCAAAACCGAAAATTGATTTTATTTGTATTTTTTTATTTGGCTCAAACTTTGTGGGGGCCTTCCCTATGACCAAATATGGCTACCTTTTTCTAAGTAAGTTCAGCATCAACACTTCCCGTGCTCCAAATCCTTATTCCTCTCCCGGTGAATGGTGGAGATGGGAGCGGCCGGCAATGGATGGCTTTCATGGTGCTGCCTGTCCTGTTCTAGTAGAATTGGTTTTAATTCCCTTTAATCAATTTCTAAGCAACTTGGGCTGGACAATCATCACATATACATGACGAAATCCAGTCTGCAACCCGCTAAGATCACCATCTCCATGCGAATGCGAATGCGAATGCGAATGCGAATGCCTTCCCTATGACCAAATATGCTATTTTGTGTCATTGGTTCACCCATACAAATCTCCATACAATTTTGACAGCTGTCCATACAAAAATGGTATGTAAATATTCAAACAGCTGTAACTTTTGAGTGAATATTCTGATCAATTTGGTGTCTTCGGCAAAATTGTAGGTATTGTTGAGGACTTTTGAGAAAAAAATAGGTATACGGAAAAAAAATTGCAGATTTTTTTATCAACATTTTTTTTACTAAAACTCAATTTCCCAAAATACGTATTTTTTGATTTTCGAGATTTTTTGATATGTTCTAGAGGACAAAAATCCGCAACTTTTGAGCCATAGAGAAACATGGTCAAAAAATCTGCCGCCGAGTTATGAATTTTTGAAAAAATAGTGATTTCTGTAAAAAATCGAAGTTTTATGCAAAAACAAGTTTGACATTACTTTTTAATGCAAAATTGAATTTGCAATCGAAAAGTACTTTACAGATTTTTTGATAAAGAGCTCCGTTTTCAAGATATAGCCACCGAAAGTTTGATTTTAGCGAAATATTTGCAGTTTTTCAATTTTTAAAAATAGTGACCATGAGTGACCATTCCTAAAAAATTTTTTTTGAAAGGTTCAGAAAATTTGCTATAAAATTGTCTTAGAGACATTGAAGATTGGACCTCTGGTTGCTGAAATACAGCGGCTTAAAGAAAAAGAAACACGAAAATTGAAGTTTTCTAAGTCTCACCCAATCAGCCCACCATATTCTAATGACGATATCTCAGCAATTAATGGTCCGATTTTTGTTTTTGCATGAAACTTCAATTTTTTCCAAAAATCACTATTTTTTCAAAAATTCATAACTCGGCGGCAGATTTTTGGACCATGTTTCTCTATGGCTCAAAAGTTGCCAAAATTTTTTTTTTCCGTATACCTATTTTTTTCTCAAAAGTCCTCAACAATACCTACAACTTTGCCAAAGACACCAAATTGATCAGAATATTCACTCAAAAGTTACAGCTGTTTGAATATTTACATACCATTTTTGTATGGACAGCTGTCTAAATTGTATGGAGACTGGTATGGGTGAACCAATGACGCAAAATAGCTTATTTGGTCATAGGGTAGGCCCCCACAAAATTTGAGTCAAATAAAAGAATACAAAAAATAAAAATGGTCGAAATCGGCCGATTTCGTAGAGAGTTGCTCATATGCACTAAATTTTAAAATCAGACAACAGAATTTTCTTCAAATTGTTCAGAGATAACGAAGTTTGTTTTTCACAATATTCATTCTTTTTTACAAAAACTCATATACAATAAGAAGCCCAGGATATAGGACTTTTTCAAAACTTTGATCCACAATCTGATTTTCCATAATCCATTGGTCCTTGAGCTATTTTAGGACACTGGGCCAAAATGAGCAAAATCGGTCAACATTTCCCCATTGAAGTTTGGATGGGAAACATCGAAATAAAAATCATGATAATCAAATTTTCCTATTGTTTGGTCTGCACGGTGCGCTGTTCCATCGAAATATTTCCAAAAGTCAAATTTTAAAGGGAAATTTATTATTCAACAAATTTGTAGAATATACCAAAGTTGTAAAACCCGATCCTGAATAGTTATAAGCGATTTAAAAGTGTAATTTTCGTATGAAAAACATTTCCTCACCATTTTCAGGCTTAGGTTAGTCTCAATCAATTTTACTCAAAATTGGCACAGATGCTTAGAAGAACTAAAAAAACTAAGTGAATAACGGGGTTGGTGCCATATGAAAGGTACGGAAATAATTTTCATCTGGATTTTAAGTTTTTTGTTTGGGTTTTTAATATGGAACCAACTAAGTTCAATTAAGATATAGTATCAAAAAGTATCGATAGAGTTGCTATATTTACGATCTTTTGGACTCAATTGCAAGAACACATTTGTATGCCTAACCATTGAACAACTTATCAAAAATTAAATTTTGTTGGAACTCGATCCATAGGACTGTTATAAAATATCCAGGCAAAGTTACAAAAAAAGGTAATTAAAAATTAATTTAAAAAAACGGATCATCCCTACCTTCTCACCACTGCTGTAACCATTCCCTAGCAAACCCATTTTGATGAGCACGCTTTTTAATGGTAATGGTTTAGTATGCACTGCACTTCCCTGCTCCTTAACGTTTGGGGGGTAATCCAAGCGTGGAAATTGCTGTTTTCATATAGAGATTTTAATGTGCGGGCACCCATTACGACTGTGACCGACGACCCCGGCGCGTCCTTTGAATGCTCATTAATTCCTATTCCAGTGGCCTCCGCCCCCCCAAGAATGTAACATCAGGCCACCCCGACGTGACGTGTCCACGATGACATTCATAAATAGCTTCGAAACGCGCGCGCGCTTCGGATGAACTCTCTCCGCTGTGGCCACACACAACCGCCGCCGATGTGGTTTCGAAATGTTCCGCATGTTGACATGTTCGCTTCGCCGCGGCCACGCCGGGTTGTGGCCAAACTCTGTGCTTCTTCACCCCATCGGGTTGGTCGTCCTCGGCCGCCGTAACGATTTAGTGAAATTGCATTTTATGTACACATGTCGTGGGGAGTTGAGTCCAGAGAACGGAACCGTGGACCGTGTTCCGAGAGGAGCCAATTACACGCAGCGGTAGGTTCCGCATGCAAAAGTGATTTATGGCTTTGATGTCCTCTCTCTGTCGCTGGGTGTTTGTCCCGCGGGACTCTCGAGGTCCGAGGTTGGGTGGTGGGGGAAAAAAAAAGTTACAGAATCTGGTGGGAGAACCTCCACTCGAAGGATGTTTGGGATGGGAAAACCAATTGGCTGGAACGTGGCATGAATTTTAACAAATGACTTCATTCGTTTGTTTAGCTGTTGGGTGCAACTTTTGGCGGGAGATAACTTTATACATGTAAAACCAAAATTGCATGCGGTGTGGTGTGGCATGAATCACTGCGTTTGATGTGCGGTATTGTTGATGTTATAAGGTAATAGCATTGAAACAGAGTGATGAAGTTTTATTCGGTCCTTTTCGGTGCTGGGACCTGGTTAGGACCGAGTCGGCTTTTGTAATTACATTTTTCTTAAAGCTCAGAGTAATTACAGAGGATCTTGTGTTGGAAGGAATGAAGTTGTTCTGATATATTTGGATCTGGTTCCGACTATATAAATCAAGTCTATATAAGCACAACGTTTTTCGTGTTTATTGGCAGACAAAGTAGTTCTTTTTACGAATCGTTATGGCAAAGTGTTGTTAATTAAAATTGAAGTATGTTTATTAGAAATGTTTAAAGTTTGTAAATCTATCCAAGCTTGAATTACACTCGGAATCAATTTGATCTACACCGATGGCATGGAAAAAGTATTCTCATTTTCTAATTGCAACAACATGCTTCAAATATACAGCAACAAAACAACAAGTTGATTGAGCAGCCCGGTCTCAATTCCATTCCATCTCATTCAAACAAGCCCCCGGAGTCAAATGCTTGCTGGCATGGCAAACATATCCTCTTACACGCACACATTTCACAGCAAAAACAAACATAATCACAAACGCAATCGCACACACGCAGTGTATGTTTGCAAATAAATATCACATTGTTGAGGAGATGTTTTTCATCTGCTGGTCCACACACACAGCCCAGCAATTCCTCTCGTTTTTCCCGTCCGTCCTCGGAAAAAGCTCCAGCATCCAAACATACAATATTCAACATAAACGGGCAATGAGCTCCGCTCTGCCACCTCCCCGCTCCGCCAAGGGCTTACGGCTTAGCCATTATTTTCCCATTTAGAGCATCGCTATTGCAACGCGAGGGGTTGTAAGTGTGTGTAAGAATTTATGTGTGTGAGCGTTTGTGCGAACGAACGGAGATTGTGTCATTCAATACCGTCTCGTCCTTATCTTGATTTCTTGCTCATTTCATCCCGGGGATTGCCTTTTTGGGTTATTGGTTGCCGCGAGGGCTGTCGAACGGGGTGAGTTTGGGTCTTCAAACGTCTTAAAGTGTCATTGAACGTCTTCAAACGTCTTTAATTGACCTGATTCTTCTAAATTCATCTTAAACTTCTTAAAAATCAAACGTCTTATAACGTCTTCAAACGTCTGTTAACGTCTTATAACGTTCAAACTCGGTCCAACGTCACCTCCTTGCACAGTACTCCAGCCAGCTTCATGTAACCGTCCATCTTCAACCCCGTCCATCCGGAGTGAGTACAAAGGAATTTGCCTGCCGCGTCCAACGGGTCGGTTTCCATGGCGATCCTAGTATCTCATAATCCATTTTCCTACGGCGTCCTCGACAACGACGACTATCGCTCTAGCCACACCACACCACACCGCCCTGAACGATGAGTTGACTGATGCTGCGGCCGGTCGCTTCATCGTTTGTGGTGCAAGAAATGGCAGAGAATCGATCCTAAGAAAATAATATCATTCCTGGCCGTCAACGGGGCAACGACGAGAAGAAGGACGAGGGACTCTCCGCACCCAAGATGTGTAATATGAGATTGTGTAATAAAAACAAGTGTCGTATGACGAAAGAACGCGCAGAGTCGACGACAAAGAAGCGGTCCTTTGGTCCCTTTTTGTGAGCGCTGCGGCGTTGAAGGAAGAAGGACTAGGCCACTAACCGACTAACCAACGCTCGAATCCACGATGTGTTGAGCAAAACATAAACCATATGCTTAGCCAGTAATGTTGGTCCGGGTCACGGGGGTGGGTGAGGGCGGGGTCGGAGGTCTGTTGCTGACTCTGCGCTCCTTTGGACGGGTAGATAATTCGACGCCCGAGCGATAATGTCATTCCGGGAGATTACAGTTCTTTACCGAGAGATTAACAAATCGGTTGGGTTATTAGGATCGTTTTGCATCTCCCATGCTGGGAGAGATTAAGTGGTTGAGTTATTGATAAGGGCTGATTGTTCTCTTTTAGATAAAGATTTTTTTAAATTTGAGAAAAAAGTCAAACGTAGATATCGGATATCCAACAAAGACTTCATGAACATTTCGAAAATCTGGGTACAAACAGCACTCGACAGCTTAAAAAAGTTGTTCCAACGCTGAGATTCTAATGAATCGCCTAACACGCATGAACAATTTCAAGGAATTCGCTGCATATTTTGCATTCTCCATGGTGCAGCCTTAAGCCAATGCAAAACACTCGTTTTTTCTCACATCTTCAGCCGCCGTCGTCGTCGTTTCAGCAAAGTGATTGTGTGCCGGCAATATTGTACGCGGGGTTTTTGAAGTTTGCCTTTTGCGCGTCGAGGCCTTTTGTTTTGTTCCCTTTTTTCCCGTCATTCACAACTTGCAAACACGCAGTCACACATATTGTCGCTCTGGCACTAAACCGAATCGAGCGATTTCCACTCTCGCCGCACTTTTTCTCTCCGCCTTTTTCTGCCAAGCTTTATTTGGTATTACCCGATCAGAGTGTAGCCAAGTTTGTTATGATTCCTCCATGTTGTTTTGATTGGCGAAATTTTTTGTCGAGGGATGAAACTTTTTTTTTGTTTATTTAATAAAAAAACAAATAAAATATGTACTATTTTTATCTACAAAAATGCCCATCATTATCATCCAAAACATCCGACGGCAACACGCAAGCACTGATGCTATTTATTTTGCAAAAAAATGCGGAGAGAAAAAGTGCGGCGAGAGTTGAAATCGCTCGTTTCGATTTGGTGCCAGAGCGACAAAATGTTGTCAGTGACGTTTCAGCACAACATATCGTTACACTCAGAAATGAAGTTGATAAGTTTGCGAAGCGTAGTGTCGGAGAAGTCGCCGCAAAAATTCGATTTATTTCCGAAACCACAATACTTTGTACACATTTGTTTATTTTATTAATGAATCGTTTTACGGAGTTTGCTCGGAGCTCGGTCGTCTTTGTCGTTGTCCCGTGGGTTGTTAAAGAACAGCGGAGTTGGAATTGGAATGCTGCCGCACTTCAGACAGGACTCAGACTGTTTTAGGGATTGCAGAAAGTTTCAGTTTATATTTTTGATCTTAAATTGTGTAATTTGGAAAATAAAGATCAAAATTACAAAATTTGTTGTAGTATCCTTCAGAATTTTAAATTGCTTTCTACCAAACTTCATGTCTTCAAGTCTGCAAGACTTCGAGTCTTAATGTTTTCATGTATTTATGTCTTCAAAACATTGAGACTTGAATACTCTACTCTAATCTTTAAGACTTCAAGTCGTATTTTTTTCTAGCTTTAAAGTAACTTTATGTCTTCATGTTCCTACATTTATTCATGTCTTCATGTCTTCAAGTCTTTAAGTCTTTAAGTCTTTAAGTCTTTAAGTCTTTAAGTCTTCATGTCTTCATGTCTTCATGTCTTCATGTCTTCATGTCTTCATGTCTTCATGTCTTCATGTCTTCATGTCTTCATGTCTTCATGTCTTCATGTCTTCATGTCTTCATGTCTTCATGTCTTCATGTCTTCATGTCTTCATGTCTTCATGTCTTCATGTCTTCTTGTCTTCATGTCTTCATGTCTTCATGTCTTCATGTCTTCATGTCTTCATGTCTTCATGTCTTCCTGTCTTCATGTCTTCATGTCTTCATGTCTTCATGTCTTCATGCCTTCATGTCTTCATGTCTTCATGTCTTCATGTCTTCATGTCTTCATGTCTTCATGTCTTCATGTCTTCATGTCTTCATGTCTTCATGTCTTCATGTCTTCATGTCTTCATGTCTTCATGTCTTCATGTCTTCATGTCTTCATGTCTTCATGTACCTGCATTGATTCATGTCTTAGTGTCTTCATGTACCTGCATTGATTCATTTCTTAGTGTCTTCAAGTCTTAAAGACATGAATAAATGAAATCATGGAGCAATGAGTACACGAAGACATGAAGACATGGAGACATGAAGACATGAAGATAAGAAGACAAGAAGACAAGAAGACAAGAAGACAAGAAGACAAGAAGACAAGAAGACAAGAAGACAAGAAGACAAGAAGACAAGAAGACAAGAAGACAAGAAGACAAGAAGACATGAAAACATGAAGACAAGAAGACATGAAGACAAGATTCCAAAATATGAAGACATGAAGACATGATGAAATAAAGAAATGAAAAAGTTAATTTTTCTGGGGGTTTCCTGGCCGAAATAATTCGACCCGTATTTTTTTGTTTGGACATTCGGGTGACCTACGCCGTGTTAGGGTGGTCTGAAAAATAGCCATTTTCGTTGATTTTCGCAAA
Organism: Culex pipiens pallens; assembly: GCF_016801865.2. NCBI lineage: Eukaryota > Metazoa > Arthropoda > Insecta > Diptera > Culicidae > Culex > Culex pipiens. Next base: position 127,999,084 of record NC_068938.1, on the reverse strand, counting down.
AACCACTTTTTTCTGAAAATCATAACTTCTCTTAATTTCAACCGATTTCGATTGTCTTGTAAGCAAATGAAAGGTGATAAGTTGGCCTTTCAAAGAAAAATAATAAGAAGTTTCAAAAATCTAGCCTTACATATTAAAAGGTCGAATGAAATTTTTCGTGTTTTCGTGGGGAATTGCTTTATAAAGACATGCAGGTCTGAAGACTTCAATACTTGAAACCGCCTTAAGTCACCCAAAAAGCAAAAACTGAAAATTTGGTTTATTGGACCTTTTCAAAAAAAAAAACTCCAGATTTGAAGTCTTTTAATTCGAGTTTCCAATTCTAGTTTTGTAGTCTGCAAATGCTCAAGACTGGAAATCATCAATAATTGAGTCTCTTCTTAATCAACAATTCTCCCTTAAGTGACAATCCGCACACCACATTCCTCCGACTTCGAGTGCAACGTTCAATATTGACTCTGGGAGACCCGCTCCTGGAGTGGCTAACCGTCGCACACTCAATTAAAGTCCTCACTTTACGGGACTTTAACTTCAATACCTTCCAGCTGAAGAGGTCGAGTTTAACATTTTTGCATTCATTTACGAAATCCACAGAAACTTTATCTTTCGGAGGCCAGCCAGCACGTGTCACACTTCAAAGTGCTTAAGCCCAAGGTGGCAAAAGTCAAAAGTTGGGGACTTCAAACTCGGCAATTAACACGAAGGCATCCCTAATCTGTTTGAACTTTGATATCGGAATCCGACACGTCGCCAAATCTGCTCGCAGGTGACAAAGTCACGTGGAAGGGGGTAGAAAAGTAATTCAATTTTATCCCGAAATTCCTGGAAATTTAATGAAAGTCTCGTGTGGGTGGCTGGTTTTGTGGCCAGGACGTTTGACACACCCCTCCAAGTTCCAGGTGTCGGAGCAATTCAAATGTGCTAAGTGCGGAGTTGAGGGGTGCGCACTCGCAAACTTTCTTCAAAGGATTAAAAAGTAATTAAAGAAATTCCATTAGCCTCGGAAAAAGAAACTCTCTCAACTGTGTGTGTTTGCGCGGACTGCGGAGTGGAGTGGCTGAAAGAGAGTCTCTTTAAAGATGAGCTTTCCCCCCCTCGAGACACTTGTGCGAAGAACACACTCCCGACTCGATTTGTTACGAATCATTCCCATTTGTTTTTCGACAAGCGAACCTTTGAAGCAATTTGTTTGACTACGGCGTGCCACTCACTTGGTGAAATGGAAATCCCGTTGGCACTTTACTTCACAAGTCTCTCTCTTTTCTTTCGGTTAAGTCGTCAAGTGTAGAGTGTCGATTGACATCGGTACCTTTTGCCCTGTTTGCACTGCACTGACTGACTATTTTTCACTGCGAGCAGACACTTGCGTAGGTGGTTTGAAAAATGAAGTACGACTGTATTTATGTGCTGTTGTTTTGGGTGTTATTTGTTTGGAACAAATGTTCAACACTTGATTTCAGCATAAATCTTCTCACAAAAGCAGAGAAAATCGAAAGTACTACGAATAGTGGCCAAAAACTATAACTTCAAGTTCGTTAAGTACACTTTTGAAGGCTAAGCTAAATTCGGGACTCCGTGGAGAATTTCCCATATCCTCTTAAAAAAAGTTGAAAAAAGTGCTTTTTAGTATTCAGTTGCCACAAAATGACTTACTTTTGCGAAAAATATCAACACAATAAAGTCGAAACACAAAGTTACAACCTGTTATACCTGCTGTCTACCATTACTCCCCAGTAAAATGGACCAGCAAAGGTACCCACTGGGGAGTGCCCTTGTTCTGCCAACCTGTCCAGCTTCTGGCCAACAGTTGGTTGGGTGAAAATGAATCCCACTCCTCGGGGATCAGCTTTCGTGGAAAATAAAATGTTCTCTTTCACTGCTGCGTCGTTACTGGTATAAAGCTGAAACCTGCAACTGGCAGGCCGCGGGAGCCTGGCTGGCACTGACTTTAACAAGTAACCATCATCAGAGGCTGAGGGTGTTTTGCACTGGGAAACAGGACGCCAGAGGCTAAACCAGGGTGGTGGTGCTGGGTGCGAAGGAATATGTTTATTTATGTTTCAACCCAGTTGTTTTCAAGTTCTCGGGTTTCAAAGCCAAACCAGTCAGCTTGACTGAGTTTTTGCTCTATTGTTGGGCGAGTTTGGTTCTAATGTTGAAGCATTCTGGTGTGTTTTGGTGGGTGAAAAGTGGTGGTACGAATTACTGACCGGCTTTGTGGGATATTATGAATGAGAGGGCGTCAATACTAGTTTCTCGGACTAGGTCAAGTTTATGATTATTTTGAATTTTTTTTTAATTTGTTGCATTTAACCTTTTATTGTACTTTTGAAACAGAATTTCATTCTCATGAAAATTTGGAATCAACTGGAAACAAATATATTTCTTCAAAACAAGCTTTAAATCTTGAATAACTCATTTTTCTTAACTAAAATCTAAATGCTACTCAAAATGACAATTTGATAACAAGACTGGTAGCAAATCGCGTTACTTCATATCTGCCAGCCGCCCTTCCGTTGCAGCATGCATGATTGACGCAAAGGACGGTTGTGAGTAGTAAATTAAGTTAGAACATAAGTGAAACTTGTACTCGTGCTTGTTGTCAACAGCAAAAGCACTTGTTCAGGGCGCTTTAAGTTTTAGTTTGGGGGTACAGAAGGTTAAAATCATTTTTTCTAATTTGAATACCTTTATTTTCATGAATGACTGTTTATTTAAAACATTATTAAATTGAAGAAAAATTTCTTAAAAAATATTTAAATAAATTTTCAAACAAATTTAGCCCACGTGACCCCTCTCTCCTCGCACACATGCACTCTGCCAAGTTGCAATCAGCGTAATGGGTCGCCGCTTTCCACCTGAACAACCAAATTACAGCTCACAAAACAGGGGCGTATGCAACGTCGTCGTCGTCATCGTCGTGGTTAATACATGTACTAACCAGGGTACGGCACGGCATCCATCTGTGCAACATACAGAAGAGATGACGTTGGTTGCGCATGTTTAGTGACTGAATATTCACGGAAAAAAATATTCTTAACTTAAAATAGATTATTTGTTCAACATTTTACAAAATGAAAATTAATCTAGAAAGACATGTTTTTTTAATTTCACCTTTTTAATTGTTTTTCCAAACCTCACCCCTTTATCCAACAGAATAAACCCCTCCCCTCCCCCAACCCCCTCACAACCAGCCAGCATTTTAAAGCGTTTTCTCTTCGCTCCTAATTGGACTAATTGCATTTTTCCTTCACCTGCTGGCAGGGGCATGGTGGGGCATGGTGAGGTGCGAGACAGACTCCCAGAGGTCGTCGTCGAAAACTGCTGGCGCAGCGCAAATAAACTTTGCACGGTGGGAAATGCCCCATGTACCTGCCCTCAGAATGTTGATGCTGATGATAAGCACGGTGCGCACCACCCACCAAACTGCTATGCCGTGTATGGATTTGTGTTAGTTTCCACCTGGTGGTTTGAGAATGGTGGGTGACGTCACGTCACACGCTGACCACGTGGCGTAACCGCACACATGCACGGTATGTACCCCTCTAGTGGGGTGGGTCCAGGGGTGAATCATGCAAGATATCTGGATTTTTTTTAAATTGAATCAAGTTGAAGATAATGCTTGAAAAATATTGCATTTTTGAAACCTAATTGGAATGTGAATCAAAAGAAGCAACCAAATAAAAAAATCTATGTATTTTTCAAAAAAAGACAAACACTAAAATAGGTAATATGCTAATTTTAAAAACATTTTTGAGAAACTCTCAGAACAGCTTTCTACTGAAACATTATAAAAAAAATTTAAATCTAAGTTGTTGTTACACAGTGAAGGACAAAACATTTTGCTTCTAAATTTTGGAAATTTGGCTTGAAATTTTAATTTTTGTTTTTTTTATTAAAAACACAAATCTGTATGATGTAGAAAATTATCTACATTTAGATTTTTTTAACAGAACACCTGCTTTTTTTGCAATTGTGTATCGCTTTGGGAATGATTTGTTGAACTATAACGTTGTTTTCTTCCATCAATTATTAACATTTTCAATTTTCTATATAGTTTTCCATTGTTATGGTTTTTTTTTCTATTTTATAATATATTTACTTTAAAAATAAAAACTTATTTTTCAAAATATTTTTTTTGTCGGTGATACCAAACATTCAATTTATAATTTTGATAATTTCATTGGGCCATTGAAAATTTTATTGAAAATTTTTGTCCAAAAAAGTCCAATAATCCAGAGCAAATAAATTACTAAAATTTAAATTTAAATTTTAAAAACGTGTAAAATCGACTGAAAATCGAGAACGCTTTTAAATGCGTTTTCAATCAAGTTTAGACCTTTCAATATTTTATCTAATTTAAAGTTTAGGGAGCATAGATCGGTAAAAGACGTGCATGCTCATAAAATTAAAATATATGCATAAATTCATTGATATTTTTTGTTATACCATAACTGTTATGATGTTTTGTGTATTTTGTGGTATTTTTTGTTTCGAAATTTTAAAAATCAGGTATAATTTTTTTTTTTCGTCTGAAGGACAAACTCTTTGTATAAAATTTTCATCAGCCGATTTTTTTCAAACCTTTAAAAGGATTTGATTTTTCTTCCACAGTGAAATTTGAGCTCTTTTTGTACCGTCAACTGGGGTGAATCAGGACAACAGTCTAAATAGGGACAGCACATTTTAGAGCACTTAGAAGCTTTAAATTTGAAAATAAATTTCAACATTTTGTTGTTCCGAAACCGAGGCTGCAAAATGGCTAAAACTGCTGTCCCAATTCGTCCCATGTGTCCCATATCAAAATTTCAATGGAAATAGAAGTCTAATCAACTGAGAACAATCTTAAATGCCTTTTTCTGCATATATAATCATATTCAACATGTTTGGACTCGTTTAAAAATATATATTTACACCGCAAAAACTTTTTTTCTCGCAAAAATTTAATTTTTATCAGTATTTAGAAATTTTGGAAATCAATGATTGCAAAACAACTGGACAGGTGCACAGAAAAAAATGATGGTTATATTCATCAGAAAATGATGACAGATTTTGTGTAAAAAATGAATAATTTCACCCCAGACAATGATGAATTTTCATCAGTTTTTGATGAATATTCATCAGGTTCACATTTTTAAACATTTTTTATGTAATAATACTCCAAAAAAAGAGGTAATAATCAACATTCCAAATTTTCAACATTCCAAAATTCAACCCCCCCCCCCCCCCCGACTTTGGTCAGAGTCGAGGGACATCAACTTCAAAAAATATTTGAAACGGTTTTATTACTAAAAAAAAAGAGAAAATTTGCTTATGAGTAGGGCTTTCACTTTTTATACTATTTTGACATGAAATTAAAAAAAAGAAAATGCTTTAAATTATATTTTTAAATAAATATTCATATAACAATCCATGTTGCACAGTTTTTAAATAAAATACCAATAAAAACCAACAGATTAGTGCGCTGACCACGCGGACGCGCTGTCTTGTTTTGCACGCTTATTTTCATTTCTTTTGTGTTGCTGTTTGTGTGCTTGGGTGAGTGGTTATTATAATTAAATAATGGCATCATTAGTGCGCTGACCACGCGGACGCGCTGTCTTGTTTTTGCACGCTTATTTTCATTTCTTTTGTGTCGCTGTTTGTGTGCTTGGGTGAGTGGTTATTATAATTAAATAATGGCATCATTAGTGCGCTGACCACGTGGACGCGCTGTCTTGTTTTTGCACGCTTATTTTCATTTCTTTTGTGTCGCTGTTTGTGTGCTTGGGTGAGTGGTTATTATAATTAAATAATGGCATCATTAGTGCGCTGACCACGCGGACGCGCTGTCTTGTTTTTGCACGCTTATTTTCATTTCTTTTGTGTCGCTGTTTGTGTGCTTGGGTGAGTGGTTATTATAATTAAATAATGGCATCATTAGTGCGCTGACCACGCGGACGGGCTGTCTTGTTTTTGCATGCTTATTTTCATTTCTTTTGTGTTGCTGTTTGTGTGCTTGGGTGAGTGGTTATTATAATTAAATAATGGCATCATTAGTGCGCTGACCACGCGGACGGGCTGTCTTGTTTTTGCATGCTTATTTTCATTTCTTTTGTGTCGCTGTTTGTGTGCTTGGGTGAGTGGTTATTATAATTAAATAATGGCATCATTAGTGCGCTGACCACGCGGACGGGCTGTCTTGTTTTTGCACGCTTATTTTCATTTCTTTTGTGTCGCTGTTTGTGTGCTTGGGTGAGTGGTTATTATAATTAAATAATGGCATCATTAGTGCGCTGACCACGCGGACGGGCTGTCTTGTTTTTGCACGCTTATTTTCATTTCTTTTGTGTCGCTGTTTGTGTGCTTGGGTGAGTGGTTATTATAATTAAATAATGGCATCATTAGTGCGCTGACCACGCGGACGCGCTGTCTTGTTTTGCACGCTTATTTTCATTTCTTTTGTGTTGCTGTTTGTGTGCTTGGGTGAGTGGTTATTATAATTAAATAATGGCATCATTAGTGCGCTGACCACGCGGACGCGCTGTCTTGTTTTTGCACGCTTATTTTCATTTCTTTTGTGTCGCTGTTTGTGTGCTTGGGTGAGTGGTTATTATAATTAAATAATGGCATCATTAGTGCGCTGACCACGTGGACGCGCTGTCTTGTTTTTGCACGCTTATTTTCATTTCTTTTGTGTCGCTGTTTGTGTGCTTGGGTGAGTGGTTATTATAATTAAATAATGGCATCATTAGTGCGCTGACCACGCGGACGCGCTGTCTTGTTTTTGCATGCTTATTTTCATTTCTTTTGTGTCGCTGTTTGTGTGCTTGGGTGAGTGGTTATTATAATTAAATAATGGCATCATTAGTGCGCTGACCACGCGGACGGGCTGTCTTGTTTTTGCATGCTTATTTTCATTTCTTTTGTGTTGCTGTTTGTGTGCTTGGGTGAGTGGTTATTATAATTAAATAATGGCATCATTAGTGCGCTGACCACGCGGACGGGCTGTCTTGTTTTTGCATGCTTATTTTCATTTCTTTTGTGTCGCTGTTTGTGTGCTTGGGTGAGTGGTTATTATAATTAAATAATGGCATCATTAGTGCGCTGACCACGCGGACGGGCTGTCTTGTTTTTGCACGCTTATTTTCATTTCTTTTGTGTCGCTGTTTGTGTGCTTGGGTGAGTGGTTATTATAATTAAATAATGGCATCATTAGTGCGCTGACCACGCGGACGGGCTGTCTTGTTTTTGCACGCTTATTTTCATTTCTTTTGTGTCGCTGTTTGTGTGCTTGGGTGAGTGGTTATTATAATTAAATAATGGCATCATTAGTGCGCTGACCACGCGGACGGGCTGTCTTGTTTTTGCATGCTTATTTTCATTTCTTTTGTGTCGCTGTTTGTGCGCTTGGGTGAGTGGTTATTATAATTAAATAATGGCATCATTAGTGCGCTGACCACGCGGACGGGCTGTCTTGTTTTTGCATGCTTATTTTCATTTCTTTTGTGTCGCTGTTTGTGCGCTTGGGTGAGTGGTTATTATAATTAAATAATGGCATCATTAGTGCGCTGACCACGCGGACGCGCTGTCTTGTTTTTGCACGCTTATTTTCATTTCTTTTGTGTCGCTGTTTGTGTGCTTGGGTGAGTGGTTATTATAATTAAATAATGGCATCATTAGTGCGCTGACCACGTGGACGCGCTGTCTTGTTTTTGCATGCTCATTTTCATTTCTTTTATGTCGCTGTTTGTGTGCTTGGGTGAGTGGTTATTATAATTAAATAATGGCATCATTAGTGCGCTGACCACGCGGACGCGCTGTCTTGTTTTTGCATGCTCATTTTCATTTCTTTTGTGTCGCTGTTTGTGTGCTGGGGTGCTTGGTTATTATATATAGGTGAAGGGATTTTATTAAATGATCATTATATTGCATTATTATATTTATTTGATTATATAACCACACTATATTTTACACTTAACACATCATACAAAACACAAATGAAACTGTAAACAGGAGCGTTTGGTACGGTATGTCCACGCATCCTTCCTCCCCTGTAGATTCTGTGAAATGTGATCCGTTCTCAGAATCCTCTCTGCGGTAAACACAACGTAGTAGGGCTGGCCGCTTTAATTTTTGCAATACATTTTCGGGTGTTCTCGGATGTACTGCAATTATTAATAATGACAAGAAAAGTGCTTGGGGCGTAATCTAATCACAAGACTTTCCAGCATGCTTTCATCGGACTGGCTGCGTTTGTGTTAGATTAGATTAGATTAGATTAGATTAAAATACCAATAAAAACCAACAATTATAAACATTTAGGTTAGACTTATACAACATTCGATCAGGTAAAAAAGCCTATTTTTTTCAATTCAAATCTTATTGGAATTGCTATCGAAATTATTTAAAATATAACGGGAATTGTGATAACAGAGTCACAATTAGCCCACTTAGGATAAGAAAGAGAGAAATGGTGCCAAAGCTTACAGCAAATTATTCCTTTGTTCCAGAAGCTGGTTCGTGGTCTGGACTATGATTTTTCAAGAGATTTAAGACAAAGATGAAATCAAGCCGTACATTGCAAAGAAGCCAAAGAAGAAGTGTAAACAAACAGTCCTGTTCACGTCAGCGAATGATTTGATTAGGAACGAGCAAGATAGGTCTTTACTTAAGCTCTGACTTAAGCTTTTTTTATCAATTTTTTTTTCACTAAAACTCAATTTCCCAAAATACGTTTTTTTTTATTTTCGAGATTTTTTGATATGTTTTAGGGGACTAAAATCCGCAACTTTTGACCTATCGAGAAACATGGTCAAAAAATCTGCCGCCAAGTTATAAATTTTTGAAAAATAGTGATTTTTGGAAAAAAAATCCAAATTTCATGCAAAAACAAATTTGAAGTTATTTTTTAATGCAAAATTGAATTTGCAATCGAAAACTACTCTACAATTTTTTTGATAAAGGGCTTCGTCGCTTCGTTTTCAAGATATAGCCACCGAAAGTTTGATTTTAGCAAAATATGTGCAGTTTTTCGATTTTTAAAAATAGTGACCATGAGCGACATTTCTAAAATTTTTTTTTTTTGAAAAGTTCAGAAAATTTGCTATAAAATTGTCTAAGAGACTTTGAAGATTGGACCTCGGGTTGCTGAGATACAGCCGCTTTAAGAAAAAGAAACACGAAAACTGATGTTTTCTAAGTCTCACCAAAACAACCCACCATTTTCTAATGTCGATATCTCAACAACTAATGGTCCGATTTTCAATGTTAATACATGAAACATTCGTAAAATTTTCCGATCTTTTCGAAAAAAATATTTTGAAAATAAATAAATCAAGACTAACATTTTAAAAGGGCCAAACAAACAATGAATAATTGTATGGAGACTTGTATGGGTGAACCAATGACACAAAATAGCTTATTTGGTCATAGGGAAGGCCCCCACAAAGTTTGAGTCAAATAAAAAAATACAAAAAATAAAAATGGTCGAAATCGGCCGATTTCGTAGAGAGTTGCTCATGTGTAGGTTATCAGCTTTCAAAGAAAGCAAATATCGGAGTCTCTCATTGTCAAACGTAAGGTCTTAAAAAATTGATAAAATGAAAGTCAAAGCCAAAAGCAAAAACATTCCCTTTCTTTAGTAAAAACAAACGCAAGTTTCAAGCAAATTAACAATTTAATATTTAATTTCACTTTAAGTTGTTTAACGTTTTGAAATTCTATTTTGAAAAGTATGAAATTGAAAGTAAAGGAATTTTATCAAAGTACAACCCTCAAAGTTACTTTGAACACAGGATACTCTAGTTATGCTGTTCAAAGCTTCACAACTCGCTGTTATTTGCTCACATTGCTCGCCGGTAATTATTATTTGTGAAAATATCGACCCATGACCACCGCCATATCATAAAGTAGAGTCTGTACTCTACCAACAACCGTGACACACACACAGGTGGTGGTTGAGGTGTACTTATGCTTTTTGCCTTTTTGCACACCGCACCACACACCATGCAAGACCGCACAGCATAACGCCTTTCGACATTACATTTCATGTGCAGTCATGCTGCTCCATGGTGTGCTGCTCAAGTGAGCAAAAAGAGTCGTCGTCCGGGCGTTGGTTGGAGGTGGTTGGTCGGTTCTAGTTCAGGAGAAAATTGAATCGAAATCACTGTGAGGCAGTGTCATTCTGGGGAAAATTGCAAACACATTCGCTGAACAGGTTGCGAACACACGGTGGGAGCAATTTTGCAACTTTTCGTGCGTGGAAATTGGATTGCGTTCAAGTGCGCCTACACTGGATGGAAAAAGGCTTTTCCTTGTGCAGGGAAATTGTCTGTCCCAAAACAACTTACCCCGAGGAATGAGTTTGGAGGTTGCTCAACGAAATTGTGGTCTTACCTGGAAAGAGAAAAGAGAAAAGGAACATTAATTTGCTGTTTATTTTTGAACATTTATGTTTTAAACCATCTTCGCTTCAATAACTCAATAATCGTAAGTAATTGTTCCGAAATTTCCCCCCGAAACATAACTCCCAAAGAATACCCTCTCTCACCTGATTACAGTCCAATTAACATCAAACGAAACAAATTAAACCATCTCTCCCTCTCATGTGTGTCGATTCGAAAACGATTTTCCAGCGTTCATTCGCCCGCAAAGTTCGCCTTCGCTCTGCTGCTACGAAAAACGAGCAAATGATCCACTTTTTTAAGCCGCGCACACAATTATGAAAGAACAAACGGAAAATTTCCACTACCACCACCGCCACCCAAAAAAACCACCTCATTTTCCACTTTCGTACGTTCGGTTTCGGCTGAAATATGATTGCTCTTGAAAGGGGTGTGAAAAAAATTGTTTTGAAAAAATAAAAACAGCAACGCCGCGGCGAGAGTCCTCTTTCTCCGCATCAAACAAAAAAAGGATCTGGAAAAAGTTTTCCGGAGCGCAAAACTGGTGAACCGTAATCGATAACAATTATTTCCTGGGAAAAAGTTCGACTTTGAGCTTGACACAGTCGGGAGAGAAAAAGGCAGAGGGGAGAGGAGCGGTTCTTTTCCGATGTAGCTAAAAGTGGGAAAAATTTGAACCGAGGTAGTAAAATAATTGAAAAATGCCAGACGTCGATGAAACTTTATCATCGTGGGCGCTGGCAACTTCTCGGATGCAAAAGACAAAGGCGTAGATGCTTGAAAAGGTGCTGAAGATTTTAGACGATTTTTACGGATTTGCCAAACATTTGGGAATTAAAATACTTCCTTGAAGGCAACAGACATGACCTTAATCAAAGAACTTTAAAAAAATTCAATTGATATTTTAAAAAAATAAGGCGAATTGATAACTTTTAAAACTTAAGACGACCTTCAAGACTAAAATTGACTAGAAAAGGCTAGAAAGACTCAAGGTGACTTGCAAGCCTTGAGGCGATACTTTCAATTATTGAGGAGACTCGTAGACTTGAGGTGACTTGTGAGACTTTAGGAGCTTTTTGAGGCTTGACGAAATTTGCATGATTTGGTATAAATTGCAAACCTTGAGATGAAGAAATGTGACGAATTGCAATGACTTTAGATAACTCGACAGACTTCAGGTGACTCACAAAACTTGGGGTGATACTCGAGACTTAAGGAGACTTGCAGACTTTGAAGTAACTTTGAGACTTTAAGAGATTGGCAAAAATTGGTGTAAATTGCAAGAATTGAAATATCCTGGAAAACATTAGGAGTTTGCTAGATATAAGGTGACTTGTAAGACTTTAGGTGACTTCCAAGACTTGGAGGACCTTTTCATTTTAGGCAACTTGCATGTATGTATTAATATAACTTTCAACACATGCAAAATTAACGTAATCCGTTTTGCAATCGTTTCACGAATCGATCTACAATCAAATATAAGCCCGTGGCCAAAATTTGAGCCACATCCATGTAAGGGAACCCATCGGTTTCAAATTTTTGGCGATTTGAGAAAATTGATAATATTGTTTTCAAGCTTACAGTTTTCAATCAAAGTAGGCGTTATTGAGAGGTCAAAACAAAGCCCTGTGAAAATTTTACCAAAATCAGTGCAGATTTGACGATTTTAAAGATTCTTCCCCTTTTACAATAAAACGTATGATTTTAAGTCTCAAATCTTAACAATCGTCAAATGTGTTAACTAAAAAATCGTCAATTGGTCAATCTAAAAAATCGCCAAATTTGAACCGATTTTGCTGAAATTTTAACAAGGCAGTGTTTTGACAACTGCTTTGATTAAAATTTAAAAACTTTAGAAAATTCACGATTTTCTTAAAGGGCCAAACACTAATAAATCCTGGGCCGAAGGGTTACCCAGCACGGATTTGGCCAAACTTTTGTTCATCGGCCTATTTTATCATCAAGATCATTTAACTATAGTTTTTTTTTATAATTTGCAATATGGGTATCAAACGAAGCGAAATTTGTTAATCATTTTCAAACTAGTAGAGTTTCTTTAAATACTCAAATTTTCACTAAATATCGTATTTTTTCGAAAGTACTAAAATTGTCATGATTTGCAATATGGGTATCATATGAAATGAAATTTAAATGCTTTATTTTAGTTTTTTTTTTTTGTTAAAAAAACTAAAATTTTCATAAAATGCCGTATTTTTTAAAAGTACTCTAAATCTCAAAATTTGAAATATAGGTATCAAAGGAAGCAAATTTTTTTTTTTTGCATTTTCTAATTACTAGAGTTTTTAAAATACCGTAAACTGACTTTGACAGGTTTGAGATTGTTCCGCAAAAAGAAGTGTACATATTTAATACGCACGGAATGCTATGGAATCAAACTGACCATGGTAGAGAAGTGTTTATTGAATTTTAAGAAGAAGTTATTTTTTTTTAATTTTGAAAAGCTTAAAAGATAGTTAACTTTTATGTGGATGGATAGGATTATTTTAAATTGATTTCGAATCGAAAAACGGAATGCATTTTCGGATTCTTTGGACAATTTTCCACTAGAAGAAGATAAAATATGTTTTTAAATGATAAATATAATGTGTTTTTGAAAAATCTTCAAATTTCAGTTAAACAAATTTTATAGAAAATGTGAAAACTTTTGATTTGTGCATCGAATTCATTTTCAAATACAATATGAATCGATAATTTTTAAACAAAACTTTTTAACATTTTTTAAACAATTTTACCTAACATTTATATGTATTTTGTGAAAAAGCTTATAACCTTAGTTAACTAAATAAAAACATTGATTTTTTTTTCTTAAAAACTATATCAGCAACTTAAATGATGGTACATTTGACTTAAAAATAAAATTTGAACATCTGAAATCTGATTTTAATAAGAAAAACTATGCCTATCAAAGCCACCCCGAAAGTCAAAATTTGAATTTTCACCACAACTGATTTTTTAAACACTATTGAAAAACTTTTTTTTTTCAAAGTGGTGTATGGACATTGTGTGCCTTCAATTCTATCAATGTCAACCCGGTTTATGGTACTATAATTTTCACAAAATACCGTTTTTTCGAAAGTTCTCAAATTTCCATGATATGCAAAACGGGTATCGAATGAAGCGGAATTTAAATGCATTTTCACTTGATTATTATTATTTTTTTGTAAAACACTAAAATTTTCATGATTTTTTTTGTAACACTCCAATTTACATAATTTACAATGTAGATTTGTAAATATCAAACGAAGCAAAAGTTTATATGAAGCATACAAATTGATTCATTTGATACCCATATTGCATATTTTAAAAATTTGAGAATTTTCAAAAAATACGCTGTTTTGTGGAAAAAAACTATCAGGTGAAAAAGTGTACAATATTTCGCTTCATTTGATACCCAATTTACAAATTTTGAATATTTTAGTATTTCCAAAAAAGCGCTATTTTGTCAAAATTTGGGCAATAAAAAACTCCAATCCATACAAGATTTTGCTTCGTGTGGGTATCAAGAATTACAAATTTTGAGTATTAGAGTAATCTCAAAAAATACGGTAATATGTGAAAAATTTGGCATTTTTCAAAAAAAAAAAATTATAATACAGCGAAAAAGCATACAAAATTTCGCATCATTTGATTCCTATATTAAAATTGAAAATTTTAGTACATTCGAAGAAATACACGGAACAAAATCCGGTCAGCGTTTTCGAAAAATCTTTGCGATGAATTCGGAAACGTCGAATGTTTGCGAAATCATCGGCAAAGTTTTCAATATTGGAAACTTTACTTATAATATCGAAACGAAAATGCTTCCAAAATCGAACGCACTTTGTTGTCGGTTCATTTGAGAGTGCAGACCGCCGCAGCCAATGCGTTACGGGCTGTCAAAAATAAAAATAAACAAATCCGATTTTATTTTTCGCGAAGTTGTTTTGAAGTGGATGCGGAAAAGCTGGTTGAATTTTGCAAGGTAAGTAAACTCTGTTCGATTTCTTAAATTAATCTAAAACCATTAATTTTCAGCTTACCTCCCTTTTTCCCGGCTGCCCAGGCTTCGACCCCGAAGGAATCGCCCTCCGTTGGACAGCCGTGTGGAAATTTCCGCCTCGCAAGCTTAAATCAAGCGGCCGGGCTCCGCGGCCAAATCCATCACGGAAATCAACATCGTCGGTGCCAACAGCGCTCTTCATGTCCGGTCCGCCAACCTGCTGCATCCGGTCCGCCGACACGACGAGCGCGGTGCGATTTGAAACGGAACCGCCTTTTTAAGCGTCGACGAAAAAATCTCCGGAGGCAGGTGCAGGTATGAGCGCAGATACTCGGTTCCCTCGATACCAGCAGTAGTGACGTCTTTTTTTTCGATTTTAGTTTGCCAAAAGTGAACACACAAGTCGCGGTTCTGCTGTGGTGTCCCGGACGGCAAGATCCGCATCTTCGATATCGGCCACAAGAAGGCCCTGCTCGAGGACTTCCTGCTGTGCGTCCACCTAGTGTCGGATGCGTATGAGCAGCTGTCCTCGGAAGCGCGCGAGGCAGGCCTCATTTGCTGCAACAAATAACTGGTCAAGTTCTGCGGCAAGGACCAGTTCCACATTCGCATGCGGCTGTACCCGTACTACGTGATCCGCGTCAACAAGATGTCCTGTGCCGTAGCCGATAGACTCCAAACCGGAATGCCAGTCGATCATGTCGGTGCGCTCGAGCGACCGTTTCCGACAGCAGGTCGTCGAGGCTCTGCGTCGTGCCAAGTTCAAGTTCCCCAGCCGTCCGAAGATCTTCATCTGGAAGAAGTGGGGCTTCACCAAGTACGACCGCGACCAGCACCAGGTGTACTGGGACGAGGTTTGCCTCGTCAGCGACGGTTGCGGCGTCAAGTTCTTCAACGACCACGGCCCGCTGAAGAAACGGGAGGCGTACGAGCGCGCGCAGTTGGCATAGGTTCGTCGTTCGTGTGCAAGTGGGGGCAGCTCCAAAGCTGGCGAAAATCAACTGGGAGGAAGATTTGACCAACGCGGGAAGCAAACCGTCGAACCGGTCCCGGTTGAACAGCCGGAAATGGCCGCGACACGCAGGATAGCATTCAAGTAATCAAGTTTTTGATTGAGCAGTACCAAAACATAACCAAGACGCTGTACGGTGAGTTGCTGTATTACTTCCATAGCAACATTTGAAAGGGGCGGTATGACATTGCTTTTACGGCCTTTCGTCCCATTTAAACGCGTGTAATGAAAGGCCGTAAGAGCAATGTCGTACCGCCCCTTTCAAATGTTGCTCCAGACTTGATTTCATGTGAATCCTAATTTTTTTCTCTAAACATCTCCAGACCGACTAAACTAAACTAAATTTTAATAAAAAAAAATCAATTGTTGTTAAATGAATGAATATTTTTATTTTTCAGCTTAATAATGTTGCTTATTTTTAAAAGGTCATATAAACATATGAAACAGAACAGCATATAGGACATTTTCAAAAAAATCTATATTATTAGATTATTGTAATGTTTTCAATTTTATGATTTTAAAAACTTTTAAATTAAATTTCAACTATCCCTTTTAACAAACATGTTTTCTATTTGAGAAATTTCAGAATAAAAAAATACGGTATTTCAAATGTTTGATCTTTTGGAATTTACAATGTTGAGAAGTTATTTTTTTGATTTCATGAATTTTAAGATGTTTTATTTTTTTTTGAGAATTTTTATAATTTGTTTTTATTTTTAGAAATTTTGTAGCTTATATTTTTTTCAGAATGCTTCAATGTTTTATGTTTTTGGAATTTTTAAAATTTTGAGAAGTTTTAGAATTTTTGAATATTTAATTTTTTTTAGAATTATTAGAATTGATTAAGAATTTTTAAAATGTTGAGAATTTTTATATTTTTTTGAATTTTTAAAATTTTTTGATTTTTTTGAATTTTAAGATATTTTTGTTTTTTTTTTCTTGCTAATGCTAAAACATTTTTTAAATTTGCTGAATTTTAGAATTTTAGAAATTTTGAATTTTAGAATTTTAGAATTTTAGAATTTTAGAATTTTAGAATTTTAGAATTTTAGAATTTTAGAATTTTAGAATTTTAGAATTTTAGAATTTTAGAATTTTAGAATTTTAGAACTTTAGAATTTTAGAATTTTAGAATTTTAGAATTTTAGAATTTTAGAATTTTAGAATTTTAGAATTTTAGAATTTTAGAATTTTAGAATTTTAGAATTTTAGAATTTTAGAATTTTAGAATTTTAGAATTTTAGAATTTTAGAATTTTAGAATTTTAGAATTTTAGAATTTTAGAATTTTAGAATTTTAGAATTTTAGAATTTTAGAATTTTAGAATTTTAGAATTTAGAATTTTAGAATTTTAGAATTTTAGAATTTTAGAATTTTAGAATTTTAGAATTTTAGAATTTTAGAATTTTAGAATTTTAGAATTTTAGAATTTTAGAATTTTAGAATTTTAGAATTTTAGAATTTTAGAATTTTAGAATTTTAGAATTTTAGAATTTTAGAATTTTAGAATTTTAGAATTTTAGAATTTTAGAATTTTAGAATTTTAGAATTTTAGAATTTTAGAATTTTAGAATTTTAGAATTTTAGAATTTTAGAATTTTAGAATTTTAGAATTTTAGAATTTTAGAATTTTAGAATTTTAGAATTTTAGAATTTTAGAATTTTAGAATTTTAGAATTTTAGAATTTTAGAATTTTAGAATTTTAGAATTTTAGAATTTTAGAATTTTAGAATTTTAGAATTTTAGAATTTTAGAATTTTAGAATTTTAGAATTTTAGAATTTTAGAATTTTAGAATTTTAGAATTTTAGAATTTTTGAATTTTTAAGTTTTTGAATTTTTGAATTTTTGAATTTTTGAATTTATGAATTTATGAATTTATGAATTTATGAATTTATGAATTTATGAATTTATGAATTTATGAATTTATGAATTTATGAATGTATGAATTTATGAATTTATAAATTTATCAATTTATAAATTTATGAATTTTTGAATTTTTGAATTTTTGAATTTATGAATTTATGAATTTATGAATTTATGAATTTATGAATTTATGAATTTATGAATTTATGAATTTATGAATTTATGAATTTATGAATTTATGAATTTATGAATTTATGAATTTATGAATTTATGAATTTATGAATTTATGAATTTATGAATTTATGAATTTATGAATTTATGAATTTATGAATTTATGAATTTATGAATTTATGAATTTATGAATTTATGAATTTATGAATTTATGAATTTATGAATTTATGAATTTATGAATTTATGAATTTATGAATTTATGAGTTTATGAATTTATGAATTTATGAATTTATGAATTTATGAATTTATGAATTTATGAATTTATGAATTTATGAATTTATGAATTTATGAATTTATGAATTTATGAATGTATGAATTTATGAATTTATAAATTTATGAATTTATAAATTTATGAATTTTTGAATTTTTGAATTTATGAATTTATGAATTTATGAATTTATGAATTTATGAATTTATGAATTTATGAATTTATGAATTTATGAATTTATGAATTTAAGAATTTATAAATTTATAAATATATGAATTTTCGATTTTTTGATTTTTTGAATTTTTGAATTTTTAAATTTTTTTTCGAGTTTTGAACCTTTGATTTTTTTTATTATTACGATATTATGACGATAATTAAAATTTAATTTTGTGTTCTTTTCCGCAGTCTATGCCTCACGATTGCATCGTGATTTCAGCAAACATCCTATACTGCTGGCGGAGTTTCTGCTCGCCAGCAGAGCGCTCAAAGCGGGGACTCGTTCCAGGCGGACGGTTTCCTAGTGCTCAAGTCAATCCTCGAGGTGAAGTTCGGATTTGGAATGGTGCCTTCGTTTCCCTCGAGTGTCATGAACCTGAGTCGGCACTATGACCCCTTTCCCGAAGGCACGAAGAGGAAAAGAGCAACAACCTCCAGAACCAGGAGAACTTCCGGCGGTACACGAATCCGCTCAAGGTGCCATGGAACTGAGTCTGAAGCCAGCGCCGGAAATCAACCAGATCGCCGGAACAAGCGGTCCCAGCAGCACCTATATCCGTGTGGCTCCGCCGCCTACGTCACCGAGTACGAGAAAGATCTGGACAAGGCGTAGGCTGTCAACCGGAACTCGCATACTCTGCTGCGCAAAACGCAAAACGCCGAAATCATCAGCATCAAAAGCATCCGCGGCGCGATCACGGTGCCAGCCACAAAGACTTTGGCAAGTGGAGCATCAACGGGTGTACGGCGGCCACGTCTCCTGCTACTGCTAGCACCGGAACTCACATCACGGGGAGCAACGTGCCAACGGCGGCGACGGCCCAGCTGCACCACGGTCATCGAGGCCGGTTTGCTCTGCCAGATAAAACATCGCCTCGTTCGAACCGTCGCCACAACCACAGCATTCACTTATGCAGTTTCGTTAAATATGAATAAGTAAATAAAAACATAAAACAAAATAAAAACCCTCGGGGCAAGACAGTGAAGAAACCAGAACAAACGAGAGTTACTCCGGGAGCAAACGGGAGGAATCGAGAGAAATTCAGAGAAATGAGAGAAATCTCGCTCTTCTCTTCAGAAATGTCACTTTTGACATTGTTGACGTTTCTCATCTGATGTCATTTTTTATAGTTTTGATTTTGCCTGTTGAAAGTTCGCTTCTTTTTGCGCCAATTACTTTTTTTGGGGAAAAAACATGTTAAACATGTTGCTTTATCTCTAAATTTGCTGAAAAGCCTTGCTCTGCGACCCATTCCAAGTACCATGGCTCCGGTAAGTATTAACGGGGAGTTTTAAACCGGGTTGGAAAACCTCCGGAAGGAAACTGCCGCACAGTCCAACTCCAGCATGTCTAATATTTTTTTTAAATTTTCTCTTCCCCCAGATCGTGTTGAAGAATGTGCTTAGGGATCTGGTCCCGTGCACTGGTGAAAGCCATAACCAGCTATTCCGGAATAAAAACATGGTTCGAATAATAGTCCTCCTCGACTGCAGGAACTGTTTTAGTTTATTCTTGGTGATGGACTTGACAACGGTCCTGTTCCAGGAACTGCAACATTCCTGAAGGCTAGATCGGCTCCTGTAACAACTCATGGTCTGGACAGACGCTACAGACTCCGATGGATACATGGGAAAAACCTACATGACCGTTGGCCAAGGCCAAGGACAAATTTACCGTCGATTGAGGACGTGTACGAAGGCGCGAAAAGGATTCCACGACATTGTGTCATATGCTGGCAGCGTTTATTTTTGGTTTTGTTATAGTTTATAGGATAGTCATTATTAATTTTATTGTATTTTCGTGTTGATAAATAAACATTAATTTCCGTGGGAGGACGGAAGGCGAGGGGAGGGGGGAGGGGATTGCATCCCAATCAGTACCATCGTGTTTTGAGCGGTCTTCGGCAGTACAGGATGTCCAGTTCGGCAACTTGGCTTTCTTCGTGTGTTTCGTCGTTCTCGGGAATCAGCAAGAGGTAGGTAGGTGGTGCTACGTCATCGAGGTCGGTCTCTTGTCGCCGGTCAGCGGTTTTCTGCAGCATGGGCTCAACTTCTTCGAGACAAATCATTTCGTCTTAGCGCATTTGGGAGAACTTCCGGTTGCACTTGTTCTGTTCCGAGTCGTCGGGCTTAGTCGCGGTACAGCGAAACGTTTAGGTTGGAACCAAAATCGTCACGAAACTAGGTGAAGGTGCCGGTCGTAAGAATGGTCGGAATGACCAGGGGTGCTTCCAGATTGTCCCTCAGTTGAAGGATAGTTTCTTTGGGTTTGCCGAGTACGGCCATGGTTTGGACGAGTTCAGCTTTCAGGGCACTCCCTCCCCCCATCGTACGGGTTGATGTTTTTGCTCAAAGCTCGACTACGATGAACCGTCTCAGAACCAAGGTTCTGTTCCTTGTAGTACCACGAGATGGTCACTGCGGCAGCAGATTGAACGCATTCCGAGCGGATTGCGGCGAGCATTTTCAGAAACGGATTGAAGAGAATTGGAGGCAGATAATCTCTGGCCAACTCGAGCAGGAATATGGATAGGATTCCGATGCGGATCCTTTGTGCCATTCGTCTTCTTGCCTCTGTACTAACAGTCGACTTGAACCGAACCCCGCCAAGCCTCTGTAGGAGTAATGCCACTTCCTTCTCAAGACAATACCGGACAAGTGGCCGTTGTTGACGTCGTTGTTCCCACCGCCGGATTGGTCGCCGTTTGAAGCACAGGCTGTGTTCCATTCTTTTAGCTCCGTCGTGACTCATTTGCATAGCCACCGTAGGACCTGACCGACACTCCGAGTGTATTTAATATGGCCAATCATGCCAGGGAACTAGGTTAGATTCTGGAAACAGCGTTTGGAAAAATAACTTGGCGCGACAGAATCTGTTCAGAGTAAACAAACAACAAAATGACATTTCCTTGTTTCGCTCTTCTCTCTTTTTTTGCTCTCTTCAAAGAGATCTCTCCTAAAATATTCGGAGCAACCGAGAGCAAACGGGAGCAATCGGGAGGAATCTGGAGGAATGTAGAGCAACAGAGAGGAATGAGCTGAAAACGGTCAAAAGTAAAATTTCAGAGCAAACGGGAGCAAACTAGAGGAAACGGGAGCAACCAGAGTAACTCTCTTGCTCACTGTCTTGCCCCGAGTAAAAACCTCTTCTTCTTCTTTTTATTTCTATCCAAATATCGAGCAGCAACGGTCAATTCAAAAAGGTAAATATTGAAGTGGCTGCGTGCTGCGTGCTTTTGCCGGGGTATGCGTTACTGCGTTACGTTTGCGAAATCGTGGAAACTGGTTTGCGATATTGGAAGCAATGTTTCCTGCTGACGAGTGCAAACCGAGATTTTCGATTTTTAGAGCAAATCGGAAGCAAAGTTTGCGATTCCGCAAACCGGATTTTGTTCCGTGTACGGTATTTTTGAATTTGTTGAGTGTTTATGCTTTGAAACTTACTGCATTTGGGTAATTCTCTACCAACTTACACGAAATCGGGAAAAGTTGCCCCGACCCCTCTTCGATTTGCGTGAAACTTTGTCCTTAGGGGTAACTTTTGTCCCTGATCACGAATCCGAGGTCCGTTTTTTGATATCTCGTGATAGAGGGGCGGTACGACCCCATCCATTTTTGAACATGCAAAAAAAGAGGTGTTTTCAATAATTTGCAGCCTGAAACGGTGATGAGATAGAAATTTGGTGTCAAAGGGACTTTTATGTAAAATTAGACGCCCGATTTGATGGCGAACTCAAAACTCCGAAAAAAATGTATTTTTCATCAAAAAAACACTAAAAAAGTTTTAAAAATTCTCCCATTTTCCGTTACTCGATTGTAAAAAAATTTGGAGCATGTCATTTTATGGGAAATTTAATGTACTTTTCGAATCTACATTGACCCAGAAAGGTCATTTTTTCATTTAGAACAAAATTTTTTATTTGAAAATTTCGTGTTTTTTCTTACTTTGCAGGGTTAATTTTTGAGTGTAACAATGTTCTACAAAGTTGTAGAGTAGACAATTACACAAATTTTGGTATATAGACATAAGGGGTTTGCTTATAAACATCACGAGTTATCGCGATTTTACGAAGAAAAGTTTTGAAAAAGTTGGTCGTTATCGATCATGGCCGTTCATGGTCACCCGCGACAGACACGGACGACGAAACAAAGAGAAACGCAAAAAGTTACTTTTTCAAAACTTTTTTTTCGTAAAATCGCGATAACTCGTGATGTTTATAAGCAAACCCCTTATGTCTACATACCAAAATTTGTGTAATTGTCTGCTCTACAACTTTGTAGAACATTGTTACACTCAAAAAAATAACCCTGCAAAGTAAGAAAAAACACGAAATTTTAAAATAAAAAATTTTGTTCTAAATGAAAAAATGACCCTTCTGGGTCAATGTAGATTCGAAAAGTACATTAAATTTCCCATAAAATGACATGCTTCAAAATTTTTTACAGTCAAGTAACGGAAAATGGGAGAATTTTTAAAAAAATTTTAATGTTTTTTTGATGAAAAACACGTTTTTTTCGGAGTTTTGAGTACGCCATCAAATCGGGCGTCTAATTTTACATAAAAGTCCCTTTGACACCAAATTTCTATCTCATCACCGTTTCAGGCTGCAAATTATTGAAAAAACACCTCTTTTTTTGCATGTTCAAAAATGGAAAGGGGTCGTACCGCCCCTCCGTCACGAGATATCAAAAAACGGACCTCGGATTCGTGATCAGGGACAAAAGTTACCCCTAAGGACAAAGGTTCACGCAAATCGAAGAGGGGTCGGGGCAACTGCTGTGTGAGTTGGCAGAGAATTACCCATTTTCAAAACAAAATATTCTTAAAGAAAGCATTGCAAATTTAACAGGATAGGGTTAATCAATCTATTTTAGAAAGATTTTAAAATTGAGCTATTGTCCGCTAGCGGAGATATTTTGAAGATAATTTTATCTATTAACAACCTTGAGTTGTAGACTTTAAATTTAGATGTAGTAATGTAATACGAATTTTAACATTTATAAAACAATTCAAATAAATGCATAGTGAATTGGGGGCTTAACAAAACTTGAAGACTCTGCCTACTCCCCTGTCTCCAAAGTTTACCCTTCCTCCTCAACCCAACCAAGTCTCCTAGACAGACGTGGCGGGAAAGGTGAAAATGGTCGTCATCCGACCCCTTTTTTCGCCCGGCAAAACTTTTTCCCTTCGATCCCAATTGTTCACACCGCTGTCGTTGATAAATGAATCGAAACGATTGTTAATTAATTACGGCGTCGACGTTTTGGGGGCTCCAAAAAGTTTGACGTCCTCTTGTCCCCTCAGGTGAATCGTTTTGCCATCGCTTCCAGGAAGGTTGAAACGCTTTCCAACTTGCTCGCAAGCATTAAAGTGGAAGTAATTACCACAATATCTTCCGAGTTTTCCCCCCAAAAGCCCATTTCAATTCGCTAAATGCCTCTCCACGGTCGTCGTCGGTGGCGGTTCATTCAATAAAGCTAAAGCCTCCATTCAGCGGGAGATGTTCTTCTTTATCTGGTCTCTCTTATAGTCTGTTGTGATGTTGTGAAAGAAGAAGCAGAAAGAAAAAAGATTCCCAGGAGTACCATCCAGGTGTTCCCTTTTACCTGGCCATAGACCACAAACGACGGTAACAATTTCAAGATTCCGACCCATTTGGTGTCCCTATTCATCACTTAAAGAGACGGAACTCCCCGCTGCCATCATTAGGAGGGATTGCCACGTGGCACGGTGAAGCAGGTGTGGTGGAGGAAGTCTCGCAAAGAAACGCTCAGAAATGTTTATCATTTCGGCTTCTTTTGGGCAAATATTTTTTCGAATGAAATTAACTGTAACGAAACTGGAGCAGCGAGAAGAAGCATATTTTTGGTACAGATCGTGAATGAACCATGGTAACGTGAGCTTTTATTTTCGTTTGGGGGATGGTGGGGGGAAAATGTCGATGTTTTTATGATGAGAACATTTTCACGTGGCGTTTGACTGTTTGCCACGTGAAAACGTAAAGGTGGTTGTTGGTTTTGGCTGTAAGCTTGATATAAATTTGGCTTTTGATAAGCGTTACACTTCAATATTGCACGACGAAGTATTGCCACATTTCATCGAGTGTTGCAAAAGACACCAAATTTGTTAATTTCATAAAAAGATGCTCAAATCAACAAGGGCTGCAAAAATCACCAAATGTTGCACAAGTTACGAAGTGTTGCACAAGTCACCAAGTGTTACACAAGTCACCAAGTGTTGTAAAAGTCACCAAAAGTTGCGCAAGTTACAAAGTGTTGAACAAGTCACCAAGTGTTGTAAAAGTCACCGAATCGATGCCGGTGTGCGCTCTTGTACTAAGCTTGCTGGGATTCCTATCTAGATAGTACAAGAGAGACCACGGTCATCGAAATGTTACACAAGTCACCAAGTGTTGCTCAAGTCACCAAATGTTACACAAGTCACCAAGTGTTGTGAAAACACCAAATGTTGCACACGTCACCAAGTGTTGTAAAAGTCACCAAATGTGTGCACGAAGTGTTGCACAAGTCACCAAGTGTTACACAAGTCACCAAGTGTTACCCAAGTCACCAAGTGTTGTAAAAGTCACCAAAATCGCACAAGTTACGAAGTGTTGCACAAGTCACCAATTGTTGCACAAGTCACCAAGTGTTGCACAAGTCACCAAGTGTTGCACAAGCCATCACGTGTTGCTCAAATCACCAAGTAATGTAAATGTCACCAAAAGTTGCACAAGTTACGAAGTGTTGCACAAGTCACCAAGTGTTGCACAAGTCACCAAGTGTTGCACAAGTCACCAAGTGTTGCACTCACCAAGTGTTGCACAAGCCATCAAGTGTTACTCAAATCACCAAGTAATGTAAATGTCACCAAAAGTTGCACAAGTTACGAAGTGTTGCACAAGTCACCAAGTGTTGCACAAGTCACCAAGTGTTGCACAAGCCATCAAGTGTTGCTCAAATCACCAAGTACACTCAAACCCCGATGGTTTGACACCAACTGTTGTCAAACGAACGGGTCACGTTTTAGTTTGACACCCCTTTTACACGGAGGTCACACACACTACTAAACGTTTGTTTTGAAAGTGTGCGTGAGCGCCGTGTAAAAAGTGACAGTTCGTCACTTTTTAGTTTGACTTTGACCAACCAACGGGGTACAAACTAAAAAAGTGTCAAACGAAAAAGTGACCAACCACCGGGGGTTGAGTGTAATGTAAATGTCACCAAAAGTTGCACAAGTTACGAAGTGTTGCACAAGTCACCAAGTGTTGCACAAGTCACCAAGTGTTGCTCAAGTCACTAAGAATGTACAAGTCACGAAGTGTTGCTCAAGTCACCAAATTTTGCACAAATCATGAAGTGTTGCACAAGTCAACAAGTGTTGCTTAGGTCACCAAGAATTGCACAATTTATCAAGTGCTACTGTTGTTTGTTAAAATGCTTTGTAACAGCTTCTTCTACTCTCGACTGATTTTTCTTTTTTTTTCATAACGGCCTTCACACAATTCCATCAATCATTTGCGATTACTTTTCATCGATTGGCCTTCATCGCGCCATGATCAACTCGCTCGATTTTCACTCCCCAGCAATCATCTCAATTATTCCCAAATTGCATTTTGGCACCATTTGCTCAAATTACCGAACGGCGCTAGTTATTTGCCAAACTACATACATCACGTGGTCAAATTTCAACCATCTGGAAAACTTTCCTCTCGTCGCTTTCCGGGGCCCCCAAAATCATAAACATGCAGCCAGCATGCTCCGGCAATGTTGCAACACATTGTTACATTTGCGGGGTTGGACGTCGTCGCCCGGGGGAAATTTTCCCACTTTTGTAAACAAAGAAAGAATTCCATTTGCCAGTGTTGCCAGCTTCAGCCGGCCAAGGTGCTCGCCAAAAAAGCAGCATTAGTCTCGTCGACGTTTGTTTTTCGTTTTTTTTTTGTTCGCTTTCCGAGCTGGACTTGAACCTGGGACCGGTGCGGTGTCGAGAAAAACCGTCGCAGCTGAAGCTGAAATACGACGCAAGTTCCTGATCAAATATTTTGCTTCAGTTTCTTGCTCGTGCCTGCGGGGCACACAATTGGCCCTGCTACTTGATGCTGGTTTTGCTGTTTTTGGGTTTCGTGTTCCACCCCAGGAAAAGTGCGCCATTACTTCAATTAAGGTAAATAAATTACAAAAGCATACGAGAGAAGTTGCACACACTTCTTTCCGATTTTTGGTCTTTTGCGCTGTTCCAGCTGCCGGGGCTCGTGCCTCGGAGGTACCTGAAACTTGGCTGCTGCTACTGCTGCAGGGGTACAGTTGCTGTAGCGTTTGGAACAATCAGGATGTTTGACGTCTTAAAGGATCTTGCAACAGCGTGAAATGAGATGTTTACTGTGGAAATAGGAGGGTTGTTGAAACTTTTTACTAGGATTTTTGTACGGCCAAATGCGCGATACGTTTGGTTGGTTGAAACTAGCATTGAGTTATTTGAGAAAATGACTCCAAAATGGATTTTGAAGGTCACGAATTTCAAGTTGAACAGAATTTAATAAAGTTTTGTGCACTTACTTCGGGATATCATGGAGATTTTCCCTTATCCCCTAAAAAAAGTGAAACATCAACACTTTCCGTCTTCCAAATCCCTTTCTTTGACCCTGGTGCGCCGTGGATATGGGTGTGGCCGGCAATATACAGCTATCAAGGTGGTGAGAATCTGTTTCAGGTGGACTTGGGCTTAGACAGTCATCAACATGGTGAAATCCAGACTGCAATCCGCAATCACCGACTTCAAGCGAAGCGATACCAGGACAAAAAAAAAGTTTTGTTGGCTTTAAATCATGAAGATTTGAAGTCACACAGAAGCTCATCTGGATTAGCTAAAATAATCATCCATGCAGATTTGCCAACGACACATTACTTATCTCATTAAGAACGCTCGCTAATCTCCCTTCCATACAACATTTCGCGCTGCACTTCTCACTGCAGAAAGAACAACACTTCAAGCAAAATCCACCTCAAAGACCCGGCAAATCCCGCCGAGAACATGAACGACATTCCCGCTGCCATCACGGACTTAATCCCCGGGACTGGTGCAACTCGCGCGAGATTCAACTCCCGCAGACGGATTTAATCCAATGTTATTTTTGCTCCCGTGGTCCTCGTTTCGTACTAGTTTCTCTCTTTTTTGCTGTTTTAACTCAAGAAATTTTAACGAAAAAAAAAACGATACATCCCACCCGATTGCGACACACAAACCGTCTAATTTAACTGTCCAGACTCTTGCATCGGTGCAGATTTGGAAATTGAAGCTCCCAAAGTAAACTTTGCGTTTGTTTTCACTCAGCGTGATTTCCTTTCGGCGTGAGTCGGGGTCGCGCGATAACCACGGTCTGACTACGGGTTAGTGCGGTGTTTTTTTTAGAAGAAGATCCCGCAGACACAGATCCCAGACGACGACGGTGACTGACGTGGCTCACAATTCTGGGACGCACCTTTTCCGATCCAACCTTCTGTCAGATGGGTTTAGTTTTGCTTTTTTTGAATTTTGAGCAGAGTTGAAACTTTAAGCTGAGTTAAGTCTTGACGATTCAAATCAGCGAAACTGAAAAAAATCTCGTCTCGAAAAATGCCACCGGGACCTTCTGGGATCGACCACAGTGAGAGCCACCAAGTGTTGTTCAAGTTACCAAGTGTTGTCTAGTAGTGTGACTACTTATATGTATTGTATAAGTCACTAAAACTTGTTGAATAACCCAAGTAACATTTCAGGCAAAAAAACATTTTAGGCTTCATCATAGCTGTTACAACCGCTTTAAAACCTATCAGCCAAAGCCAACATTAAAACCACTTAGTCGTAACAAGATCCCGTTAAACCCCTTTTAAAACCCACAAAGACCTCCGCAAAAGGTTGTTACGGCCTATTTACAAAACCAACAACCTCCTCAAAGCCTTAATAAAACCTTTGTTAAACCCTAGCCTGAAGTTATAAAAAAAATGACATTCCATACGTCTTCAAACGCCTAATGTCAAACAGGTTTTATTCGCAAAAAAAAATCTTCGTCCAGCCAATGATGTAATGGAGATGTGTGAGTTTGATCGGCTACTCAGTCTGGGCAAAGTGAATTATAATGGAGATGGTTGTCAAAAATGGCGGTGCTTAAATGATAAACATTGCCCAGTGGTCCAGATCGTAAAATTAAGTGGAAAATGGATTAA
This sequence comes from Culex pipiens pallens, assembly GCF_016801865.2. Taxonomy (NCBI): domain Eukaryota; kingdom Metazoa; phylum Arthropoda; class Insecta; order Diptera; family Culicidae; genus Culex; species Culex pipiens. The sequence goes on along the minus strand of NC_068938.1, from coordinate 127,970,960 downwards.
CCGAAAAATTGTGCAGTTTTGGAGCTTTGGTGTGTTCAGAAGAGTTATTGCAAATAGAAAGGGGCAACTTTTGGTTTGGTTGAAAATAACGGTGGTTCACGATTAGGGTGATTTTGAAAACCTAACTTTTCAGGAATATTTTCGGAATTTTTTTCGCGTTCTAAAAAAACGTGGGGCTTGTCAATCCAAGCAACTTTGTCCTAGACACCAAAATTTTATCTCTTAATCTACGTCTTCTACGACCATATTTATAAAAGCATCTGAGCAAACCTTCAAAAATCAGGTTTTTGAACGTGCAATCCAGGGTTATGCTATAGAGAAAAGTGAAGTTCGGAGCCCTTTTAGAGCTTTGAGAAACAAATATTTTTATTATTTGACAAGTCAATTTGGACTTAAGAATCAAAAGTTATAGCCATTTTAAGGTAAAAAAGATGTTTTTATAACATAGGGCACGTTATCCATTAGTGGACCCCTTTCCTATAGTGGACCCTCTGAAGGGTTTTTGATGAAAAAATCAATAAAATCCCAATTTCAAGCGTGTTTTTGTCTGCAAATCTTTTATTTGGCATGTCCAGCATCATTTAAAACAATGTTGATTGACATTGAATTGTCCTTTTTGCCAAAATAAGTGTTTTGAGTTCGACTTCTGAAATCAGCCATGGCCACTAGCATTTTCACAACAAAACAGCATTTCTATTTTATGATTGAATTAACTATCCAATCATTTTTTGACTGGTTATTTAACTTCAGTAAGTCGAAATAATGTAAGTTTAAGGAACTTTACTTAAATAAAGCGAAGAACTGCTCATTTTCGAGCAAAAATTAGAGGGGTCCAATATAGGACAACGAAAATCCAAACTTTTCCAAAAGTGGACCCCTGTTAATTTAACCTTCAAAAATGAAGAAAACTGTGTATTTAAGCAAAAGTTTCTCTTAAACATACAATAAATGCTTGTTGTAATCAACCTAATTGCATATTTTTCAATTATGAGTATAAATATAGCTGTTTTCATGTTAAAAGTATCAAAAATGCTTTATAATCAATAAAAAAAACTATAGTTAATTGTATTTAACTGAAGCATCATAATTAAAGTTTGAAATGATATTTTATAATAATAAATCAATAACAAAACATTTTTTGAAAATAAACATGCGTAGTTTTATCAGCAGCTGTAAACAAATCTATTGTTTTGTTTCGGTCAACTATTTATGTAATTTATATGGAAAAATATAAATCTTAATTATTATTTTTTATCATTTTAATGTTTTTATTGTTTTTTAAACGTTTTCTTTGATCTTTTTCGGAAATAAATTTGTTTAAATATATGTTAGGTTTTTTGTTGTTTTAAGCCAAATTTGTTAACAAAACATATTTGTTTATGATGGAAAATCCATCTTTTATTCATTATATCTATCATAAGACCTCCACCATGCATCAAAACACCAAATATCGGTTAAATTTGGTATAACAATAATAATTTTCCTATAGTGGACCCGGGTCCACAATCGGATTATGGACCCGGGTCCACTATAGGAAAAGGGGGTCCATTACAGGCAAAAAACTTTTATTTTTCAAATGGCTATTTTTCTGCTCAAAACAAAATTCTGATGAAACAAATAGTCAAAATTGTTCAAAAGACTTCAGATTTCATAGTTTTGTAGAAAAGGTTATGAAAAAGTGCTTAAAATAATGAAAAATTGTGAAAAATGCGCATCGGCTCTACTAGGGGGTCCACTAATGGTTAAAATACCCTAAATATCTCGAAAAGGCGCAGAGATCCAGCACTCAAACCGTTTTTAAAATCTCAGAGGTGTTTTTCTTTAAACTCGAGACATTTTCATTTGAAAAAGTCTAATTTTCAAGGGAAACCCATATGGAACACCCCTAACGAAATTAGAAAATTGTCTAAATTTTTAAAAAGGTCCAATAAACCAAATAATCATTTTTTTTATTTTTGAGTGTTGTTTAATGCCCCTGAATCAAGGTGGTTTCAAAATCAACCAAGAAGCAAAAGTGGAAATTTGGTTTATTGGACCTTTTTAAAAAAAACTCCAGAAATACATATTTTCCATGCAATTTTGCCCGCTGAACATAAATTTGCTCTCAAGTGAAAACCATATGGGTCCACCCAAACGAAATTCAAAAATTGTCCAAATACATGTTTTCCATGTAATTTTGCCCGCTGAATCTGAATCTGTCCTTAGAATTGAGCCAAAGTGTCAAAAAATCGAGTTTTGGTCATTATTTGGGTTTCCATGTTAAAGTATCATATCGTCGCCATCGTGCTAACTTATCGTACGTGCATTTTGGGCCAAATTGAGTTAAGAACGCTATTTTGTGCAGCTTACAATGCCTCATCTTTTGACCTTCACAGATCCCCAAAATTCGATTACAATCCTGAGATATTCAATGAAAACCAAAAAAGCTCCGAAAATTTTTGTCACTCTACATATAAAAGAAGTTTCAATCCTGTCGTGCTATCTTGTCACTCTCTGAAAATTGATGTAAGTGCGACAAAGGGCAAAAGGATTTCAGGACAGGATGCGTTTGGCGCACGTACAAGTTAGACTACCGTAAACATTTTAAATTATAACTCGGGACTCCAGCAACCAACTTGAACCAAACTTCAAGACAATGCACAGAATGGTCAGCCAAACAAAACGTGTTTGTTATTGTTTACATTGCGTGCTTTCGTTTTTGTTTATTCAAGGTCAAACATTAAAACGCGTTTTTTCTCGGAACGCCGAAATGGCGGGTGCGACAAGATAGCACGACGACGTCGATATGTACCTAAAATATGACCAAAAATCGTTTTTTTGACACTGTGAATCATTTCTGAGGACAGATTCAGATTCAGCGGGCAAAATTTCATGGAAAAATATGTACTTTAACAATTTTCGAATTTCTTTAGGGTGGTCCCGTACGGTTTTCCTTAAAAATTCGACATTTAGTATTCATCAAGTTTCAATCAAATTTATGCTTTTCCTATTTTTCTACCAAGATTACTTAGCCTGATGGTTAACCGATCTGCCTTCCAAGCAGATTATCAGGAATCGAATCCTGCCCAGTCACCTCGCCACTGATTTTTCGGTTTAAAATAGACCCCCATGCTCCCTCTGGGAGCACCAGAACCTCGGTAATTAATTACCACACACTCACGCACACCGCTAGAAATAGATAGAAGTGGTTGAGTGGAGAATTGACCGGGAAGATGACCAACCAACCACACCACAACGAGTGAAGACTCTTTCAACAAGACCCCCAGGAGATCATCATCTACACCTAAAGTTAAAGAACGAGGGGATAGTCCTCACGAAAAGAAACGTGAGGAAAGTGCTATATTGCGAGAGTATAGTCCTCTCGCGTGTTCATTCGTTCATTGAAACAGTTCATCCTATGAGTGGCTTATATGGACAAACGACCGCCACTAAGTCACCGAATCATGGTGGCCTATACGGCAAAGGCACGGTTCAATATGCCGAAGGTCTTGGGTTCGAGTCTCGGTACCGGTACTTTTTTTTTTATAGATGAACTTTTTTGGAAAATGAACCATGAGTAAAGTACTCTCGGTAATTTCGGGATTTATCCTCTCAGTCCGCACACAGTACCATTTTACTACCGAATCGTGCTCTTTATCCTCTCGTATGCCGATGCCCAGTTCTGGGTATACCATCAAGACGAAGAACAATAGAACTCGGATCTATAAACAGACGGTTTGCCAGTGTTGCAAAACTAGCAAATTCATCTCGGTTACAAGAATCACTGCTAAAAGTAATTGATCAACTTTCAATCACGACTCAGATAACTTCATTTCAACTTTCGCACTTTTAAAAGTTTATCGTTTTACGATCGCACCGTAAACGCACCGCCTAATCAAGTGTGACGAGCGAAAATAAAGCCTTCTAAAGCCTCATCAGAAAAATGATCCTTGACTTCTCTCCACCGCCTGCCACCATCTTCATGTACGGTCTACCGCCACGAGGTACGTGTTCCAATTAATTTCGTGTACCTCCGGAGAGCCAGAAACCAAACCATGCTAATGAACATCCTTTCGTATCAAGAAAAAGGTAAACACACATAAAAGTTACCGACGGCCACTCCCAGTGAGCAGCGCTGCTGTGACTGAGGCATCTTCATTCACCACCCCCCCAATATGAAGAGCAGGGAGTAATTTCATTAAATTTTCATCAAACGTAGAGTCTCTTGCTGGGAAAACTTGGCGCTCACGACGACGACGCCTGGGAGAGTGCTACTCCCGTTTCAAAGCAATGAAAAACTAATTAGTTACCTGCTCACAAGGAGCCACCCACCGTCTCCTTCCGAAACTGTTGTTTGAGAGTTTGAGGGAAAAAGTTTACACCTCTTCTCCAGGGTTTAATTAAATTGCTCTGAATGGGCTTTATCGAGGAGGGGTTGCTTAACCCCTCCCGAGCGATTAATCCGCACCTGATGAGCTGGTGTCAACTGGAATGACATCCCTAATCTGTAACGTATCTCGCACACCTTGTATCAGATAGACAAGAGACGATACAGTTTTGGGTGGAATCAGAGAAAAAGGTCGTAAAACCCGCTGTGAACTAAAAATAAACAGAGCTCAGACGCTGAAAAGGGCATTGTGTCGATTTGAAGAGGGCAAGATAGACACTTGAAGGAACCAAAATAAAACACACAAAACGAACCTTCGGGTGAGGAGGAGTCACCTGACAATTTATGACGACGCGCTGGCTGCTGGAAGTCGATTCCGAGAAGAAGTTCGGGAAGCTCGTAAAACACACCTGTCCGTGTGCCGAGAAGTCTAGCCCGCGAGTTTATAGGCAGCGCAGCGGTTCTGGTAACAGTTCACACTTCCGGTGGTGATTATGGGTTTTGGGGCGATACCAGCGCGGTTTGAAGTGGGTTTGGATGTCGCAACAGAGTTCACCTTTGTCATTTAGGTTAAATTTGTCTTATGGCAGATGAAACTTGGTAACTTTCCATACTTCCAATGGTCTTAGCCCAAGTTGCCTAAGAAATGATAAAATTTTGGGAATAGAACCAATTCCTCCTGAACCACTCCCATCCCAGGGAGATGGAAAGGTTTTGGAAGACAAGAAATGGTGATGCTCTACTTTTTTAACAGGATAAGGGAAAATCTCCATGATATCCCCAAATAAGTTTCGCTTGGAGTTGGACGGTTTTTTTTTATTGAAGGTATCAGCATAATGTAATCTCCATTCAATAATCAATATCTATGTAACCGCTTGTAATGATCCATTTTCGAATATTTCAGATCAATCTGATTGATTACAACCACACTTTACTTTATCGCCTCCTATCAAGCCTCTTTCCCTACCCCCCAACTCTTCGCCACCAATCTCCCGCAATTTGTTACCCATTTTCGCCATAAGTGCCCTCATTGGCCACATATTTATGCGCGCAAATTTATCAAAATTCCCTCGCAGCCTCCTCTCGCTCACACTCTGGTCCAGCATTCATCATCATCACATCTTTCGGTGGCGCCCCCGCTCGGGACAAACGCGCGCTCTCGCCCAAATTTATCACATTCCGTCACCGTAATGATCGCTGTCATGATTTTCTCCATCATTTGCGACACACCCCCTCCGAGAGAAGCGTTCAATCGCAACTCTGGTTCTGTGCTCGGGGAACCTTAAATGGATTATTTATGTTTTGTGCCGGCGGAGAAATCTAATCCGGCGCGACCTCCTTCACTTCCAAGGAAAAACGCGCGATTGAAGATCGTTGCCGGGCTATTTCTGGAACCTGGCGGAGAATCTGAGTCACAGAGTGACGTGACGGGGACGGATCTTTCCTGGTGGGTTTTTGTTGGTGGTTTGGTTTGGGAGAGGTATTGTGTTCTTGAGCCAAGTCCCGAGCGTCTCAAGATTTAGGCGTCTCATGTATAAAGCGTCTGAAGTCGTTTGAATCTTGTTTCAACTCTTGAGCGTCTCAAATATTTAGCAACTTATGTCTAAAACACTCATGTCTCTAGCATCTCATGTCAAAAGCGTCTCATGTATTTAACTTATCAAGTCTTTGGCGACTCAAATCCTTAGTGTCTCAAATCTTTGGCGTCATAAGTCGCAAGTATCCCAAGTCTTTGAAATCTTAAATCGTTGGCATTTAGATTCTTCAGTTCAGTCTTTAGGTCACATTTCTTTAACGTCTCGTTTCTTTAGCGTCTCAAGTCTTGGACATCTCCAATCCTTAATACCTCAAATCGTTTTCGTCATAAGCCTTTACTGCCTCAAGTCTATAGCGTCTCAAGTTTCTAGCGTTTGATGTCTGTAGCGTCTCAATTCTTCAGCGTTTCATTCCTTTCGCGTTTCAAGTCTTTAGCATATCATGTTTTTAGCGTCTCAAGAGTCTCAAATTTTGAAGTGATTAGCTTTTCATATCCTTAGCTTTTCATGTATTTAGCTTCTTATGTCTATAGCATTTAGCGTCTCATGTTATTAGCTTCTTATGCCTTAAGCGTCTCATGTATTTATCTTCTCATGTTTTTAGCGTCTCATGTTTAAAGCGTCTCATTTATTTAGCGTCTCATGTTTTTAGCGTCTTATTTATTTAGCGTCTTATTTATTTTGCTTCTCATGTCTTAACTTCTCATGCATTTAGCATCTCATGTCTTCAGCTTTTATTGTCTTCAGCGTCTCAATTCTTTAGTTTCTCATGTCTTTAGCTTCTCATGTTTTTAGCTTTTCATGTCTATAGCGTCTCATATCTTTAGCTTTTAATGTCTCTAGCATCTCATGTCTTAAGCATCTCATGTCTTTAGCGTCTCATGTCTTTAGCATCTCATGTCTTTAGCGTGGCATATCTTTAGCTTTTCATGTATTAAGCTTCTCATGTCTTTAGCATAAAAACATTAAAATATTTTGCAGCTTTGATCAGCTGCGCAAATAAACAGCTGTTTTGCATCGACTTGTTTTCTTTGGGCGTCTCGAACGTCATGTCTTTAGCATCTCATGTCTTTAGCGTCTCATGTCTTTAGCGTCTCATGTCTTTAGCATCTCATGTCTTAAGCGTGACATGTCTTGAGCGTCTCATGTTATTAGCGGGGCTTGTCTTAGCTTCTCAAGTCTTTAGCTTCTCATGTCTTTAGCGTCTCATGTCGTTATCGTGACATGTCTTTAGCGTCTCATGTTATTAGCGTGGCATGTCTTTAGCTTCTCATGTCTTAAGCGTTCTCATGGCTTTAGCTTCTCATGTCTTTAGCTTCTCATGTCTTTAGCGTCTCATGTCTTTAGCTTCTCATGTCCTTAACTTCTCATGTCTTTAGCTTCCCATATGCTTAACTTCTCATGTCTTTAGTTTCTAATTTATTTAGCGTCTCATAACTTTAGCGTCTCATGTCTTTAGCTTCTCATGTCTTTAGCTTCTCATGTCTTTAGCTTCTCTTTTCATGTCTTTAGCTTCTAATTTATTTAGCGTCTCATGTCTTTAGCGTCTCATGTCTTTAGCGTCTCATGTCTTAAGCGTGACATGTCTTTAGCGTCTCATGTTATTAGCGGGGCTTGTCTTTAGCTTCTCATGTCTTTAGCGTCTCATGTCGTTAGCGTGACATGTCTTTGGCGTCTCATGTTATTAGCGTGGCATGTCTTTAGCTTCTCATGTCTTTAGCGTTCTCATGGCTTTAGCTTCTCATGTCTTTAGCTTCTCATGCCTTTAGCGTCTCATGTCTTTAGCTTCCCATGGCTTTAGCTTCTAATGTTCTTAGCGTCTCATGTCTTCAGCGTCTCATGACTTTTGCAACTTATGTTTTTAGCTTTTCATGTCTTTGGCATCTCATGCCATGTCTCTTGTCTCATGAATATAGGGACTTCAGCTCCTCAAGTCTTTAGCGTCTCAAACTTTCGGTATCTTAAGGAGTTGGCGTCACAAGTCTGATTCGTCTCAAGTTTTTACCGTAGTTTTTGAGACGCTTCGTCCCAAACCCATGATTTTCTCATAAATATTCAACAAGAAAGCGCGTCAAACTCCACTAGGTGGATCCTGCGACCTCCCCTCCAGCTCAGCAGATGGGCAATGCATGCCCTCTTCAGGAAATCGCTCGCCGTCACCGTCTCCTCAGACGCAATGTCGCGCGCGTTTCTGCCTCCTTATCTCGCCGATGACAAATGGCTTCAAAGTTCAAGTGTTTTCCTCCCAGATTCGCCGTCGTCGCCGTCAGGAAGAAGGGGTTCGTTCTTGTCGCACTGGTAAGTACTAGCGAAGGGTTCTACAAATAATGGAATCTCGAGCGGTGCGACTCACAAGAGAGAGGTAATGCCGAACAAATAGAAATAAAAATACACCCTGGCAAAACCGAGATATCGATTTCATTCGGAGGAGAACCGGATTTGTGAAGCGCGTCAGGGGAGCGCGATCCCTTGACTAATGTGCAAAAGTGGAAGTCCTCTCGAGGGTAGATATACTGATGGTAAGGTCATAAATTTGGGTATGACTCCGAGTTCCGGCTATCCGATTTATGGAAAGCAGCTATCTCAGCTGCCGCTTTCCGGCAGGGCAGGTTTCGGGGAAATCAATGCAGCATAACGAATATACTTTTCTACACACGAGGGGATCAAAGGATTTTCCCTTTTCGAAGAACATTTGTCGAGGGGACCGACGCCGAGATTCTTCAGTTTTTTTTACTACTCTGTTACGGAAGATAAGAATTTAGGAAAATTTCGGCTAGACCCTCGAGTTGACTCGACTCAAGGGGATCGGGAAAATTAAATTTGTTTTCGGATTCGCTCGTGCTCTGTGATATTTGATAACACATTCGGGGTAGTGCTTTGAACTTACCTGCTACTGGAGATAGCTTTCGCATAACACACCACCGTGATTTCCACTAGAGAAGGGGGAAAGAAAAGAGTTTTTCGCCGGTTAGTGAATTGAAATGACCCTCTGGCTGTTTCGCCTCGTAAGTGGCTACGCTGGATGACCCAATCTGTGGCGATGTCCGGAGAGATGAAGTGATCCTTCATGTGCGATAAGTGGCTGGCTGGCGTGTTTGTCGAGGACCCTTTTTTTCTACGGGGTGAATATGAACTAGGGACTTGAAAGGTGCTTTGTTGGGTGAAAGGGATTATTTGACACCAAATCAATTGGATTGGAATGTCTCAATGGAATGTTGTGAACTTTGAGCTAGACATGATTTAATACAATTTTGCTTCTAATCTTTGAAACATAAAGTTTCGAGGAGGCTCAGATTTTCAATTGTATTAAGTATTTAGAGAGCTCAAGTCTGACAAGGGCTCAAGTCTTATAAGTGCCGAAATCTTCAAAGGGGCCATGTTTTTAGAGGATTCAAGTCTAACATGAGCTCACTTCTTTAGAGGGTCTAATTTTTCGAGGCCTGAAGAATTCAGATGAACTTCCTTTGTATACAACACTAAATTGTTAAAGATTTTATCAAAAACAAAAATTCAGCCTCAAGCAAAATGTTTAATAGTTTAAAAATTATGGCAAAATAATCGTAAAAATCGTAAAATATAGCCCCAATCAACGAGATTCAACCTGCCGATTTGCCCTCTTTAACATCGGAACAACTCTCAAGCTATTTACCTACAGCTTCCGTCTGAGTCCCCTCTTTTCCTCTCAGAAGTTTCAAATTAATCCGTGCCATCGAGACAACTTTTGAAACTTAATATTACCGTTCTCAATAACCCCCTTCTCAAGCTTCCTCAACCTTTAAATTTTAAGCTAAGCAGGGGGGAAGTTATGACTGGGCAAAAGAGTTTGGGGCCCATTCACCAATGTGGTCGAACCCCTTTTTTCCTGTATCGATCGCGTTTCATTATTCACTCCAAAAAGGGCCTTGAGTCCTTAAACTTGAGGTTCTTGGATGTCTTCTTTGACGGTGTTATTATTTTGCCGGAGCAAACCACCCTAAATAGTGTTGTGGCTACACAACACTTTTGGGGAAGTTTGATTTCATTTTGCGTTTTTTTTTTTGTGGAAAGGACTTTCAAATTGATAGGCACACGGAGGGAAAAACGGCTTAGCCAGATTATTGCTTTTCGTGCGATTCATTGAGCGATTGCCGCGAGGAAGTGATTTCGGTAGGGTGGTTCACTTGCTCTAAATGCTCTTGATTTGAGAGTGACCATTTTCTTAATAGTTTAGAGGAAAAATATTTGACAAAAAACAAGTTTAAATGTTTTGGTTTGAATAAAATCTTAATTTTTTAGAGAAAAGAACACAAAAAGACCATTGATCTCAAATTGAGAAGAAAAAGATACAATGATTGAAAAGAGTGAACTTTCCTCCCTCAAAAATGAGTGGAGGCTGAAAGAGAGGGTAAAAGGCGAAGCCGTTAAAACTTTTTCGAAGAATATTGAACAGCTTCGTAATTTGCATAATTTGATCATCTCGTTTTTCCCCGAAACTTTTTTTTTCTCTGCTGTGGCCAAGTTCACCCCGAAATAGGAGACGATAGGGGACAGAGGGGGAGTCCCCGTCAGTTGGGAGCAAAATTGAGACAAGCCAAAATCCTTTCTTCCTGGACTCTCCCCCGTACCTCAAACCTCCAAATTTCCAGCATCCTTACGCAAGCAAGATGAGCTGCCAAAAAATCGCTTCCGGTGAGGTTAAGCGATGAGGCTCAGATTGATGAAGAAAAAGGACCGTCCCCCAACCCTCCTGCCCCCACCCGCTCTTTCATTGTTACCTTCCCCAAATCGATGGACATTAAGTGGGTGGCAGGGTAGGGTGGATCAATATTGTTATAACCAACGGGCACTGATCCAATAGCCGCGCGGATTCCGAAGTTTCGAGCTGAAATTGATTTTCATAACACATTTTTATGCAAATCACGTTCGCCTTATAAACATGTGCCCGGCGCTGGGATTTCCATTTTTCAGGCCGCTCGGTTTTTCGCTGATTTTCCACTTTCCACACCGGCCACCAGATGGGGCGGGAGAGAATCAAATGTTGGGATTTTTTTTGTGGGTGCTACTTTGAGCGAATAGGCGAAAAATTGGTTTACGGTCGGATCGTGGGATAGATTTATTTAATTTGGCGGAATTTCCCATGATTTGAATAAATTTGACCGTTGACAAAGCATATTCCGTGATTTATAGGTACGTGGTAAAACAGCTTTGTTTGGAGAAAAGTTTATTAAAGTGATTTCTATTTTGGAAAACAACATATGAAATGATTGAAAGCATATTTTATTTACATTTTACGAAATTATGGAAGCAAAGGTGTTCTGGCCAAAGTGTTAGAAGTATTTCGCTAAAATTAATAAAACTTCTTAGACTGTATATTAGTTTGGTCCGTATCCGAGTACCCCTCAAATAAAGATTGATCCATCACTAGACAAATATCAAAATTCGTATTAAAACCTTCAAAAGGAAATGGAAGAAGAACTCTTAAAATTTAGAAAAATTTGGGAATTGGTGTTTTAAACTGTTTAAGCCAATGCAAATTTCATTTTTTTGTTCCTCTTACCAATCGAAATTTCCTTGAAGAATCAGGAAGCAAAAAAAATTGCTTAAATTGACATTTTCATTGAAAAATCTCCTCAAAAAAAATCATTAATTCATTGATATTTTGCAATTTCAAATTTAGATTTTTTGCCTTCAACCTTGACTGGTGTGGGTGTACCAGCCTTAATGTAATTTAGCCAAAGGTGTGGGTGTACCAGCCTTAATGTAATTTAGTCAACCTGAAGAATTTTTGTTTTTGAGGAAATTTAAGTCGTATTTTTAGTATTTCCAAATTTGTTTATGATTTCAAATTAAAATTCATAAACAAAAACAATTGGAAATTGTATTCCAACTTGTTTAATGCTACTTAGGCCATTGCAAATTTTATTTGAAGTATCCCCCCCCCCTCTCCTCCTTTAAAAAAATCCTCACAATATCAGAGAACAATATGCTGGCTAAAAATTCAAATTGTTACTGAAAAACTAACTAAATCCACCTAAGTGGTTGGTGCCTTCCTCACTCTTTACCAAATATTGATGATTCGATGGGTTTGGACACAAATTTCATCTAGTTTCCGCAAAAAAAGCACACAAATATCACTTAAGTAGTCACAGGGTTGCCAGATCTTCAATGTTTTCGACTCGTTGGAAAGGTTTAATAATCATCTAACCAACGGTGGTTTGGATTATGGATCTGGTCATAGTTTTAAAACATTTAAGTGAGATCCGGACTCAAAAAAGCACAAAAATTTCAGTTCAGTGTTGATAACTTGAGGCAGGGTTGCCAGATCTGCAATGTTTTGGACTCGTTGGAAATGTTTTGAGTCTAGCTAACCAACGGTGGGTCAGATGATGGATTCGGATATAGTTTTAATACATTAAAATAAGATCCGGACTCAAAAAAATACATAAATATCACTTAAGTGATCATAACTCGAGACAGGGTTGCCAGATCTTTGATGTTTTAGACTCGTTGAAAAAGTTTTAGGATCATCTAACCAACGGTGGGTTGGATTATGGATCCGGGCATAGTTTTAATGCACTTAAGTGAGATCCGGCTTCAAAAACGCACAAAAATATCACTTAAGTGTTCATAACTCGAGACAGGGTGATCCAGATCTGCAATTTTTGGACTCGTTGAAAAGGTCTTGCGATTACCTAACCAACGATGTATAACATGACGATATTTGAATCGATTTCCGGTCACTTATCCAACATCCGGATAAATACAAAAACACATTGTTATACATAACTTTTGAACCACATATCGAAACATTGTAAAAACCCAATAGGTACGTATGGGACCTTAAACCAAATTGAATGCAACTGGTTTGAGCAAAATCGGTTCAGCCAGTGCTGAGAAAACTCAGTGAGAATTTTGGTCACAAACACACACAGACATTTGTTCAGTTTTCGATTCTGAGTCGATAGGTATACATCTACGACGTTTTTATACAAAGTTCAATTTAAGAGCAGGATTTTAGCCCTACCTCAGTGAGGAAGGCAGAAACTTTAACAATTGATGACGGTATTTAAAATATATTGTATAAAGTTTATTTTAATAATTATAATTAAATTGAGCTTGTAGACTTTTTGCACATTTTGAATTCTGGGACCATAGATCGGGAAAGACATACCATTTTAAGAAATTTGTATTTATAAATTCATTGAAATTAGGCAAATTTTCGTTATTAGCATGAATATAATATTATATAATTGTGATACTTTTTGCTTCACAATTTTGAAACTATAAATACAAATTTCACAGCCTTTGCCATTCGTTGTAAAGCAATTTTTGGAAGTCAATTCAAGTCGTATTTTTGAGTATGATTTATTTTATGATTACTTTTCTTTTTTCTCTAGACTGTGTTTATGGTTTTTTTTTTTGCAATTTTAAATTGAAAAAGAGACTGGAAAAATATGATAATTATAAAATCTGTAAAAAAAAACAAGTTAATTAGTGAATAAGTAGTAACTAGTAGAATATGTCTGATACTTGCTTAAAAAATTTTATGAAATTTTTCTCGAAAAAATTATACATTAGATGTTTGAGAGGAATGCATTAATCTTGTCTAGGCTTGGTGGTAAATTTTGGCAATCCAAAAACGCGTGATAGTTCATCATTTGAGAAATATTTAAGAATAGTTTATTACATTAAGTTTGAAAATATCGAAATCTAAACATAAGTGATCACCACTTCAGTTGAAATGACATTCAAAAGTTACATATTTTATATGTTTATTTCACAGGTATTCCAGACAGCTTATATTTTAGGCCATTAAAAAATCTGTAGGTAGGAGTTTAAAATAAACAAAAATCAAACTTGGATCAATTTGAATTCAAAAATGTTACATTTTTAATAACATTTCACCTCAAACTACCACTTTTTCACCTTCCGGATCCCGGTGCGACACGCTTCCACGACAGCCCATTTCAAGGTCCATAGAACGTGGATAAAACTCCGTCGACCTAACAATCTAACAACTTCCACCCTGTGTCCGCTCACTCGTAGTTGGCAAAACTGAACGCGCCGTTGTTCCTAGCCAGCCAGCGCACAACTTTAATAACAAGGGTTATTGAGTTTTATTGCACTTATAATCGGTCGCAGTTTTTTATTTTATTTTATATTTTTTTCGCAACCTGAAAGGTACTCTCTTCGCTAGGTTAGCTTGTTCACCGCGTTGGGTTAGGTTAGACTGGTTCAAAATTAAATTTGTTTCTTTATTAATATTTTTTTACAATTTCGTGTTAATATTAGTTTAACAAAATTTTCAGTCAGGTTTAAAAAGGGTCGTACCAGTCTACCCTCCCACGTCAGGTAGCAAAACTGTCCAACTTTTGTGTGAGCTCACCGGTGTCTTCACCGACGATACTGAAAACCGCATCCAACCAGCTGACTAATTGCAAATGACGCGACGTGAAATGGCTTCCAATAACTTTTTTTTTCCTCCTCAAACCAACTGAAAGCCCGTATGAACACACACCCAAATCGGTTCCACCCGCAGAACATTCAATGGACATAAATTATGCGATTAATTTGAAAATATATTAAAACGTCAGTTTGTTGGTGCGGTGCAAAAGTTTGTCTTTTTTACGTGCCCGGAAAACTCAACCAACGTGGAAGTGGAAACTTTTGCCTGTTCGGGCCATCATCCATTGACAACAACGAAAAAAGTTGATTTTCCTCCCTTCGCAAAAGTTGTTCGTTCCCCGGGGGTCATCTGGTGTGCTTGCTGGTGATCTTCGAACCCCCCCGTCTGGGCCACGTGGACGAGAGGGAGAGGGAGGGAGGGGAAAATATGCAAATACATGTTTAAACCCATTGACCTCACGTCAGCTTTGTTTTCCGACCTGCTGTTAAAATGGATGTTATTACTGCTGAACGGTTCATCCCATTCCCATATGGTACGCCGACGCCGACGATGATGACGATCCGGGTGGACGGAGCAACGGGCTGAAACTTCTTGTGGGCTGGTCATTCAACAGTGAGTGACATACAGGTTCGAAAAAAGGGGTCGCTCAGTTTGCTTTTTTGAAGAGGCGATTCTCAGTGAAGTCGGAATACGGATCGTGAGTGAGGTTAACATTTGAATCGAGAGTGATTACAAAACAAATCAAGTGATCGATTGGTTGATCATTGCTCACTGATGAAATAGCTCATATTTGCTAGTGGAACTCATCAGTGAGTTACTTGTCACTAGGGATTCTTGAAGAAATACGTCAAATAACTCATTTAATACAAGACCAGGATCCTTCATTAGTCTGAATTCTCATCAGTAGATGTCTCTATCTTCAATCAAACCGGCCTCAGAATCTCAACGACATAGATGTCTCTGCAATCTGAGCACTCAATTTTGACAAATATTTTGAGAAACCTACCAATCGTTGTCACATCGTTTAAAATATTTCTACTTGTCACTTCGACGCTGTCGTGCTAACTTGTCGCACGTCGCTTTTTGACGTTCCGAGAAAAACGCGTTTTAATGTTTGACCTTGAATTAACAAAAACAAGAGCACGCAATGTTAACAATAACAAATACGTTGTTGGGTCGCGGACCCTATTATGGCATAATTTTTATAACCCCCCGGTCACGCAGTGTTTCCCTCTTTGACCGCTGGGAGCGCTAGTAGGTTGACAGTATAGACTGTCTCGTTTGTTATTGTTTATCTTCTTGATGTTATTTTCTGTGATTTTGATTTAAGGTTTCGTATTTTGTATAGGTAATGTGAAACAAAGTTCTTCTGTGTTGAACCTCCGAGGAGGCAGGTGGCCTCTCGAAGACCAAGGAATCACCGTGTTTCTTTTACGGTGAGAAACGATTTCGTCCACCATCGTCCCTGAAGCTCAGCCGTCGTTCGTATGTCGTTGGTTCCGGCAGTCCCGCAAAGAGTTAGAACACAGCTTAGGGACTGGCCGATTGGGCCGAACATTGCCTGCCTCCTCGGAGGATCAACACAGAAGAACTTACAAACCTTTAATCTAAATCACAGAAAATAACATCACGAAGATAAACAATAACAAACGTGACAGTCTGTACTGTCAACCTACTAGCGCTCTCAGCGGTCAATGAGGGAACCACTGCGTGACCGGGGAGTTATAAAAATAATGCCATAATAGGTTCCGCGACCCAACAATGGTTTTGTTTGGTTGACCATTATGTGCATTTTCCTGAAGTTTGGTTGAATGTGGTTGCTGGAGTCCCGAGTTATACTTGAAAATGTTGTCGGCAGCCGGGCAGCCGTACGTGTGTCAAACGCGTTCTGACCTGAAATCCCTTAGGCCAGTTGTTGCACTTACAGCTATCTTCAGGGTGTGTCATGATAGCACGACAAGATTAAAACTTCATTTAAATGAAAAGTTTTTTGTTTGTTTTTATTGAATATCTCAGGATTGAAGTCGAATTTTGGGGATCTGTGAAGGTCAAAAGGTGAGGCATTGTGAGCTGCACAAAATGGTTCAACTCAATTTGGCGTGTAATGCACGAGCGACAAGATAGCATGACAACGACGACATGTCAATTGTGAAGTGTCAGTGCACAATAGGGTGCCCAGAAAAAATGACCCCCTGCTCCACAAGCGGAAAACGGTTTTTAGGGTTATTTTAAGCATCTGTATTAATTTTGAGCGAAATTGGATGAGATTAACCCATTGACATCCGAGCCAAAAGATGGCGAAAAAAAATGTTTTTCATACAAAAATTACTTCTATAAATTGCTAATAACTTTTCAGGATAGAGTTTTACAGCTTTGGCATGTTCTACAAAGTTGTAAAGCATTAAATTTTCAAAAAGAATCTCACTTTTGGGAATATTTGGATGGAAGTAGCGCATCGTGCAGACCAAACCGTAAGAAACTTGGGTTTTCCATACATTTTTTCGATTTTTTCCATACAAACTTCACCTCAGATTATCAATGCCCGAGTAACATTTTGTTCCAGGAGTTCTACAAGAGCTCTTCAAGATAGCTACAGCATAGCAGTTTGGACCGCGGTAGGAAACTCTCTTCAGGTACTCTTCCAAACTCCTGAAGAAGTTTTGAAGAGAATTTTATCCTACCGCGGTCCAAACTGCTATGCTGTAGCTATCTTGAAGAGCTCTTGTAGAACTCCTGGAAAAAAATGTTACTTGGGTAGGTAAATGTTGATCGATTTTGTTCATATTTGGCCCACAGTCCTAAAATAGCTCAAGAAACAATACTCAGCTTGTGGAGCGAGTTTTTGAAAAAAAAAGTCCCATATTCTGGGCACCCTAGTGCACAAAGAATGAGTGAGTGTACACGGAACAAAATCCGGTCAGCGTTTTCGAAAAATCTTTGCGACGAATTCGGAAACTTCGAATGTTTGCGAAATCATCGGCAATGTTTTCAATATTGGAAACTTTGCTTTCTATATCGAAACAAAATGCTTCCAAAATCGAACGCACTTTGTTGTCGGTTCATTTGAGAGTGCAGACCGCCGCAGCCAATGCGTTACGGGCTGTCAAAAAAAATAAACAAATCCGATTTTTGCGCGAAGTGGTTTCAAGATACGGAAAAGCTGGTTGAATTTTGCAAGGTAAATTAGTAAACACTGTTCTATTTCTTATATTAATCTAAAACCATTAATTTTCAGCTTCCCTCCCTTTTTCCCGGCTGCCCAGGCTTCGACCCCGAAGAAATCGCCCTCCGTTGGACAGTCGTGTGGAAATGTTCGCCTCGCAAGCCTTAATCAAGCGGCCGGGCTTCGCGGCCAAATCCATCACGGAATTCAACATCGCCGGTGCCGACAGCGCTCTTCTTGTCCGGTCCGCCAACCAGCTGCATCCGGTCCGCCGACACGACGAGCGCGCTGCGATTTGGAACGGAACCGCCTTTTTAAGCGTCGACGGAACAATCTCCGGAGGCAGGTGCAGGTATGAGCGCAGATACTCGTTTCCCTCGATACCAGTAGTAGTGACGTCATGCTTTTTTCGATTTTAGTTTGCCAATAGTGAACACACAAGTCGCGGTTCTGCTGTGGTGTCCCGCACGCCAAGATCCGCATCTTCGATCTCGGGCGCAAGAAGGCCCTACTCGAGGACTTCCCGCTGTGCGTCCACCTAGTGTCGGATGAGTATGAGCAGCTGTCCTCGGAAGCGCTCGAGGCAGGCCTCATTTGCTGCAACAAATAACTGGTCAAGTTCTGCGGCAAGGACCAGTTCCACATCCGCATGCGGCTGTACCCGTACTACGTGATCCGCGTCAACAAGATGTCCTGTGCCGTAGCCGATAGACTCCAAACCGGAATGCCAGCCGATCATGTCGGTGCGCTCGAGCGACCGTTTCTGACAGCAGGCCGTCGAGGCCCTGCGTCATGCCAAGTTCAAGTTCCCCAGCCGTCGGAAGATCTTCATCTGGAAGAAGTGGGGCTTCACCAAGTACGGCCGCGACCAGCACCAGGTGTATTGGGACGAGGTTTGTCTCGTCAGCGACAGTTGCGGTGTCAAGTTCTTCAACGACCACGGCCCGCTGAAGAATCGGGAGGCGTACGAGCGCGCGCGGTTGGCAAAGGTTCGTCGTTCGTCATTGAGCTGAACTCTGTGTGAACGTGAAGGTGTCGTCGGACAGAGTGAAGGGAGCGGGAGGGAACAGGTCCATCAAAATAAACAAGATTTCGGATTGCAATTCCATGCAATCTACTCTAGTTGCTCCAGGTGCTTTGGGGCGTAGTAATCCCTCTGCGCGACCAACACGCCTACGAGGTACTCGTAGAGGGCGGGGTGATTAACTTTGGGCATAAACATCTTGGCAAAAGAAATGTGCTACGGTTGCCGGAAAAAGCTTTCGATCAAGGAAGTTGGTTGCAGCGGGAAGATGCAACACATGATAAAGAACAGCACAACCCACACGCAGTACATCCGTATCGAGTGCAGGTGGGGGCAGCTCCAGAGCTGGCGAAAATCAACTGGGAGGAAGATTTGACAATCGTGGGAAGCAAACCGTCGAAACGGTCCCGGTTGAACAGCCGGAAATGGCCACGACACGCAGGAAAGCATTCAAAGTAATCAAGTTTTTGATTGAGCAGTACCAAAACATAACCAAGACGCTGTACAGTGAGTTGCTGTATTACTTGATTTCATATAATCATATAAACATATGAAACAGAACAGCATATAGGACATTTTCAAAAAAACTATATTTTCAGATTATTGTAACAATTTCAATTTTATGATTTTAAGCAGGCCAAGGATTGATACCTAAGAGCATGCAATGGCACTGATCCAGTTGCGTGCTCTTCGGTTGACGTCCAGGTAAGGAACATCCTGGAAGGAGCGCAACTAACTACATCCGTAGTTCTGTTAGATCATCCGAATTATCTTGATCAGAACAGTATAGCTCTGGTTCCTTGCAAGTGTCTTATTTTCTTACCTCCACGTTGGCTTGGTTTTCATGATGACCTAGCTGGTGGCCTGTGGAAACGGATCGTAATTCTTTGACCACCGCGGGTCAGAGTCGAGACGGCTGAAAGAAAGGGGCGCGACAATGTGGAAAAGGGAAGTAATTTGTGATTGTAGACGGTATTGTTTTGATTCGCAGTATGTTGAGTCAACTGCTGTGGATGTACCTGAAACATCGCACAACGGGGTTTCTCTTCTCTTCATTCTCAGATACCACCTATCTCCTATTTTTATTTTGCTCTACTGATTCTCACTTCTTCACTGATACTTCTATTTAATATCCATCGTTTGATTTTGATTCTCTTATCTCTCAAAGCTTTTCCACTCTATATTACCAATTGATACTGCTGTAACAATCTTTGTTTTTTTCCTTAAAAATATACTTTTCCTTAATGTACTAGTTATATCAAGTCTATTTATCATTTGCCTAATCTATTTTGATTTTATTGCGAATTTATTTATTTGAATGATTCTTTATCTGTCCTATAAATTATCATTACTGTAATCTAAGCTTGTTTTTTTTTTATCTCTATTTATTAACTATTGTCTAATTTTACATCTACTACATCCAGCTTCTCATTTTTATTCATTAAAATACAATCATCATTCTCTTATTATTGATTCTTGATTTTTATAAAATAGCCCTTACTCAATTTATGGAATGGTTGAAGGATTAACACAAATATTACTATTGTACTTTTTATAAACTTTTATAACATGCTTAGGACCAAAAATTGTAACAAAACACCGCGACAAAAGAAATAGCAACATATAAACACGACTCAACACTTGGAAAGATTTCAGGAGAAAACAATACACAGTAAAATAACAACTAGTTTTTTAATTCAAACTAAAAATAAAACAGTTTTTGCTTTAATGAAAGTTGATAGGCACACTATAAATGGTTAGGCGCTTATACTTGCATCAAACCCTACGCAATGTACCACCCCCGGCCGAGTTAAAATGCGTAACCGGAAAAGAAGGTGTGCATGCCTGGCACGAACACTCAAAGCGTGTTCTAGCGTGCTGCTCGTACTGACTCAGAGCAAGGGTGAGATGTAGGTGTAAGGGCAGTGCGTGTTCGTCGGGAACCTAGTGCATAAGATCGGTTAAGGCCCGTTCTTACACTGAAAATTGCGAATTGCGAATTTCAATTTTATGATTTTAAAAACTTTTAAATTAAATTTTGAATTAAATTTCAATTATCTCTTTTTACAAACATGTTTTCTATTTGAGAAATTTCAGAATAAAAAAATGGTATTTCAAATTTTTGATCAATTGGAATATACAATGTTGAGAAGTTATTTTTAATATTTTTTGATTTCATGAATTTTAAGATGTTTTATTTTTTTGAGAATTTTTTATAATTTGTTTTTATTTTTAGAAATTTCGCAGCTAATATTTTTTTTAGAATGCTTAAATGTCTTAAGTTTTTAGAATTTTTAAAAATTTTAGAAGTTTTAGAATATTTTGAATTTTTAAAATTTTTAGAATTGTTTCAGAATTTTTAGAATGTTAAGAATTTTTAATATTTTTTTGAATTTTTTCTAATTTTCTGAATTTTTTGATATTTCTATTTTTTGTTTTTTTTATTTTTTGAATTGTTTGATTTTTTTTAATTTTAGAATTTTAGAATTTTAGAATTTTAGAATTTTAGAATTTTAGAATTTTAGAATTTTAGAATTTTAGAATTTTAGAATTTAAGAATTTAAGAATTTTAGAATTTTAGAATTATAGAATTTTTGAATTTTTGAATTTTTGAATTTTTGAATTTTTGAATTTTTGAATTTTTGAATTTTTGAATTTTTGAATTTTTGAATTTTTGAATTTTTGAATTTTTGAATTTTTGAATTTTTGAATTTTTGAATTTTTGAATTTTTGAATTTTTAAATTTTTGAATTTTTGAATTTTTGAATTTTTGAATTTTTGAATTTTTGAATTTTTGAATTTTTGAATTTTTGAATTTTTGAATTTTTGAATTTTTGAATTTTTGAATTTTTGAATTTTTGAATTTTTGAATTTTCGAATTTTTGAATTTTTGAATTTTTGAATTTTTGAATTTTTAAATTTTTGAATTTTTGAATTTTTGAATTTTTGAATTTTTGAATTTTTGAATTTTTGAATTTTTGAATTTTTGAATTTTTGAATTTTTGAATTTTTGAATTTTTGAATTTTTGAATTTTTGAATTTTTGAATTTTTAAATTTTTGAATTTTAGAATTTTTGAATTTTTGAATTTTTGAATTTTTGAATTTTTGAATTTTTGAATTTTTGAATTTTTGAATTTTTGAATTTTTGAATTTTTGAATTTTTGAATTTTTGAATTTTTGAATTTTTGAATTTTTGAATTTTTGAATTTTTGAATTTTTGAATTTTTGAATTTTTGAATTTTTGAATTTTCGAATTTTTGAATTTTTGAATTTTTGAATTTTTGAATTTTTAAATTTTTGAATTTTTGAATTTTTGAATTTTTGAATTTTTGAATTTTTGAATTTTTGAATTTTTGAATTTTTGAATTTTTGAATTTTTGAATTTTTGAATTTTTGAATTTTTGAATTTTTGAATTTTTGAATTTTTGAATTTTTGAATTTTTGAATTTTTGAATTTTTGAATTTTTGAATTTTTGAATTTTTGAATTTTTGAATTTTTGAATTTTTGAATTTTTGAATTTTTGAATTTTTGAATTTTTAAATTTTTGAATTTTTGAATTTTTGAATTTTTGAATTTTTGAATTTTTGAATTTTTGAATTTTTGAATTTTTGAATTTTTGAATTTTTAAATTTTTAAATTTTTGAATTTTTGAATTTTTGAATTTTTGAATTTTTGAATTTTTGAATTTTTGAATTTTTGAATTTTTGAATTTTTGAATTTTTGAATTTTTGAATTTTTGAATTTTTGAATTTTTGAATTTTTGAATTTTTGAATTTTTGAATTTTTGAATTTTTGAATTTTTGAATTTTTGAATTTTTGAATTTTTGAATTTTTGAATTTTTGAATTTTTGAATTTTTGAATTTTTGAATTTTTGAATTTTTGAATTTTTGAATTTTTGAATTTTTGAATTTTTGAATTTTTGAATTTTTGAATTTTTGAATTTTTGAATTTTTGAATTTTAGAATTTTAGAATTTTAGAATTTTTGAATTTTTGAATTTTTGAATTTTTGAATTTTTGAATTTTTGAATTTTTGAATTTTAGACAATTTAAGACAATTTTAGAAAATTTTTGAGAATTTTTGAGAATTTTTGAGAATTTTTGAGAATTTTTGAGAATTTTTGAGAATTTTTGAGAATTTTTGAGAATTTTTGAGAATTTTTGAGAATTTTTGAGAATTTTTGAGAATTTTTGAGAATTTTTGAGAATTTTTGAGAATTTTTGAGAATTTTAGAGAATTTTAGAGAATTTTAGAGAATTTTAGAGAATTTTTGAGAATTTTTGAGAATTTTTGAGAATTTTTGAGAATTTTTGAGAATTTTTGAGAATTTTTGAGAATTTTTGAGAATTTTTGAGAATTTTTGAGAATTTTTGAGAATTTTTGAGAATTTTTGAGAATTTTTGAGAATTTTTGAGAATTTTTGAGAATTTTTGAGATTTTTTGAGAATTTTTGAGAATTTTTGAGAATTTTTGAGAATTTTTGAGAATTTTTGAGAATTTTTGAGAATTTTTGAGAATTTTTGAGAATTTTTGAGAATTTTAGAGAATTTTAGAGAATTTTAGAGAATTTTAGAGAATTTTAGAGAATTTTAGAGAATTTTAGAGAATTTTAGAGAATTTTAGAGAATTTTAGAGAATTGTAGAGAATTTTATAGAATTTTAGAGAATTTTAGAGAATTGTAGAGAGTTTTTGAGAATTTTTGAGAATTTTTGAAAAAATTTGAGAATTTTAGAGAATTTTAGAGAATTTTAGAGAATTTTAGAGAATTTTAGAAAGTTTTAGAGAATTTTAGAGAATTTTTGAGAATTTTAGAGAATTTAAGAGAATTTTAGAGAATTTTAGAGAATTTTAGAGAATTTTAGAAGGTTTTAGAGAATTTTCGAAAACTTTAGAGAATTTAAGAGAATTTTTGAGAATTTTAGAGAATTTTAGAGAATTTTTGAGAATTTTTGAGAATTTTTGAGAATTTTTGAGAATTTTTGAGAATTTTTGAGAATTTTTGAGAATTTTTGAGAATTTTTGAGAATTTTAAAGAGTTTTAGAGAATTTTAGAGAATTTTTGAGAACTTTAGAGAATTTTTGAGAATTTTAGAGAATTTTTGAGAATTCTAGAGAGTTTTTGAGAATTTTAGAGAATTTTAGAGATTTTTTGAGATTTTTTTAGAATTTTTTAGAATTTTTGAGAATTTTTTAGTATTTTTAGAATTTTTGAGAATTTTTGAGAATTTTTGAGAACTTTTGAGATTTTTTTGAGAATTTTTGAGAATTTTTGAGAATTGAAACTGTAAGGTTTAAAAGGGCCCGATTCCGTTTTTCAATAAAAATTTTAGAATTTCAGAGTTTTTTTTTTAATCTAGAAAAGTCGAGGAACGACAATATTAAAATTTATTTGGTGTTCTCTTTTGCAGTCTACGGCTCGCAGTTGCACCGTGAGTTCGGCAAACACCTTCACAGATCCGACTGCTGGCGGAGATTCTGGGGACTTGTTCCAGGCGGACGGTCTTCTAGTGGAGGCCACTCCGCTCAAGTCGATTCTCGAGGTGAAGGTCGGCGGTCAACCTCCAGGACTTCTGGCGGTACGCGAATCCGCTCAAGGGACGTGCCAGCACCTTCTTCTCCTACTGCTAGCACCGGGACTCACGTCACGGGGAGTAACATGCCAACGGCGGCACCGACGCCCAGCAGTAACCTGCTGCCCCGCGGACATCCAGGACGATCAGAACAGAACAATCGACGACTGATAGAATCAAAATTCCGTAGTAAACCACTCACACAATTGCTTTGATTTTGTTTTGAATTATGAATAAATAAATAAAAACATTGAAACCTTTTCTTCTTCTTCTTATTTCCATCCAAAATTTGAAAAGCAACGGTCAATTCAAAACAGTAAATATTGTAGTGGCTGCGTGCTGCGTGCTTTTGGCAGGCATGCGTTACGGCGTTACGTTTGCGATATCGAAAATCACCGTTTGCGATATTGGAAGCAATGCTTCCTGCTGACGGGTGTGAACGGAGGTTTGCGATTGGTAGAGCAAATCGGAAGCAAAGTTTGCGATTCCGCAAACCGGATTTTGTTCCGTGTAAAGCGTAACGATGGTGAGTGACGTATGAAAATTTTCACCCACAATCATTTGTTTTTATTTGCAAAGAAATTCCTGATTTGGAAATTTAGGAATTTGAAAACATAAAAAATATTTAAAAACTGTACTTCGCAGAGAACAAGTCTTCCTGCCCCTGACTCGTTGCTAATGTCGGTCGAAAATTGAACGATGTCGATGAATAAAGCCCCGATAAACGCCCGATTACATGAAATTTGGCGTCGTGCTGTCAGCCAGTCAGGTCTCAACCTGGAAGGGACGTGGTCGAAAAGGTGAAGAAACATGAAAAAGAACCGAAAAAGCGACATGCACATGATGTGTAGAATTAACCGAAATGTTCGCATGTGTGTCAGTGTTTGTAGGTTAAGGGGAAGTTGGAGAGGGGGGTCTGCTTAAGGCGTGAATCAATTTATCCACAATGCTTAAACGCGCGGGCTCTCTTTTTCGAACTCTTGTTTATGGGTATGTAAATGATACGCCATTGAACCAGCAACAGACACACGATCGATCGGGCAAACGGCTTAGCAATTCAATGAGATTAGTCTGGAAGGTTGTGGTTTGGAGGTTTGGTGGGAGGGCGGTGCAGCTTGCACACGAACATAAAAGGGGAGGTAATCGATTAGGGCACGCTTAGAGAGCAATTAAATGTGCATTGGGTGTTGAATTTAGAATGAGCCGTAAATTAGGGGTGTTTGCACTGTCGGGTTGCATATAATTCTGTTACAAGAAGTTAGCTAAATTACCTTGGATTTTAAAGTAAGAATGTGCTTTCAAGCACAAAAAAATAAAATCATTTTTTTTTAAATTTATTTTGTTTTCTTCAAAACAAAATCTTGCTGAAGTCGATCAAAATATATATTTGATCAAGTTGTGAATCCGGATTAAAAAAAAATAATTTCAACATAACCTCAAAGTGCCAGGGTCTTAACTGGGTTTCATAAGTTCAACTACGAAATCTTTAAAAGAAAATCAAACTCATTCCGCATACGGTGGTCAAATAATACCGTTCTTTAACCCTTCGGTGTCATGACCCCCCAGACTACCCTTCGTCACGTAATTCCAATGTATCGAACCCGACCAAAGAAGCGTGCCGTCCACATTCAACACGTACCACTAATCTGGCCCTGAATGGAACTCTGCCATAAAGCTTGGCCACTGCCGCGTCCAACCGTACCAGAATTTTCCGCCCAATTTATGCTCCCAGATATCGGTTCCTGGACTCTGTCCCCGTCCTATCGGGAACCCTGCGTTCAAAAACACGCGTGCCCCGAACTTCATCACGATTATGTTGCTCTGAAAAAGAGTTGTAGAGTCGGTCTACTACTGAATGCCGCCGCTGCTCTATCAGATCCAACAATGGCATTCTGCTGCTACGAGCCTGGAAAAGTCAAGCCCTTTGAATAATTCACGCCGATAACACGACATTTATAGCGCTTTAATCGCTGCCATGGGGGGGAAGATGAATGGGTTTAGTTGAATAAACAGCTGTGGAAGGGGGCAGCGCAACAGGGTCGGGGCTGATCAAAAATTCCGTATTCAAATTTATTCTATTAAATTCAATGATTCTTGGGGGTCTGGCCCCCTTTCCTCGCTCCCCCCCTATGAGAGATATTCGAACGAGCTCCAAATCATATCCCAAAGATACCGGGTTTCAAGATATCGATGGGAAACACGGTTGCATTGGAGTACAGTGGGTCAACTTTGAAGATCACATTTTAAAGCAAGTTCAAGCTAATCCCACCGTGCCGAGCAGTTTCGGAGCCAGATGGGAGCCCAATCTGCTTCTTTGTAGGCGTTTTCTTTTCTCCAGCAAACCAGCATTTGGTTATCGATTGGTTCGAGAACGTGTTTTATTTGTCTGCTCGTGTTGTTCATGAATGAATATCGTCGTCGGCGGCTTGAGAGGACTGCATGCCAAAGGAGGTGGTCCGGAATTGCTTTAATTCATCGGTTCGGAAACTGTTGCTCTGGCTCTGAATCGGAGGTAGATTGGAGCGAAAGAAGATGGATCAGAGGCGTTGGACCTCACACATCAGTTATCGTAGGGGAAGGGATCCAAGGTTTGACACTTTTGACTTCAATTCTATATTTTCCGAGTTTTTCTCTTTTAATTATGTTCAACAACAGAGAATTAAACAATTTCATTGATTTTTTTTGCCAAACCAACCTCTTCTTAAATAATAGTAAAACCAAAAAGCAGTGTTGAAAAAAATGCTTAAATTAATTTTAAATCTTCAATGTTTATTTGATATATATTGTTAATCAATTAAGGAAACTGAAATATTTACCACTGAAAATACCTTCAAAGTTTTCAAAAAAATATGGAATGTATGCGTATTCTCATCACACTTTTTTTTAGTCTTCCAGCACATTGATCATGAATTACAGCCTTCAAAAAGCGTTCGAATCTGTTCAAGTTTGAAATAGCTTTTAAAATAGTTTGCAGGCAAATTTTCTCTGTTGATATCCTTAAAAAACATTTTTTTAAAGTAAAGAACTGCCAAAAGAATAACAATAGTTAGCTTTGATAAGTTTTCCAAAAGTTTTTATATTTTCGTTGCCTTTTCCTGATATTTAAATAAAGTAAAATGTAACTTCATATTGGGGTACTTAGGGAAATTTTCTATTATTTCATATTTATATACCTTATGATAAACTTATTGTTATACATAATTTCAATCTAATACTGTAACGCTGATTGTTGAAAAAAGATTTATTTGATTTTTTTTGAATATTTTGAGAAAAGACTTACTTCAAAATATGTCTTTTTCAACCCTCTCAGCCCAAAGCCACCATTAAATCTAAATAGTGTTACAAAAACAGAAAAAGGGTTTATGATAAATATTTAAAACAAAATAGGTAAGTTATGATTTGAGCCACCAAAATCGAAAAGGGAATTTATTTGTGTTTTTTTTTTATTTGTCTCAAACTGTTGGCCTTCCCTATGACCAAATAAGCCATTTTGTATCATTTTTTCCATACATTTTTTGTGGATGTTCGTTCAAAACTGATACGTAAATATTCGAAAAGCTGTAAGTTTTAAAGGAATTTTCTGATCAGTTGATGTATTGATGAGGACTATTTAGAAAAAAAATTATAACATGGAAAAATAATCTTGCTGATTTTTTTTAAATTATCTGCTTTTACAAAAACTCAATTTTACAAAATCCGTTCTTTTTATTTTAGAATTTTTTCATATTTTTTAGAGAGCCCAAACAAGTAACTTTAGAGCCACAGCGAAAAAAAATTGCTACCGAGAATTTTTTTAAAAATAGAATACATAAAATGTGTTGACCTCATTTTTTATGTAAATTTAAATTTGCAATCGAAAAGCACTTTACAGATTATTCGATAAAATGTTCCGTTTTCAAGATATAGCCACCAAAAGTTTTATTTCAAAAATTCTTTTGCAGTTCTTAGATTTTTAATAATTGTGATTTTTCGATCATTTTGGAAACAATATTTTTTCAAATTCTCGAAGCAAGATTATAATTTCAAAAGAGCCAAACTTTCAACAATACGCCCATTTGAAATGTAAGTCTACCTACAACTATGCCGAAGACACCAGATTGATCAGAAAATTCCTTCAAAAGTTACAATCAATGCGGCTTAAATCAAATGAAGACTCATCAATCTTTTTATATAATTAGAATTTTGGGACCACAGATCAGTGAAAGATGTAAGAGTCAAGGAATTTTTTAACTAAAATTTATTGATATTTTGCAATTATGCAAATTTGCAATGATGTATACAGCATTTTGTGACACTTTTTATTTCTTACTTTCAAAATTTTGGCTTGAAATTGGAAATAACTTATTTAAATATGTTTAGCCTCCCTTCTCAACCGAAGCCAATAGCTGAAGAACAAAAACTTAGAAATAAATTTCTATTGGTTTTAATACATAAATGATACACCAGATATATAAAAGTTTAAAAAGAGAATCGAATGTTTTTGTGGAACAAAAGTTTCTCAAAAAAAAATTCCATGCAAAATCAGAAAAGTTAAAAAAAATGTGGTTGTGGCTAACCAACAACTTTATTTTCTTCAAATTTATTATAATCAAAATACCTAGATTTTTTGTTGGGTAAAATATGTTAATCTCACTTCACTACATTGCCCAACTCCCCCTAAACCCCATGCTGCTTTTGGCATATTAGAAGGTCTGCTGTATGCATTGCATATATCAGGCCCGAAATTTTTCGGATCAAGATTGGCTTGTTCAGTGTCTGATATAGCAATGTCGGACAGAGAGGCTGAAACCCATACTCACACACACACAAATTCACACAGAAACACTCGAAGCATATCTGATAATCGAATTAGGTTCGTTGAACCTATCAATTATCGATGCTTCTTAGGAGCCTGCTGAGTCGGAGCCCAGTTATGGCCCTGTTTGTGTGAATTTTACAGCTTAAACCGCTCACTGGGCCGAAATCCGACACCATGACGACTCTTTTCTGGGGCCTATCGAGGGCGCAGGGGCGATTGATTGCCGATTAATGAGCTGTTTAGATTTTTGGAAATTTTCGAAACCGAGAGCAATCGATAGCATTTTTCCTCAAGAGCCTGAAGGGTCTTTAACCAACTAAGTCGAAATTTCATCAGATTCCGATCACGAACTTGAAGAATTTTCCTCCAAATCGCACTTCTTTGTGGGAAGGTTAAACCACAGTGAACAAAAATATTGACGCTAGGAAAAACTTCCCCATCAATTCCGGCAGCAACTTAATGTTGAAGTTTCCTGTTTCACTTTTGCAACAAAGTGCCCGAGGAGGAGGGTTTTCCGCGCAACTTTTTCCTCTACCCCAACTTGGTTGGTGGTGTTACATAGTGGGTTGATAATCTCGAAAAACAAGCTCCAAGCACATCGCAGCTGCGTAAATTTCCCCGTAATTCTCATCGCACAATGGTGTTTCAGCACCAACTTCCAGAACCAGAACCTGTGCCGCCCAAGTCCTGGATAGCAGCGGAGAGAGCATTAACGAGTTTAATAGATTCCACTGCTCATTTCCACACAAATGATGTTGGAACTTTGTTTTCCATGACTTGGTCCTGAGCCCGGGCTTCCCGGGGAGAAAGTTTTAATCCCATCCTCAAATAAATGAAATTGTAATCCTCCTGTTTTTCCGCCCTCTCGCAGTCTCGGAAGCGACGAGGTTTGATCTTTTTGCCGCCGCTGTTGAACTCGACGACGACGATGACGAGGTCGACAACTTGAGATTGGCGTGCGGAGGCCTTAAGTAGGTATTGCCGCGAACCTCGCGAACTTTTATCCCCGCCAAGTCTCGCACAACTTTTAATCTGCTTATCTTATCGATTGCGATGTTCTTCGTCGGTCTTCTCATCAGCTAAAATGCTTCCGTTTTTGTTCAAGCCAACCAGAAGCAGTGGCATTTGTAATGAGAATTTATCACACTCTCGTCAGATTTGCGAGTTGTTACATATTACATGTTATTTCCGGCAGGGTGACTTTTCGGTGCCGGCTGTCGACGGAAATTCACAGTCACACACACACAAAGACACGTACATAGATGATGAGCAAACTGCCGGTGCAATATGTGACAGCTTAGTGTCACAGGATTCGTGCCTGAGAGCGGATTTTTCACCGAGCCGACAGCATCCGCTGCACACGTACACAGTTTTGGGACTGGCAGGGGTTGTCATTTTTATGTGTCAAACATTTTCAAGCTGTATTTTTGTATTTTTGTATTTTTGTATTTTTGTATTTTTGTATTTTTGTATTTTTGTATTTTTGTATTTTTGTATTTTTGTATTTTTGTATTTTTGTATTTTTGTACTTTTGTACTTTTGTATTTTTGTATTTTTGTATTTTTGTATTTTTGTATTTTTGTATTTTTGTATTTTTGTATTTTTGTATTTTTGTATTTTTGTATTTTTGTATTTTTGTATTTTTGTATTTTTGTATTTTTGTATTTTTGTATTTTTGTATTTTTGTATTTTTGTATTTTTGTATTTTTGTATTTTTGTATTTTTGTATTTTTGTATTTTTGTATTTTTGTATTTTTGTATTTTTGTATTTTTGTATTTTTGTATTTTTGTATTTTTGTATTTTTGTATTTTTGTATTTTTGTATTTTTGTATTTTTGTATTTTTGTATTTTTGTATTTTTGTATTTTTGTATTTTTGTATTTTTGTATTTTTGTATTTTTGTATTTTTGTATTTTTGTATTTTTGTATTTTTGTATTTTTGTATTTTTGTATTTTTGTATTTTTGTATTTTTGTATTTTTGTATTTTTGTATTTTTGTATTTTTGTATTTTTGTATTTTTGTATTTTTGTATTTTTGTATTTTTGTATTTTTGTATTTTTGTATTTTTGTATTTTTGTATTTTTGTATTTTTGTATTTTTGTATTTTTGTATTTTTGTATTTTTGTATTTTTTGTATTTTTGTATTTTTGTATTTTTGTATTTTTGTATTTTTGTATTTTTGTATTTTTGTATTTTTGTATTTTTGTATTTTTGTATTTTTGTATTTTTGTATTTTTGTATTTTTGTATTTTTGTATTTTTGTATTTTTGTATTTTTGTATTTTTGTATTTTTGTATTTTTGTATTTTTGTATTTTTGTATTTTTGTATTTTTGTATTTTTGTATTTTTGTATTTTTGTATTTTTGTAATTTTGTATTTTTGTATTTTTGTATTTTTGTATTTTTGTATTTTTGTATTTTTGTATTTTTGTATTTTTGTATTTTTGTATTTTTGTATTTTTGTATTTTTGTATTTTTGTATTTTTGTATTTTTGTATTTTTGTATTTTTGTATTTTTGTATTTTTGTATTTTTGTATTTTTGTATTTTTGTATTTTTGTATTTTTGTATTTTTGTATTTTTGTATTTTTGTATTTTTGTATTTTTGTATTTTTGTATTTTTGTATTTTTGTATTTTTGTATTTTTGTATTTTTGTATTTTTGTATTTTTGTATTTTTGTATTTTTGTATTTTTGTATTTTTGTATTTTTGTATTTTTGTATTTTTGTATTTTTGTATTTTTGTATTTTTGTATTTTTGTATTTTTGTATTTTTGTATTTTTGTATTTTTTGTATTTTTGTATTTTTGTATTTTTGTATTTTTGTATTTTTGTATTTTTGTATTTTTGTATTTTTGTATTTTTGTATTTTTGTATTTTTGTATTTTTGTATTTTTGTATTTTTGTATTTTTGTATTTTTGTATTTTTGTATTTTTGTATTTTTGTATTTTTGTATTTTTGTATTTTTGTATTTTTATATTTTTATATTTTTATATTTTTGTATTTTTGTATTTTTGTATTTTTGTTTTACGTCCAGGAATCGTCGCAGATTCCGTGCCGCCGTCGTCGTTTGTTTTTGAGAGTTTGTGTTGGTGCTTCTTCCGGATGATTATCGTGTGAGCAGCAGCGCCGGGAAGATGGATTTTTGTGGCGTTCTTTTTGTGCTGTATTCGTGATCGTGTTCATATCATGCATGCGGTGAGGGGGGTCATTGTGCTAATAAATATTATTGCGCGTCATTATCGTGTGAGCAGCAGCGCCGGGAAGATGGATTTTTGTGGCGTTCTTTTTGTGCTGTATTCGTGATCGTGTTCATATCATGCATGCGGTGAGGGGGGTCATTGTGCTAATAAATATTATTGCGCGTCATTATCGTGTGAGCAGCAGCGCCGGGAAGATGGATTTTTGTGGCGTTCTTTTTGTGCTGTATTCGTGATCGTGTTAATATCATGCATGCGGTGAGGGGGGTCATTGTCCTAATAAATATTATTGCGCGTCATTATCGTGTGAGCAGCAGCGCCGGGAAGA
This sequence comes from Culex pipiens pallens, assembly GCF_016801865.2. Lineage (NCBI taxonomy): Eukaryota > Metazoa > Arthropoda > Insecta > Diptera > Culicidae > Culex > Culex pipiens. Next base: position 127,938,588 of record NC_068938.1, on the reverse strand, counting down.
TGGATTTTTGTGGCGTTCTTTTTGTGCTGTATTCGTGATCGTGTTCATATCATGCATGCGGTGAGGGGGGTCATTGTGCTAATGAATATTATTGCGCGTCATTATCGTGTGAGCAGCAGCGCCGGGAAGATGGATTTTTGTGGCGTTCTTTTTGTGCTGTATTCGTGATCGTGTTCATATCATGCATGCGGTGAGGGGGGTCATTGTGCTAATGAATATTATTGCGCGTCATTATCGTGTGAGCAGCAGCGCCGGGAAGATGGATTTTTGTGGCGTTCTTTCTTTTTTTGCTGTATTCGTGATCGTGTTCATATCATGCATGCGGTGAGGGGGGTCATTGTGCTAATAAATATTATTGCGCGTCATTATCGTGTGAGCAGCAGCGCCGGGAAGATGGATTTTTGTGGCGTTCTTTTTGTGCTGTATTCGTGATCGTGTTCATATCATGCATGCGGTGAGGGGGGTCATTGTGCTAATGAATATTATTGCGCGTCAGTGTCGTGTGAGCAGCAGCACCGGGAAGATGGATTTTTGTGGCGTTCTTTTTGTGCTGTATTCGTGATCGTGTTCATATCATGCATGCGGTGAGGGGGGTCATTGTGCTAATGAATATTATTGCGCGTCATTATCGTGTGAGCAACAGCGCCGGGAAGATGGATTTTTGTGGCGTTCTTTTTGTGCTGTATTCGTGATCGTGTTCATATCATGCATGCGGTGAGGGGGGTCATTGTGCTAATAAATATTATTGCGCGTCATTATCGTGTGAGCAGCAGCGCCGGGAAGATGGATTTTTGTGGCGTTCTTTTTGTGCTGTATTCGTGATCGTGTTAATATCATGCATGCGGTGAGGGGGGTCATTGTCCTAATAAATATTATTGCGCGTCATTATCGTGTGAGCAGCAGCGCCGGGAAGATGGATTTTTGTGGCGTTCTTTTTGTGCTGTATTCGTGATCGTGTTCATATCATGCATGCGGTGAGGGGGGTCATTGTGCTAATAAATATTATTGCGCGTCATTATCGTGTGAGCAGCAGCGCCGGGAAGATGGATTTTTGTGGCGTTCTTTCTTTTTTTGCTGTATTCGTGATCGTGTTCATATCATGCATGCGGTGAGGGGGGTCATTGTGCTAATAAATATTATTGCGCGTCAGTGTCGTGTGAGCAGCAGCACCGGGAAGATGGATTTTTGTGGCGTTCTTTTTGTGCTGTATTCGTGATCGTGTTCATATCATGCATGCGGTGAGGGGGGTCATTGTGCTAATAAATATTATTGCGCGTCATTATCGTGTGAGCAGCAGCGCCGGGAAGATGGATTTTTGTGGCGTTCTTTCTTTTTTTGCTGTATTCGTGATCGTGTTCATATCATGCATGCGGTGAGGGGGGTCATTGTGCTAATAAATATTATTGCGCGTCAGTGTCGTGTGAGCAGCAGCACCGGGAAGATGGATTTTTGTGGCGTTCTTTTTGTGCTGTATTCGTGATCGTGTTCATATCATGCATGCGGTGAGGGGGGTCATTGTGCTAATGAATATTATTGCGCGTCATTATCGTGTGAGCAACAGCGCCGGGAAGATGGATTTTTGTGGCGTTCTTTTTGTGCTGTATTCGTGATCGTGTTCATGTCGAATTATGTGGAAGGTGCGAAGCCGCGTTTTAGGATTCTTGTGTCTTTGTTGTTTAATTTGTGTTTCCATCTGGAGTATTAGTTTTAAAATTGTTTTCATTTTTTACAGCTTGCTGGAATTATTTTAAATCAAATGTCTACATGTAAATTTGTCTACTCACTATATGATTTATTTAAATGTTCATATTATTCCTTATCCTATTCCTTTCCTGTAATATACCATCTCCTCATACTATATATGATCAAACTGCTTAAATTAACGAAACTTTCTAAAACAGCATGGGAACCATCTGGAGCATTTATATTTTAAATAACTGTTTTTTTTACAGCTTCCTGGAATCATCTTGATTGTAGTTATTATATTTACTATATTTATTTTATTTACTATATTTATTATATTTATTATCTATCATTATTACAAAACTATATGCTTATTAGATAATACACTACAGACTCACATTTACACTTACAAACATTCAAATCATTAAATACATTACGCACTCAACCATTTTCATCGGCCCGATGAAATTCCCCTAACCCCCATTCCAAACCTCCCAAAAATATTCCGTTCACTTTTAAAAGTCGCATGGGTTCCCTGCACTATTGCCACTAGTGAACAACAAAAACATCCCCTCCCAAATCCCCACGGGACTGTATGGGCGTAGCCTTGGAGCACAGTGTGGAAATTTACGTTCTTAGATATTCTTGGTTGTACCGGGCAGCAATCAAATTGTCTAAGAATATTGAATTGACCATTGTGGCACCCCCTACAGCGTGGTGCAGACCCGTTATGCTATGCTATGCTATGCTATGCTTTTGTATTTTTGTATTTTTGTATTTTTGTATTTTTGTATTTTTGTATTTTTGTATTTTTGTATTTTTGTATTTTTGTATTTTTGTATTTTTGTATTTTTGTATTTTTGTATTTTTGTATTTTTGTATTTTTGTATTTTTGTATTTTTGTATTTTTGTATTTTTGTATTTTTGTATTTTTGTATTTTTGTATTTTTGTATTTTTGTATTTTTGTATTTTTGTATTTTTGTATTTTTGTATTTTTGTATTTTTGTATTTTTGTATTTTTGTATTTTTGTATTTTTGTATTTTTGTATTTTTGTATTTTTGTATTTTTGTATTTTTGTATTTTTGTATTTTTGTATTTTTGTATTTTTGTATTTTTGTATTTTTGTATTTTTGTATTTTTGTATTTTTGTATTTTTGTATTTTTGTATTTTTGTATTTTTGTATTTTTGTATTTTTGTATTTTTGTATTTTTGTATTTTTGTATTTTTGTATTTTTGTATTTTTGTATTTTTGTATTTTTGTATTTTTGTATTTTTGTATTTTTGTATTTTTGTATATTTATAATTTCAAATTTTTAGCAACCCCTGCCTCGTCAAAATTGTGAGTGCCCCCTTGTCGCTGCAGAGACTTGTCATCGCATGAAATGAATTTCGTCGTTGGCGTTGCTCCACGCGTCCGTCAGAATATTTGATATTATTTAATCAGATGTCGCATATTTTTGCGAAGGGTTTTCCTACTTTCCCCCTCATAAAAAAATACAGCAAACATAAGCGCTGACTTCAACATTCATCACATTTTCTCGACTTTAACCTTCCTTCTTTTGCTGCCCTTTCTGGCTTAAAATGACGTTTTCTGTTTGAATTTCGAGAGCCCTCTTCTTCTGGGGGAGGATTTTGGCAGCGAAACTGTGCAAAATAGAAAGAAATCATAATTACAAATCCCCCAAACCCTCGGTCGACAGTTGGTCGACGACTTTGAATCCCGCGGATTTGTCCCGGTTTTTGAGCCGCTGCTGGAAATCCCCATAATTGAAGAATTATGAAAGTTGGCCCCGGTCAGGGAGCAGCTATCTTCGCCGAAAAAACTAATTAAATCTTGATCAGAGAGGAGTGGCGACTCGCCGCCTGGATCTGGCTCTAGGAATTAGTTTGTCCTCCTCGAAAATTAATCTTTGATGCAACCGGCCAAAACCGTGGCCGACGAGGAGAGGTCATTAAATGGGTCCTCAAATAATGGCTCGAAAAAAGAACGTGGCTTTGTAAACATCGGAAAGACGACTCAAACTTTAAACTGGTGATCCCTGGGACCATTAAGGAGTGCGGTGGAACCCGCATTACGAGCCGGAGCTCGATTTAATTGCTGTGACCGAGTGCGAGACAGATAACGGTCGCCGCCCGTTTGCAAGATAATTAAAAGATTAGATGGTTTGGGGAGGACGAGTTTGAGTCTGAGTGCGAAGGGGCGAAATTTGGTTTAATTTGGTTTCAAGGAAGAAATTCCGGGCAATAATGAGGCCCTTTTTAATTAAACGTTCTTAGCTTGGTTGGAAATCAAATTTGTGGATTTTTAAATGCTTTCACGTTCATCAAATAAACATAACAAGATTGGGATGTTGGAGTATGAGTCATTATCGTAACTTGAAGAGGTTTTAAAGAAAAATTATACGTTTGAACTGAAACTGAACTGAAACTGAACTGAAACTGAACTGAAACTGAACTGAAACTGAATTGAAATTATTGTTGCCTCTGACTGGTTGAAAACATTCCATTACCGAAAATTCCCATTATTGTGGTTTGACAGACGAAAACATTTCCCAGAAACAAAAAGTTGATCCCAATTTCGTCAAAATCCACTTCAAAAGTGACCACCATTTGCAAGCTGTCAACCCTTCGCAACCCAACCCAAGCGAAAAACGGTTCCCTTAAAAGTCCGTTTCCGGGTGTTGATTTTTTCCTCGGTGTGTTGTTGTCGCCCGTTATTTTCCACTAAAAATCCTTTTTTTTTTTTCGAGCAGCGCAAAACACAATGAGCTGCCAAAAAACTTTTGCGTTCGGGAAAAAAGGTTAGGTCGCAGTTGCAGATTCAGATCCCGGGCAAACAAATGAAGTCATTACGACTTCGCAAAGGACCATATGCGATTATGGTGGCTCAATCGGGTGTCCTGGGCGTCGACGGCGTCCTCGTCATGTGGTTCGAAAATCCCTTCCCGAATGAGTCATCCTGTCCTTGTTTTGGGTGATGATGTTGTTTATAATAAAAATTTAAAAATTTCCAAAAATTAGAAACATTTCAAGCTATAACAAACATTGTTTGAAGTATTCAAGTTTAAATAATAAAAAAAAATCTGCTAGGTGAATTAACCTCGAAAAAATAGACCCCTTGCTGCTAGAGAAGAGAATCGCGCTGCTACGTTGAAGTAAAAACAACATCTCACACTTACTGCCTCTGATCCTGCTTCAGGACATCCCAAAACACACAAACAGTCCCCGGGAGGGGTTGTCGAGGAATCGATTGTGTGTGAGTGTTTGGCACTTGGCACACACAACAATCGAACGGGGACCAAAAATGTGGTGGTGATTGGAAAAAACAAGTCCTTTGAGCGCGCTCTCTTTTTCTCTTAGGAATTAAGGGTGGAAGGAAAAGAGAAAAAAAAAAGAAATTCAAAGTAAACACACAATAACGCAAGTGTTGAACTCTGGTGGTAGGGTGTGTCGGGATTGAGTTGTTCTGAGGGAATTATTTGCGAACAGAGTTTAGTTCTAAGTTGAAACAAATTGCATTTTAGGAAAAATTACAAATAAAAAAAATAATGCGAATTTGTAAGAAAAAACATTTCCAATCAACTTAAAATTGGATTTCATTAAAATAATTGAAGGATACCGTCAGTGGGGGTGACTATGAGTCAAAAATTAAACACCTCTCGCAATGTCTAAATAACAAAAACAATTCAAATGATACCGGAAAACACGTTTCTTATCTTTCTCAAAATGAATGTTCATCAAGAATTTTTCTTCGCTGAATAAGTTGTTTTTTATCAGTTTTTTTTAATGAAAGTAGTTATTAAATCGTATCTTCTGTTCCTTCAAAATTTAAATTTTTCACATATTTTTAATAATTATGAAATGAACAACGTTACATTACACGTTGCACGTTGATTTTTTTTAACAGCAACAAAAAACTGCCCTTTTCAAACATTAAAATATGATTATTTTACAACCCTACAACTACTCATATGATTTAAAATAAGATCATTTTTAGCATGCTTTATGCTTACCAATATTTGAAATCAAGAGAGTTTTGACTAGTTATAAAGTAGTTTTTGTCCCTTGGCTCTGGTCGGGGGGCTAAAAGTATAAATGAAACCAAGGCTTTCAAAAATATTTGTACCAGCCTCATTAAAAACACGTGACAATAATTTGCTTATTAAATATACATTTGGCATAATTTATTACCATAATCAAACTAGATTTTCAAAGTTTTTAAGCAAAAAGCATCACAAAATGCTTATCGCATCAATACAGTACCTACTGTCAAATTTAAGCAAAATTTAAAAAAAAATAAGAAATTGTATTCTTAAAGTGTTTTCTCTATTTTGGTCTCAAAATTATATATTTTTTTAATTCTCAAAGTTAATCTTCCGGTAAAAATACAAATTTATACGTTTCATTCCATAGTTTACAACCGATTTAACAAGTTTTTCAAAGAAATTTTTATATTTCATCAGTTCTCTCAGATTTCGGTCATTCATTTTTTTTGTATTTTTTAATCCGACTGAAACTTTTTTGGTTCCTTCGGTATGCCAAAAGAAACCATTTTGCATCATTAGTTTGTCCATATAATTTTCCATACAAATTTGGCAGCTGGCCATACAAAAATTATGTATGAAAATTCAAAAGTCTGTATTTTATGAAAAATTTTTTTGATCAATCTGGTGTTTTCGGCAAAGTTGTACACGGTAAAAAAATTTAGGTGATTTTTTATTTAACTTGCTTTGCAAAAAAAAACATTATTTTTATTTTTTTTTATTTTTATTTTTTTTTTTTTTCATCATCGGGACTGGCAACACCAGCCAGCAACAGTCAAGTGTTCGGAGCTCTTCAGACTTTTCGATTTTTTCGCCGTAATTTACCGTGATTACCCGCGAGTTTGCTCCTCCAGCATGCCAAGGGCCAGCCGTGGCCGAGGCAGTTCGAGTGCGGCCTCGAAAAACCCGCGAAGTTCATCTACCGGCAGAGTGCAGAAAGGTAAACATACCAATGCCGCATCGACCGCCATCGCGCACGGGAGCGTGCCCGGTGACGTCACCGATCCTTCATTTTTACACGTGTCATACCGTCCACGTGAGTCCCCGGTACGGACGAGACAATCGACCCGGGCATCCGGAAGCACTTCCGGCCAGCAGCAGCAGCAGCAGCAGTCCACCAGCACTACGACGACAACCACTTCCAACGTTCCCACCAGCAACGAATTTGAGATGCTGAGTGGAGATGAAAACAACACCGACAGTGACAGCAGCAGTGCTGGCGACGACGATGACGATGATGAACTTGCGCGCAAGCAAGGAAAGCAGAAAAATGGTAACTCTCCGAAGGAACGACGACCACCTCCAATTTTTGTTTTGGATACGTTGGCTGACGATGTTGACGAGTTGCTTGAGGGACTCCAATATTGTCTTAAAATTAGTAAAACTTCTGTGCAAGTGATTACCCACAAGAAGCTGCATTTCGACTGTGGTGGTGGTGAAGAAGTTGAAGTTGCGAAACTTCAAATTCTTCACATTTGATCCTGCAGAGAAGGTCCCAGTGAAGATCGTCCTTCAGGGATATCCGGACCGCCCGATCTCCGACCTGGAAGAACACCTGACGGGCGTCAAGGTTAAGCCTCGAGAGATAAAGGTGCTCTCAAAATCGACTACGGTGACAGGTACGTACACCTTGTACCTCCTGTACTTCGATCGCGGGTCCGTCAAAATCCAGGACCTACGGCGGATCAAAGCACTGGACGGTTTCTTTGTGACGTGGCGATTCTACACGAAGAATCCGGCCGACGCAGCCCAATGCCACCGCTGTCAGAAATTCGGACACGGCTCAAGAAACTGCAATCTCCCACCCCGGTGTGTAAAGTGCGGTGAGACCCACTTCACCGAAAGGTGCAGTCTTCCGCGGAAAGACCAACTGGGGGAAAACGCCCAGCAGCACAAAGCACGTGTCAAGTGCGCCAATTGTGGTGGAAACCACACGGCGAATTTCCGTGGCTGTGCCGCGCGGAAAAAGTACATCGAGGAGCAGGACAAGAAGAAGAAAGCGCCAGCGTCCCGCCAACCTCCGAAGACTTCGAGCTCGACCGCTGCAGCAGCTGGCGGCAGAGCGGCTCCATCGACCAACCCAGCGTTCCCTCCCGGTTGGGGAGGTTCGTACGCTAGAGTAGCCGCTTCTGGGGGCGGTTCTCCCCCGGGACAAGCTGATGTTACCGGTGATGATCTCTTCACGCTTCCTGAGTTTTTCGCCCTTGCTGGAGAGATGCTCACGCGCTTTCGTGCCTGCCGAAACAAGGCAGAACAATTCCAAGCTCTCAGTGAGCTGATGATGAAGTACATCTACAACGGATAAGCTGCCTTGTGCAGCGAAGTTTTTCGACGTCAATAGACAAAACATACTGTGATTTAGTTTTAAGCTTTTCTATTTCTATCCTTTTCCTTAGCAAATCTAGAAGGTTTTTTTTTTAATTTTTCCTTCTCTTGCCAAATCCATTGTTAGAATATCCAATTACATCAAAATGAATTATAGTGTAAACCATAGTTGAAAGGAACTCCAATTAGGTTATAAGAAATACGGAATTGTAAATTGATTATTTACTGACTAAATAAATTGAATTGAATTGAAATTGAATTTTATTTTTTGATATGTTTTAGAGGACATTAAATGCCAACTTTTCTGAAATTTCCAGAATGGGCCAAAAATCTTTGAGCGAGTTATGAATTTTTGAATCAATACTGTTTTTTCGCAAAATTGGTCGCAAAAATTTTTCAACTTCATTTTTCGATGTAAAATCAAATTTGTGCAGCGACCTCAAATTTAAATTATTAAATTTGTCCATTTTTCGAACCTCACCACAGTTCTGACCATGCGCGCTTACGCAAGCATAAATAATTTTACCCGTCGACTCGCGTTGCGCGACAAATAATTAAGCTTATGTACAGGTGTGGATCATGAGTCATCCTCACCTGAAAAGCCCTTTATTAAATTTCGCCAATTGTTAGGCAATCAAAAAAATGGTTAAGCTTTCAATTATGAATGTGCGATGTTTTTCCACAGGGGAAATTGAAGGTGTGGCTTAACCAAATTCATTGGCATGTTTGTTCAATGGATAATTCGACCTTCTCATTATTGACTTACATTTTTGAGAATATTTGAGGAACATAATTTTGATATTCCAATAACATAATTTAAAGTTTCACGACAATGGTTCGAACCCATGACTTCCGATTTTGAGGTGTACTCACTACACCATACGGAAAGTCATGAAGAATTGCAGAGGTCTGCACAATTTAATTCATGAGGTTCATCGATGCTTCTCATCGGAACGGACAACTTTTAGTAGAACAAAATTTAGTAGAGTTTTCGGGGACTGACTATAAAAACCCCAAAATTCTTGAGGAGGGCAATTAGTTCCAGTTAGTTCCAGAATTAGTTCCAGTCAGTTCCAGCCAGTTCAAGCCCAGTCCAGTTCCAGATCCTGAAGAAGCCCCAGACCAGCCGGACCCGCCAGCAGCCACCAGTAGCAGAGGCCCCAGTCCAGCCGGACTTAGCGGTGGAGGCCGCAGTCCGCCGGGACTTAGCCGCTGTGAAGAGTCCGCCGGGACTTAGCCGCCGTGAAGAGTCCGCCGGGACTTAGCCGCTGTGAAGAGTCCGTCGGGACTTAGCCGCCGTGAAGAGTCCACCCGGGACTTAGGAGTTCGGGTCTGGCATGGCTCGGCGAAGAGGTCTGGAGGACAAGTCTGGCTTCAACATAGAGAACTGGCTCGACGAAGATCTAAATGCAAAGTGATGTGATCGTGCGCGTAGAAGTTGAAAGTGTTACCGAAAAAAATGTAATCTTCAAAAAAAATGTAATATACAGATAAGTGATGTTTACTGATCTGTTTTGACTCTACAAGTAAATATCACAAAAATCCTGAAAGCCTAAACCGCTCGGGCCGTTCAGGTGGTGACTAGCGGAAAGCAACGCTTTGTGTTTTTGGACACGCCATTATGATTGGACAAAACCGAGAGTTGAAAATGTGACTATGCGTGAAAGTTAATGAACAAAATGATTTCGCGAAGTAACAAACAGTTAAAATAGTGTTAAAAAAACGTTAAATTGAAGAAAATGTTATGTGAGGAGTTCTAAGATGGAAGCAAATGTGCAGCAGTACGAGATGGAATCAAAACGGGCTCGACCAATGGCAGAAGCATCGAAAATTTCAAAACCGGCCAACGATGGACAACACTAGGGATTCAACAATGACGAGATCATCTGGATCAACTGGAGACGAAATTCAGCCGCATCGAACACCCAAGAAGACGACCATGGAAATCTGGCAGTTTAGGGTGAGTAAACAAAAGTTATACCGAAATTTGTTGTAAATAGTTAAAAACACGCTTAAAAGGGTGCACAGCAACCAAGGAAGTTGTTGTCTTCTTATGCCAAAATTGACAAACTTACGGACCCAATCCTGCACAAGTCTGATTGTAAAAACAGGCAAATTTTGGGGATGAATAAAACATCATATCGATAGTTCCCGTAGTTTCGAAAATACTAAAATATCTGTAACAAAAATCTTGGTGCAAAAGCTCTTGTTGATGTGCACCGTTAAAGATGGCGAATTTGGAGATGACGGATTTAATCCAGCTTATTCCAGAATTTGATGGGTCATTAGACTCACTGGACCAATTTTTAATGTTAATAGATTATTATGCTGATCAAATTCCTGAAGGCGAAGATCAGAGTAAATTTTTAAATATTGTTTTTATGAAACTAAAACTTAAAGCAGCAGCACGTATTAACCGAATTTATGCAAGTACTTGGGAAGAAACCAAGGCAAATTTAATTAGAGAGTTTGGTATCAAAACTACTTTTGGTAGTATAATTGAACAAATTGAAACTCTGAAACAAGGACGGGATGAATCATTTAAATCATATGCAGGAAGAATTCTTGACATAAAATACGAAATCATAAAAATTGATCAAAGTTACAACGAAAATTCATTTACAGCTTATTGCTTAAAAAGCCACTTTATAGTTGGAATCATAAATAATGAAATCAAAGCAATTGCCACTAATAACCGTCATATGAAGTTGGAAAATTTGCTAGAATTTTTAGAAAATGAACGAATGGACAGAGAGTCTTTAAGAACTCTCGAACAAAGGTTACTTGCTAGTACTGAAAATTCAAACCTTAATTTTGACAGAAAATTCAGAAATTTCAGGTACAATAAAAATACAAATTTTAATCAAAGAAATAATTATCAAGCTAACAAATTTTATGAATGTTATAAAACGAATACTGCAAAGAGCACTTTAAAACGAACTTATACAAATAGTCGACGCAATAAAAATCAAATTCCAAATAATTTTAAAACTCAATTTAAAGAATACATTCCACCACATGAAACACTAAAAATCAATTTCAATAATGATTCAATATTTTATGCAAATATTGCTACCTTGGCAAGGCCAACAAAATTTCACAAATTTATAATTGACTCCGCATCATGTAACAATTTTGTAAGATGGGATGTGGTTAGTAATATGCGTTTAACTAACATTGATTTCAACGATAGAATTTCCATTAGAGGGGTTCATGGAATAGCAGAAGATACAGTAGGATCTGTAAATATGATTTTATTGATAGGAAATTCAAAATACGAGGAAAAGTTCTACATTTTGAAGCATTTCGATGATGATGCAATTCTTGGAGCACATTTTCTAAAGAAATACACCTTATATATTAGTCAAAGTTTCGACTACATAGTTTTAAGAACGCCTGATACAAAAAATATGCAATATCATAATCATGCAATGACCAATTTATTTAGAAACAATGATATTGAAAATATAAACAAAGTAAATATGACAGGTATTGGAGCAAACAGTTATGACAATTTTAATACAAATTATGATGAAAATAATGGAAATAATTATGATAATGACAATGGCTGCAATGGCAGAATCCAACCGTGCATTGAAGAGTATTATGACGATCAAATTGAAATTGATGATGATAACCAAGATTACCCAAAAGAGATGAATTTAGAAAACGATCGGGATTATGATGTGATTGAAAACATGAAGCATGAGAAACTTACAGGCAACGAAAGAATGAGAAAAATTTATGAATTGGTTAAAACAGACCACTTGAAAGGTAATATCAATCAAGAAATTAATAATATTTTGAATGATTTTAATGAAATATTTTATTTAGAGGGTGACGAGTTGACTTATACCAATTTAACCATGCACGATATAGAAACAACAACTGAAATTCCAATTAATAAAAGACAATATAGATTTCCTGAAGCTACCAAGAAACACGTAGAAGAACAAGTGGAAGAAATGCTAAAATTAGGGATAATACGCCCAAGTAAAAGTCCGTGGAATGCACCGGTATTATGCATCCCAAAGAAAGACTTAGACGCCGAAGGCAACAAACGCTACAGAATTGTAGTGGATTTTCGAGACCTAAATACAATTACTAAACCATTTGTGTATCCTATACCGCTTATTAGCGAAATTTTGGACAGTATTGGAGAAGCTCGATATTTCTCAACCATTGACTTGAAATCAGGATTTTATCAAATCCCAATTAACCCGAAGGATGCTGCGAAAACCGCTTTTTCAACATTTCTAGGACATTATGAATTTTTAAGAATGCCAATGGGACTGAAAAATAGTCCAGCAACATTCCAGAAGTTTACATTCACACTTATTTATGAAATACAACCAGTTAATGCGTTTGTATATTTGGATGATATTATTATATTCGGTAGAACTATCGAAGAACACAATGAAAATTTATATAAAGTTTTGAATGCATTGCATGAACATAATTTAAAAGTTGAACCATCAAAATGTAAAATTTTACGCAAAGAAGTCAGATATTTGGGTCATATTATTAATGAAGAAGGTATTCGACCAACTAGTGAAAATATAGATACAATCAAAAACATGAAAAGGCCGCAGACGATTAAAAATGTGAGATCATTTTTGGGAACTGTTAATTTTTATGGAAAATTTATTCCAAACATTGCAGATAAACGTAAGCCACTTAATGCATTATTAAAGAAAAATGTGAAATTTATTTGGACAGAAGAATGCGAAAATGCTTTTGAAGAATTAAAAAACTATTTAATTTCAGAACCAGTTTTAGTTAGACCGAACTATAATGACAAATTTGTTTTGACAACTGATGCTAGCGATTATGCTATCGGAGCAGTTCTTACTAATGAGAAGTCAAATGATCACCCCATCGCTTACGCAAGTCGTGCGCTTATCGGGGCTGAAAGAAATTATTTTACTATCGAGAAAGAACTACTAGCTATTGTTTGGGCAGTAGACCACTTCAAACATTTTATTTATAACCAAGATTTTATCGTTTACACAGATCATAGACCGTTGGTAGCTCTATGGCATTTGAAGGAAACTTCACCAACGTTGACAAAGCTTCGTTTAAAAATCCAAGGCATTGGATGTGAAATTCGTTACAAGCAAGGAAAGGAAAATGTGGTTGCAGATTTTCTCTCACGTTTAAATAATGATGAAGATCATGCAGATGATAAACAAGCATCAAAATTAGTAGCAATTACAACTCGTCAACAAGCAAAACAAAATAGACAAAATATTTCAGATAATCAAAACTCAACAAATACTCCAAACAGACAGAATTCATCTAGAAACAATAATAATTGGAATAATAATATGAATGGACTTCAACAAATTGACATAAATTTAGATAATGACGATGATAGCAACGATAAAACATTTACATACAAGGATTTCCAAGATACAGATATCGATTTTAACGTTTTAAAATTTTCTAAAAATATTATACCATTTGAACAAGCCGAAGCTACATTTATGATATTAAACAGTGTTACGGTACACAAAGAATTGAGTAAATACATTGACCTTCCACATGGTATTAAGGATTACACCAAAGAAAATATATTTGTATTCCCGCAAAAGAAATTTTGGGGTTTAATTTTGAATGGAACATATCGTTCAGCAATTAAGAATGAAGAATTTTTCGATGGTTTATTTAAAAGCTTTAAAGATTATCCTGATTTTGCTAAAGATGCATCAGTTATACAAATTATTTCTCATAGAATATTTAAAACAGAGTTGGAACTAAACTTATTACGATTTTTTGCAATGAAACTTTCAAAGTCATTTACACTATATGCAACAGAAAATGAACGAATTTATGTAAAGCCAGAAGACAGAGATCAAGTGCTTAAAGATTTTCACGACGCACCGTTGGGTGGTCATGTCGGAGGTAAACGAATGATTAAAAGAATGAGTCCTTTATTTACATGGGAAAATATGCGAAGAGATGTTTTGAATTATGTAAAGCAATGTGATTCTTGTCAAAAGAATAAAATATGGCCAGCAAATAAGATGCCAATGAAAATTACGACAACATCGTATGAACCCTTTGATAAAATTTATATGGATGTGGTTATGTTACCAATTTCTATTAATGGAAACAATTGTGGACTTGTGATACAAGATGATTTAACAAGATTTTTGATTGTAGCTCCCATGGAAAACCAAGAAAGTGCAACAGTTGCTAGAACTTTTGTTGAAAACTTTGTTTGTAAATTTGGAGCTCCTAAAGAAGTTGTAACCGATCGAGATACAAACTTTGTAAGCAAATTATTGCAACATACATGCAAAATATTACACATTAAAAAGATCGTTACAAGTGCATATCATCCTCAAGCTAATTTAGTTGAGAGATCAAATAGAGAGTTAAAAATTTATTTACGAAATTTTATTGGCAAAGATCCACAATGTTGGGATGAATTGATACCATACTTTATGTTTGAATACAATACTACAGAAAATTCATCAACTGGATATTCTCCCTATGAACTTTTGTATGGAAGAAAAGCTACAATACCAAGCACAATTTATAAAATCAACGATTCAGATTTAAATTATGACGACTATATTTGTTCAATGAAAGATATATTCAAGGATGCTCATGAAACTGCTAGAAACATCTTGATATTGTCAAAAGAAAAAAGAAAGGAAATTTATGACAAAAAGACAAATGATTGGGTACCAATGTGGGGAGATAGAGTTTTGGTACAAATGGTACAAACAGGAATTGGTCAAAAGTTACAAAATAAGTGGCGAGGCCCTTACGATATCGTTAAATTTAACAGCGATCAAACGACCACTATTAAAAATGGCAACAAATTTGAAGATGTACATAATAATAGACTTAGAAAATACAATGATTAATATTAGATAAAGTTTTATGTCAAAATTTACCAGTATGATTTTTTTTAACAATATATATTGAAAATACCTTAAAATTAAATACTCCAATACAAGATAAAATATTTTAAAATGACAATTACAGTACAATTAAATGGAGTATAGATAAAAATTATGATGAATAAAAGGAATGGCATAGTACAATAAACGATTAATATCAAAAGACTACAATGAATGAAAATATGTATTTTAAGGACGGGATTATTTATGTATATTGAAAAAAAAATATATGAAAAAAATATATATATATTGAATTGATATGATTGATGAATAAGTAAAAAGAACGATGATTATCAAGAGAATTCAATGAATCAAAATATGTGTTACAGAAACCGGATTTTTTTAAAGATATATAGAAAAATAAACATGAAAAATATATGATTTATAGGTTGATGAATTAGTTGAAAAAAATAAATAAATAAAAAGATTATTATCAAAGAAATGCGCAAACCAGATGAATGTTATGAATTGGAGATGAAAGATAATTTTTATAAATGATTGAATTGATAGGGTTTAAACAAGGAACAGATTATGAAAAGTACGAGTACTGAGCTTATTTTTTTCAGATGAAGCGATTATGATCAAATATAAACATAATAATGAAGCAGTGATGAAACACGTTAAAACAATTAAGAAGCTGTGGGGTTACTTCTTTTTTTTTGGGAACATTCTAAAATTGAGCTGAAATGGGTTAACAGGGTATAAAAAGAACAATGACGTTTTTTTTATCTGAGAAAAACAAATATATCATGACTAAACAATAATGAAATTTCAACGACAACTAAATGAAAAAAGTATGATTATTAAATGTTTCAAAACAACATGTATGCAAGTAAGAGTGTGTGTGAGAATAATTGGACAAGGGAGGTGCACCCCAGAATGAATGTTGAATGTAAACATGTGTTTTATAATTTACTTAACAAAGTATTAAGAATTTATTTTCAGAATGTTATATGCTTATACGAAGGATTTACAGGAAACCAATGGAAGACGATCAAGTAGACAACAATTTCAACAAGGACGAATATGGAATTCAGCTCAAGGAAGGGTAAAATTTGTGAGTATATCGTGGGGAATCTAAAAAGATCGAAAAGGACGGTAAAAGTTCCGATCTAGGGATACATAAACTGATAAAGCAACGCCAAAGGGATTAAAAAGTAGACAATTGTACTCTATGGGGAGAGATCTTATGTCGAATAAAGCTTCAAACAGTTGTAATCCATGGGGGGATTCAATATGTTAAAATATTTCAAAACATTTGCACTTTACGGGGATAGTCAAATGATAATTAAAGGGAATGGAAAAATAATGCTTCAAGGGAAAATCAAGGGATAAATACTGCTTCAAGGGAAAAACAAATTTAAACTGATAAAATTCAGTGGGAAACAATTCAAAAACAATTCAAATTCAAAAATTTCTACATAGATTATTGAACCAAATACTTTCGTGCAAATTAAAACACAAAGTGATGTACAGATTTCATAAAAAGTTGGAAGAACAGAAAGGATATTTTAACATGCGCAGTATTGCAATGACAAGATGATAGGATGTATAGATCAATGATAAACTTTATAGAGTATTTTTTTTTCATTCAAGTATAAAAATAATAGTCAATTAGAACTGAATTTTTTTTTATTAAAAATAATAGAACTGATTTCATATAAAAATATCAACAAGATTTATAAGATTGTAAGTAAATTTGAATCTCAATTTTGCACAGAAATTAAATGATAGATTCCTGAAAATTATAAAATATTGTTCATGGGAAGAAAACAAGTAAGAAATTTTTGTGGGAGAAACAAAACTAAAAACTGAAGTAAAATATGGCAGAGACGATAGACGAGACGACTTGAGATGATCGACGCGTTCGTATGCTGAGAAGTTCTACGCGTTCGTATGCAGAAGTTTGTGATGGCAAGATGGTGAGTGGCAAAGTCATGCGGGAGGTTGAACAGGTAACGGTGTTGATGTTGTTGTAAAAGGTCATATCAATGAGGATCAAGTCGAATTAAAACGCAAGTTTAGTAACGAGACATTCACGTAAAACAAATTACCAATCGAAATGTGGAATTAAGCGAAGTAAAGATGATTGAAATGCGAAACATCAATTATGGAACAAAAATGCAAGTTCAGATCATACTGCACGTCTGAAACTATTGAAAAGGAGAAGATCATGATAAACAAATGATAACATCATCCGATGTCATTAATCTACAAAAGCCAAAGTTGCAAATTACACGAAAAGACAATTTTGGACTAACAACATGTCCTAAACATTTGAGAAAAGAATTACATCAACCGATGACAATAATTTGAGAATGTCAAAGATGCAAAGCAACTGGAAAAGTCAATTTTGGACAAATATACTGGATTTACGAACAATTCACAATACTCAGCAAATGAGAAGTCAATGCACTCTCAAAACTGACCATAGTCAACTCACAGCTGGGTTATGAAGCATAATTCATGATGGAAACGACAATTGCACTAATCGACGAAATTCAACACCTCAGCCTCGAAAACTGATCAATTGACCAAGTCACTGTGGAATGAATAGCCTCACGATAAAGACGATTTTGATGGAAGACGACAACGATAACAACCAGCCGATCAACACAGTTCTACAACAACAACAAATTTTGCTTACAGCGGGAAAAATGCAATGATTTTTTTAGGAGAGATAATGAAAATTAATTTCAAATGCAAGTTTATTTACATCAGTTTCAATGAAAATATTTGTACACAGTAAAAAAAAATCAAAAGAACAATTATAAAGCAATTTACAAGAAATCACAAGAAGAACCAATTGTAAACCGCGCGATCACTACACCCGACAATATTCTTTCCATAGATGATCATTTCTTTCAGACGATCATCTAGCTGATAAGTGTGGGGGAGATTAACCAAACCAATTTTTTTTAAATCAATTTTTTATATCCATCCATTAAATATTTTTATGATTTTTTGCAAAGTAATTTTCACAATTTAAATTATTAACTTTGGGAATATTCTTCCAACCTACAAATAACATTCGATAGATGTTCTTAATGCTTTTCAAGAATACAATCATCTAGCTGGTAAGTGTGGGGGAATGCAGCGACCTCAAATTTAAATTATTAAATTTGTCCATTTTTCGAACCTCACCACAGTTCTGACCATGCGCGCTTACGCAAGCATAAATAATTTTACCCGTCGACTCGCGTTGCGCGACAAATAATTAAGCTTATGTACAGGTGTGGATCATGAGTCATCCTCACCTGAAAAGCCCTTTATTAAATTTCGCCAATTGTTAGGCAATCAAAAAAATGGTTAAGCTTTCAATTATGAATGTGCGATGTTTTTCCACAGGGGAAATTGAAGGTGTGGCTTAACCAAATTCATTGGCATGTTTGTTCAATGGAGAATTCGACCTTCTCATTATTGACTTACATTTTTGAGAATATTTGAGGAACATAATTTTGATATTCCAATAACATAATTTAAAGTTTCACGACAATGGTTCGAACCCATGACTTCCGATTTTGAGGTGTACTCACTACACCATACGGAAAGTCATGAAGAATTGCAGAGGTCTGCACAATTTAATTCATGAGGTTCATCGATGCTTCTCATCGGAACGGACAACTTTTAGTAGAACAAAATTTAGTAGAGTTTTCGGGGACTGACTATAAAAACCCCAAAATTCTTGAGGAGGGCAATTAGTTCCAGTTAGTTCCAGAATTAGTTCCAGTCAGTTCCAGCCAGTTCAAGCCCAGTCCAGTTCCAGATCCTGAAGAAGCCCCAGACCAGCCGGACCCGCCAGCAGCCACCAGTAGCAGAGGCCCCAGTCCAGCCGGACTTAGCGGTGGAGGCCGCAGTCCGCCGGGACTTAGCCGCTGTGAAGAGTCCGCCGGGACTTAGCCGCCGTGAAGAGTCCGCCGGGACTTAGCCGCTGTGAAGAGTCCGTCGGGACTTAGCCGCCGTGAAGAGTCCACCCGGGACTTAGGAGTTCGGGTCTGGCATGGCTCGGCGAAGAGGTCTGGAGGACAAGTCTGGCTTCAACATAGAGAACTGGCTCGACGAAGATCTAAATGCAAAGTGATGTGATCGTGCGCGTAGAAGTTGAAAGTGTTACCGAAAAAAATGTAATCTTCAAAAAAAATGTAATATACAGATAAGTGATGTTTACTGATCTGTTTTGACTCTACAAGTAAATATCACAAAAATCCTGAAAGCCTAAACCGCTCGGGCCGTTCATTTGCAATCAAAAAGTATTTAAATGAAATTTTGATAAAGTGCACCGTTTTCAAGTTAAATCCATTTTTAGGTGACTTTTTTTTGAAAATAGTCAAAGTTTTTCGTTTTTTTTAAATTAGTGCACATGTTTGCCCACTTTTAAAAAAATAATTTTGAAAAGCTGAGAAAATTCTCTATATTTTGCATTTTTTAACTTTGTTGATACGACCCTTAGTTGCTGAGATATAGCCATGCAGAGGTTTCAAAACAGGAAAATTGATGTTTTCTAAGTCTCACCCAAACAACCCACCATTTTCTAATTTCGATATCTCAGCAATTAATGGTCCGATTTTCAATGTTAAAATATGAAACATTCGTGAAATTTTCCGATCTATTCGAAAAAAATATTTTAATTTTCTTTTAAACCTAGACTAACATTTCAAAAGTGCCAAACTTTCAATATTTGGCCCTTTTCCTCAAAATAAGAACAATCATAAATCATTTAACTCTGAACCAGGGTTGCCAAGTCAACATTGAAAAAATCTGGCTATGATCCAAAAAAAAAAAAATGTGGAAAAATTTGGCAGACGAAAATCTAGCAAAAGAATGGGAAAGAGAAGGGAGGATGTACATTAATGCAAAAGCTGGTAAAATTTTGATCGCTTGATTGTCTTTTGGCCTCACGAAGGTTAAATTGACATTTTTATTGAATTAAATATTTGCGAAATTTTTCGACAAAAGTCGTTCATTTAATCTAAAAGGTTGTCGAAATTGGCAGAAAATTTGTTGAAATCCATCAAATTTTGGCACAGATAATAATTAGTCGGTATTCTGGCTGACACTTGAAAAATGTTGCACTGTAAATCAGTAAATCTTTTTTATTCCGAGGAACGTGTTTCATGAGTGCCACATAAAAAAAAGGTTTGTTAAAAATTCAAATTGAACGTAAAGTTTACAAGTTTAAAAAAAACATTGAATGAGAGGATTTTTCAAAAATATATTTTTATTATGACCGGCAGTTTTTGTTTTTAATTTTAGAAGAATCCCCACATTGAAGCAGTGCACGAGTCTTCACAAGCATTGAAAGGGTAATTTTTTGAAAAATTTGCTGAAATTAATAAAAAAAAAAGCTTGCAAATGCACACGGTTGAGTTTTAAGGGTGAAAACTGCAAAAAATTGGAAAAAATGTCAAGATCATAACTTTTTCAAGAAACTTGTTGTATAAAATTTTGTTTTATAAAATGCAATTGAGAAACGGGAAATGGCAGTGTTTTTAAAACAATTATATTACAGTGGACTCTCTCGTTGTCGATATTGAAGGGACCGTCGAGAGAGGGAGTTATCAAATTATAGAACGGAAAATCAAAGCAATCTTCTTGAAGGGACTGAAAATTTTATTGACAGCTGGAGCAATATTGATATCGAGAAGATCGACAGCCAGAGAGTCCACTGTAGTTGTTTGATGAAAAATACTAAACATATGTAATTATGTATCTTGCACATAACATTTCTATCTCTTCATTGTTTCAAGCTACACGTAATTGAAAAGCTTGTCTTAATGAAAGTCCATAAAAAAGAAAAGTGTTGTTCCACCCCACCATATCGAGATATCTAAAAATTGACTAAGAGTTTAAAAGTTATCGTTAGTAAATATACGGTAAACGGACGCATGGTCACATCGCAGCAATTAAAAAGTCGGAAAGGGAATTTCTCAAAAAATGCCTTTTTTCTTATCAAATGAAAATTTGAGTCTCAATAAGAATGAATTACCTGCACAATTTTTTTAGTACTAAATGGATTTAAAATTTCGTTCAAATTAGAAAAACTCAAAGCGTAAACGTCAAGAAAAAACAATACTCATAAGTTACCTACCAGAGTCACCCTAGCCTTATTCTAGGACTTTAGTGACAAATCGATGAATGAAAACAAGCACCTCGGGACAACACACCCGTCCTTTGCAAACCTGCGCCAGGGTGCCGCCAGCTTAGGTGGGCTTTGTGTGATCTACTTCCCATTCTTGTTTTATTCCAAACTTCCGCAAAACGGCACCGGGCCAGACTCCTGTTATTGGTTGTTATTCCCCGGCGCGCAGTTTTAATTAAACAAACTGTTTGCTTTTCCAAAACTCGCACTCTTTTTTCTATACTTTATAAAAGGGAGTGTTAACAGCGACACAAAACAACAAACGATTTCGACAAACATATTCGCCGCCGCGAGGAAGGTGAGTTATATTCGCCGTACTATTAGGAATAGAAGTTAGAAATGAGCGGGGAAAAAAATGAAGGGGGAATCGATCGAATAATTGGTAGTCTACCCGAGCAGACGGCAATAACTTGGGAATAACATTTTTTGATATTTGAAAATGCTAGGCCAATAACATTTTATGTTATTTATAACAAGATTTGTTATTCGACGTTATGATTTTTTTGTTATTGGATTGTTATTGTAATAACAGACTAATAACATTTTTAGTAATTCTTCGAACAAAACTTTGTTATTATTTTTTGTTATTTTAACAACTAATCCGATCATCCGAATAACAGTTTCAGGTATTCTTCCATAACAAAAAATGTTATTCCAAAGTTGTTTTGGCTTACAACCAATATCAGACCAATAACAAATTTTGTTATGATAACATAAACTGTTATGAAATCCTTATGCAAAAATGAATTTTTCAAGAAGATTCCATAACACTTTCTGTTATTTTAACAATATTTGTTATGAATTTTGTTATTACCGTCTGCCCGGGTAGGGAATTGAACGCAATTTTGGGTGCTGGCGCACCAAAGTCAATCCGAAATAGGGCAATAAATTTCGCTGCGAGTCCCGAAGGGACTCACAGGACAGGTTCCGTCGACTCCCAAATTGGTCGTTTCATGAATTTAATTCCAAACAGTATCGGAGAACGCAGTTTCGCAGGGTTCGAAGAATTTTAATTAAAAT
The DNA here is from genome assembly GCF_016801865.2 of Culex pipiens pallens. Lineage (NCBI taxonomy): Eukaryota > Metazoa > Arthropoda > Insecta > Diptera > Culicidae > Culex > Culex pipiens. The sequence continues at coordinate 127,916,461 of NC_068938.1, read as the reverse complement.
CAAACTGTGCGCTTCAAGTACCCCCTCCACTACAAGTACAAGTGGTGGGTATCACGTGATTCACAAACTAATTAGCCCCGGGCTAAGGACCCGAACCTTCTTGCTGCGCTGCGATGGGGGTGAAATTCGATTCCCATTGCAGTGGAACTGGAAACCAGAATTCGGAATCTAGCGACACCGTGTTTGCAAACAAAACATCACTTTGAGAATCCAGAATGGCACTTGAAAAACGTTATTGTTAAATCGCGTTGCGGTGCTCTACCAGATTTCGAGTGGTCTAGGAGTGCTTTCGATGGGAGTGTTTGCTTAACACTTGTTATTATGTCACCAACGATAAGGTTGCACGGGAAAAAATGTTGAAGTAATTATTTTGAATATTTCAGAGTATGACAAACATTAGAATATTGATTTATCAGTTTAAATTTAAAACAGTTTTTTTAATTTTTTCTTTTTTTCTGGCTTTCTGTTTTTCTGTTTTTCTATTTTTCTGTTTTTCTGTTTTTCTGTTTTTCTGTTTTTCTGTTTTTCTGTTTTTCTGTTTTCCTGTTTTTCTGTTTTTCTGTTTTTCTGTTTTTCTGTTTTTCTGTTTTTCTGTTTTTCTGTTTTTCTGTTTTTTCTGTTTTTTCTGTTTTTCTGTTTTTTCTGTTTTTCTGTTTTTTTCTGTTTTTCTGTTTTTTTTTTGTTTTTCTGATTTTCTGTTTTTCTGTTTTACTGTTTTTCTGTTTTTCTGTTTTTTTGTATTTCTGTTTTTATGTTTTTCTGTTTTTCTGTTTTTCTGTTTTTCTGTTTTTCTGTTTTTCTGTTTTTCTGTTTTTCTGTTTTTCTGTTTTTCTGTTTTTCTGTTTTTCTGTTTTTCTGTTTTTCTGTTTTTCTGTTTTTCTGTTTTTCTGTTTTTCTGTTTTTCTGTTTTTCTGTTTTTCTGTTTTTCTGTTTTTCTGTTTTTCTGTTTTTCTGTTTTTCTGTTTTTCTGTTTTTCTGTTTTTCTGTTTTTCTGTTTTTCTGTTTTTCTGTTTTTCTGTTTTTCTGTTTTTCTGTTTTTCTGTTTTTCTGTTTTTCTGTTTTTCTGTTTTTCTGTTTTTCTGTTTTTCTGTTTTTCTGTTTTTCTGTTTTTCTGTTTTTCTGTTTTTCTGTTTTTCTGTTTTTCTGTTTTTCTGTTTTTCTGTTTTTCTGTTTTTCTGTTTTTTCTGTTTTTCTGTTTTTCTGTTTTTCTGTTTTTCTGTTTTTCTGTTTTTCTGTTTTTCTGTTTTTCTGTTTTTCTGTTTTTCTGTTTTTCTGTTTTTCTGTTTTTCCGTTTTTCTGTTTTTTCTGTTTTTCTGTTTTTCTGTTTTTCTATTTTTCTGTTTTTCTGTTTTTCTGTTTTTCTGTTTTTCTGTTTTTCTGTTTTTCTGTTTTTCTGTTTTTCTGTTTTCCTGTTTTTCTGTTTTTCTGTTTTTCTGTTTTTCTGTTTTCCTGTTTTCCTGTTTTTCTGTTTTTCTGTTTTTCTGTTTTTCTGTTTTTTCTGTTTTTCTGTTTTTCTGTTTTTCTGTTTTTTCTGTTTTTCTGTTTTTTCTGTTTTTCTGTTTTTTTGTTTTTCTGTTTTTCTGTTTTTCTGTTAAACCAATCAGATCAATTTTTTTCCGTGCAACCTCCTTCATTTCATTGCCAAAACGCTCTCCATAATAATAGCCCAAACAACTAGAGAGAAGGATAACAATTACCAAACGCTGCAAAACACCCGCGTCTCCGCAACTAGGATTTTCAAGGGCCCCCTATTACTTGCTAATGAACATGGCGGCGCGCGCACTTGGGAGGAGGTCGTCCTCCTAATGACTTCATTTTCACACCCACGGCCCAAGAAACCACGCGCACCACGATAACAATGCCCAATTCCTGGTTTGTTGCTGTTGTCAACGTCAGTCCCGCAAGGAGCCCCACGGGACGCTCATTAAATCCATATTTTAGACTTTGTAATTGATTTGGACGCACGACGCCAAGACTTGATGAATAGACGACGCGACGCGACGACGTCGCGTGAGGGATAGGAATGTCTTCTTGAAGAAGGAGAAGGGGGAAGTAATGATACCCATGTGGTTTCGGGCGTACGCCAAGACGCGTGCACTTCGTTTGGAGCAATTTTTCGTGACGTGACGGTGCGATGGGTTTGTGTGTGCCCTCTAATTGAGACATTTTCCGTGATTTGATGACATTTTTTGGGTGGGGAAGAATTTTCTGGTAGTGTGGTGACGTTTGTGATGGATGGGATTACCAGGGAAATCCTAGCATGAATCTTGAAAGAATTGAACTAACGTCGCTTAACATTGAATGCTGGCCGATTTCGATGACATTCTCCCAAGGTTTCTAGAGAAATGTAGTTGTCAAACATCATAATGTTGTCATAATTGTGAGAAAACAACATTAGCATCACTCTTCAATAAAGTCAATTCACTGTCAGTAACGAGGTGATCCATTTAAGCATCGGTATTTCACAGGTATTCCCCATTTACCGTTTCACCCGAAGCGCATAATTAATTATGCAGTCCTGGCTTCCTCATCAGCGTACCTGTCAGCACAAAGCAGGCTCAACCCTGCAAACAATCCTCGGAATCCACTGCATAATCCAGCGGGGGCTTTGCAACAATCCTTTTATCTCACCCCTCCTAATTCCTGGAGCGTCTAGTCATCATGTGTCACATGAAACACAAACTCTCCATCAAGATTATCTCGGAATTATGCATCATCATCATCGGCATCATCCTCACGCTCTGGTCACGCAATCAGCACGACGAGTCGATGAGTGATGGATGCTTTCATCTCTTGCATCATATAATTCAATAAGCAAAACTGGCAACAATAATCAATTACCACAAACTCACACACACACAGTCACAGATGTGGCATTGTTACAAACACACACACACATCTGCAGATTATGTTAATTTAGCGACGATTGTCTCCCTCGGATGTAATCCGCTTGTAACGCCTGTCTTGTCCAGCTGACGTCTTCTTCCGAGAAGCTACAACACGATTCCGTAAGTGCACTAATTGATCAACCTCCTCTGCCGCCTCCCTCAACAAGCTGCCAACAATAGAACCTGCCCTGGCAATAATAAATTCGTAAAACTTTATCTTGGACAGGAGCACTGTCATTCCTGGAATATCACGTCATGTACTGCTACTACTTCTTCCCGACTAGAGCAGGGCCATCAGGTAACAACTATGTCAAGGATATTTACCAACTTGTTCATTTGGTATCATCAACCGGAGCGACCATTGTTCTGTTGGCCGACCTACACAGCCGGAGGTCTCGCAAAAACTAGGGCTGGGCATAAATAGTTCAAGCACGAGCGGCTTACACCTGTAATGAATAAAAAGTGTACCAAGAATTTGCCCATTCACCGGGTGCTACGAGCCCTGGCAATGAGCAATAAATACCGATGAATGGAACGAGTCCGGACCTGCCCCAACCGGAAAGGGATGCAAAACATTCGGAAGACAATAGTTTTGTCGGTAGAAATATCTGTTTATCGGCAAAGAACAAAGAAGGTCTTGAAAACATTGACAGAAACTGCTCCTGAATTTCTCTTCTCTATTGTTCCCAGGGCCCGGCGATGGCCTGATATGAGCTACCGAACAACATTGGTAATATGGCGTCTTTTGTTTACAAACATGAGATTGTTTGTGGACGAACCGAAAAATTTACTTTTTTTGTAAAGAAATTCTTTAACTATTGTGTAATAACATTAAGTCTTACAAACAGACAAAATTTCGTTAAATTCTAGACCAGAATTTGTTTTATTATTAATTTTCAATTTAAACCTCTTTTATCGCGATTCTGATAAAGAATGCACATCAAATCATCGTGCCTTTAGTGTATCTTTAGTTTTCACATCGATTCGCTGTAGATTCGTGTTTAAATTTTTAAATTTAGCATAAATTAAAATAAGTTGCAAAATTACCAACTTCAACCATGTGCAACAATTTCCACATCACCCATGCGGGAAACCGATAATGGGGTAATTCATGCGTTCCAAACTGTCAAAATTCCAAAACGTCATTGCCAATCTTCGGTTCGCTGTTTTGTTCGTGTTTGAAGTTTCGGGCCGAGACTCTGATTGTTCCCTTCTCTCTCACTCGGGGGGATGGCAACCCTATTCCGACCAAAGCAAACTGACAACAGTCGACATTAGATCGATTGTCAAATGAGAGCCCACAACAAAAGCACCATTTTCGACCATCTCGTATGGGCGTGTCCGAACCACCATGTTCACAGAATTAAGTTGAAAGATACCCTCAGGGCCCGAGGAAGACCACCAGAAATCCCGATGCGAGACGCGCTATCTCAACTAGACCTTGATGTTCTCTATCCGATCTATCAGTTCCTCTTAGATTCCAAAATAACCATTTAGTTTTTCTTCAGTTAGTTTTTCTTCAGTTAGTATAACTCGCCTTCACACAAAGCCGTCGTTTCTGGTTTGTACCGGAAGCAAAGCAAGAACGCCCCAGCAGCTGGACACCGAGTTGCGGCTGAGGACAAAAGCAAAGGCCAGCAGAGCCAAACAATACCCCTACACAATCCCCCTTCCCTTCCCACGCCTTGTCTTTAACATCAATCCCTTCCCTACTAACCCCGAGTAGGCCGCGGGCAATCGGCTCCCCTCCCACTAACATTTACACACAAGATCCTCTGTAATTATTAAGTCAAATGTAATTACAAAAGCCGACTCGGTCCTCACCAGGTCCAAGTACCGAAAAGGACCTAATAAAAATAATTTTATGAAAAAAAACAAAAGAACCAGCTGTCAAATGGTAGCTGAACTCCCAAGATGGCGTCTTCTTCGCTACCCCCTGCTCTCACTGAACGCCACGTTCGAACGTAGCAGAAAAGAGAACGCGAAAAGCGTTCGTGAAGCGTCGCTCACGAATTACGCGCAAAAGAGAGAGCGAGTAAAAGTGTGGATAACGACTTCAGACAAGACTTCAGAGCAATCATTTCGACAGCACTTCTGCTCACAATGCAGCAAGACCAAAACTGGAAAATCGCTTGAAGTACTTCTTGAGAGAGTGTGCACAGAATGCACTCTCAGATGATGGTGTCATTTCTTCTGTCATCCCCACCCTCCATCGCCTTCCAAGTATTGCACAATGGAAGAAAAAGGGACGACCATTTCGCTCCATTATATGCAAAAAAAAAGAAGTGAAGAACAGGACATCAAACAAGCACTTGCACATCTACACACAAAGCCACCCCAGGACAAGACAGTGTTCTGTAGAGTAGAATAAAACCGCCTTTTTATCGCTGCCGTTTGATTTTTTTCCTGTCACTTTTATTTCTGGAAGGGGAAAAAAGCAATCTCCGTAGACTAGTAAAGCCTCAAACTTTTAGTGCCCCCACCCTCGAAAGTCCACAAATGGAGCTTTTTTATCAACGGTGTGCGTTTTGTTCAGGGACAGTTCGGAACAATACGAGTCACACCGACAGACTGCAGGAACTCTTTTTGTACTCTTGCCGTGAGCTTGAGTTTAAGGGGATGAACGGAGCAGACAGTTTATTTTGCATGCTAAATTTCACTCAAAAGAGGGTAGAAGAAACAGATTCAAGGTGAATGATGAAGGCTTAGCTCTTTTTCAGTGTGAATTGTGTTTGAAATCGTTAAAGCACTCAAATAAATCTCGTAAATGCAAGAGAGCAACTCTCTATCCTCCCACTTGCTCTCTCTCTCTAGCGAAAGCAAAAGAAGGAAAGAGAGTTGCACTCTCGCTATCTGTCTTGTCGCGCACTTATCAAGTGCGCGTTGGATGACTCATTGCAGAGTTCATCCAACCAGATTTGGTTAAAGCTGACTGAAATTTGGCTAAATGACTAAAACCAAACTTAATTAGAGCACTTTTGGGTCGATTCCTCTGGTAAGCTTGAGGTTTCGGAAAACAAACAAATGAATTTAATTGCCAATTTTTAAAACAACCTCAGCAAAACAGAGTCACCTCACCGTGGTTAGAACAACAAATTGATTGTGGGCCGCCTCTAATCGAGAGGGAAAACGATGAGACCGGACACCAATGTTGACCAATTTGAGGCAGCACACAATTGATAGGTGCAATGAAGCGAACTCCGTTTTCGATCTCCCCCCAAACAGATAATGTTATTTTTCAACCCTGATTGGAAAGTTCCTAGTACGGGTAAACAAATTTGACGGTTGACGGTGTTTTGTCTGCAAAACCAAATAGGAAGCACTTCACTCAAGTGTTAAATCGAGCGAACCCGATAAATCGGAGTTTAGAACGGTGCATTTTCGGTTGGCTAAGCAATTTTGATTGATAAGGTCGGATTGCATGCATGCACACAATGTGGCTAGGGCTCTTTCTAAATTGAGTGATGGAAGAGTGGGTGGTGCACATAAGCGTTCTAAAATGGCATTATAATTCGATTAAACCAACAATCTAAAGTGGCATTGTTTGGCATTGTTGGGTGCTTTGTGTTTACTTGGGTGAACACCAACATGTTTTGATTTGTATTTGGGAGTATAATGATGGAATTATGGGAAAGGAATTATTCATCGAGCCTCATGTGGCAATCAACTTAACCGAAAAAAAATGCTCGGAGTAAGATAATAATGCAAGAGAAGTAAAAGTGTCGATATCGAGAATCGATCCAAAGACCTTTGACATAACTAACCTGCGCCTTAACAGTATCGGTCATTATGTTCGAAAAATTAAGTTAGATTTTTTGTATGCCGTAAGATGTGTTAATGACTTTTCAAATCCTCCAAATACCACCCCAAATTCCATCACCTTGCAAATTTCAACTCAAAACCACAATTTGCTCCACTCACTGTGCAAAATTACACTCTTCACGAAGCCGGTCACCGTTTTTGGGGGCCACCACTTGGCGCATTGTGCCTAACCGCGGCACCAGTGGCCAACAATTGAAGGTTGCAACTTCTTAACAACCATCACTTTGTCTGACTTGAATTCTGCACCACTGCATTGTCGGGTGTCGATTCAACGAGTCTCGTTGAAACGATGAAGTTGTACCGCTGAGGCGTACAAGTAAAATAGATTTTGTGGAAACTTTTCAGAAATATGTTTGACTCCCTGCCGAGCAGCAGACGCTGTGGTTCCAGCCTGGGAGGGGTTTTGCGAAAACTTGTTGAAACTATGATAGAAATTTAAATAACCATAAAGCTATGATTTCCACTAATGTCGAACATCATCTCGTAGCTCCGACATCTCTGTGTGTGCTCCGAGCTTAGAGAAGATGATACTGCAGCATCACATACTATCACGCATATGTGAGAGCCGAGGCAACTCTTCCCGTATGGACGCTGTGCGGTCGGATATCAAAAAGTTTTGCCTTGTCAAAATTTCGGGTGTGTGCGCACAAATTTTCATTTTTCCTCCACCTCCCCAAACTACTCCCTCTCAAATAGGGGTAGGAATCCGGTGCGGTTTCGATTAAACTTTCAGCTCAACCCTACAAAAATTCCATAAAAGTCATAAATTCACCGTCGAAAAATCAATTCCTGCTATTAAAATCTGTGTGCCTCCTCAAAAGTTCTACAACAATGCAAAACTCTTTTATTCCGGCACATATTTGAATACGCAAAGTGAGGAGACGTAGGAGGGGGGAAAACCCCATAAAAAATACAATTTCAACGAGGGTGACGATTGAAAATGCAATAGAACGGCAAAAATATTTGAATTCTTAATGGTTTTTCGAGCTGGGAACGCGACGCCGCCCTCTCTGTCGTCATCAATCGTCAGCAGTGCCTGCGTCTATCTCCTCGTGGGTGGGGATGATATGAGTGTGGTGGGTGGACCACGTGGGGAAGTCGATGCTGCTCTTCGTTCGCCACTACATTTGCCACGTTAGATAACAAGCTCTGGTAGAAGAGGAAAAAATGAATGGCAGGGAATATTGGAATGCACTGAGGGAAAAATTTATTTGTTTGATCAGAACTCATGACAATGATTTGAAAAGTTATTAAATTTTACATTATAAAACTCCTTAAAAAATTTTAAAGTACAGTTAATAATCCCAAATATGATTGTTTTGTTAAATATATTAAAGAATTTGAATATTAGATTAGATTAGATTAGATTAGATTAGATTAGATTAGATTAGATTAGATTAGATTAGATTAGATTAGATTAGATTAGATTAGATTAGATTAGATTAGATTAGATTAGATTAGATTAGATTAGATTAGATTAGATTAGATTAGATTAGATTAGATTAGATTAGATTAGATTAGATTAGATTAGATTAGATTAGATTAGATTAGATTAGATTAGATTAGATTAGATTAGATTAGATTAGATTAGATTAGATTAGATTAGATTAGATTAGATTAGATTAGATTAGATTAGATTAGATTAGATTAGATTAGATTAGATTAGATTAGATTAGATTAGATTAGATTAGATTAGATTAGATTAGATTAGATTAGATTAGATTATATTATATTAGATTAGATTAGATTAGATTAGATTAGATTAGATTAGATTAGATTAGATTAGATTAGATTAGATTAGATTAGATTAGATTAGATTAGATTAGATTAGATTAGATTAGATTAGATTAGATTAGATTAGATTAGATTAGATTAGATTAGATTAGATTAGATTAGATTAGATTAGATTAGATTAGATTAGATTAGATTAGATTAGATTAGATTAGATTAGGCAAATTAGCAAAACGTTAAAAAAATGTAAATATACAGTAACATTTTAATCGTCGATTAATTAAATATAGCTTTACCTAAGGCTACCAACTCTTGCTGAGCAAAAATCCGTACACTTTGTCGATATAACACCATGGTATAACAAAAACTGTCAATGAATTATTTAGACAAAATAAATTTAATAAATTTGAGAATCAAAAATATAAAACTGTGTCGTTTTTACAGCTAACAAATTTCACAAAATGCTTTCAGAGTGCTTATGATTTGCACGTTTAAAAGTATTCATAAAATAAACCGTGGTTTGAATCAAATCATTATGTTCTTCCATTTTTTTTTGTTAAACGTTTAAAAGTTTACGAAATGTCAAGTTTGCTTTCACGAATAATAACCTATAACATGTGAAACACAACAGTTTAAAGGACCTTTAAAAAACTCTAGATTTGTTAATTCAAATGTTCAAATGTTTTCACAAGTTTTAGAAAGCCTTTGGAAATGGATAAATATATTTAGTAAGGAATTTCTAAAAGAACAATTCCAGAGTTTTTTTTTTCAAATGGTCCTATCAACATATGAAGGACAATAGTTCAAAAACTCTAAAATTATTGATAATCAAGTTTGAATTGAGGAAACCCCGGAAAACTCCCTTTTTAAAATCAAACTCACAGAAAAATAAAAATTTCTAGTTAACAAAAGCTTCGACCAAATCAAAAAAGCAATTCAATGATTAAAAAGTTGTTAAAATTCCGTACAAATCCGTATTATGCGTAAAATTCCCTGCAAAAATTCCGGCCTGTTGAAAATCCGCGAAGAGGTTCGAAAATCCGTATGGTAAGGAAAAAATCCGTACAGTTGGTAGCCTTAGCTTTACCCAAGATTAAAATTTTATTTCAAAAATATTTTTCAAAATATCACATCACTATCTTACAAAAGTTAAAAATATAAATAAAATAAAAAAAAATGTGTAAGTTGCTTTATCACATCAAATACATTTAAAAAAAATAGTTATAAACTATAAGAAAAAAGTATCAAAAAATCTGTTTGCTGAACAAAAAACAAAATGCGAGCTGAAATTTTACACTTTATAATATTTGCGCCACACGATTGTTTTTCATTTATTCGAAATATTTATTTATAAAAATACATAATTTTAGAATAAGAATAACCTGAAAACAACAAACACTATAAGCAAAAAACAATAAAATTATTATTTTTCGTTGAGTGTGTTATTATAATCAACAAAACCGCAAAAAAAAAGTTTTCTTTCAATGTTTTGTTTTTTTGAAGATCAAGATATTTTGCATACTTTGAAAAATAATTATATCAAAACGTACTTTATTTTCAAGCCCAAAAATTTAATAAAAGAAAAACAATATCTCTTAAAGTTTTTAAAATAAAATGTTATATGCATACAATTTTTTGAATTTTCAATATATTTTTTTCAAATATCTTTTTTGTCTGATTTTTTCGAAATAATTTAGAAGGATATTGGGAGAGAATGAATAAATTAAATTTGTGTTGTCTTAAGCAAAAATCAACGGTTAATAGGATTTTTTTATTGGAATCTATATTTTAAAAGTATTTTTTGAATAGTTAATGGTTTCAAGAATTTAAAAAAAAATCCAAATTTTATCATCTTAAATGAAATGTCGAAATTAATAAAAATCTTACTAAAATATAGCTTTGAAATATTTTTCTTCTTGCAAAAATGAAGAATTTGGTGAATAGTCACAAGAATTTTATGTTTAACTAATTTTTCTTAATCGATACATTTCAAAGAAAAAAATGTTTTGTAAATTCATATATTATATAAAGAGTTTCATAGGGCAACATGTTAGCAATTCAGTAACAATTCAAAGATATCTAATGTAGCCATCAAGTGTTGCACAACTTCTTGAGTTACCAATTCTTGAAATTTCCTAAGTAGAACGAGTTCTGTTGAATTCCAACTAGTTTGCCATTAAGTTTTATTTCCAAAGAAACCATTCTCATTCGGAATTCCCTCGAAAATGCCTGCAATTGTCAACCTGATGAAGACATTCCCACGAAAAGGTAATTGATTGCGAGACTTCTGAAATTGGAGGAAAATTTGCATTTCTTGAAAGATCTGTTATTTGCTGAGAAATTTCATTGAGAATTTCCAAATCAAGCATTTTTGGAAGCAAATAAGTCACACTGAGGAGAACTTTTCTCCTCCGTGTTTATTTTTCAATATTCAATACAACCTGAAGTCTCCCTGAACTGCCGCTCTACCAAAAAGTACCGTCCAGTGAGTGATGCCGGGAGATTTGCAGCGACTCCGAAAAACAGATCGATGCCCCTCTGGCCGGAACCGTCCGTAACTGTGCACCGCCGCCGACTTGAATGAGTGCGGTCATCATCCGGCGTCCGGCCAGCCTGCCTCGGAAGACTATTGGAAAGATTAATGGGCATTTCAGAACTCCAACCAGACCAGAGGGGCCGAGATTGATGAAGAGTTTTCAGCGTTTTCCACTCAACAACCGCGCTGCTGACCAGCGCTTCCGAGAGTGCATTCCTTCGGGGGAGGTTGGTCACGAGGAATGCAACTGCTCGTTGGCGGCCCAGATGATTGGGTTGAGTAATTCCCTGGCTTTTCTTTGGTTTGTTTACTCAACGCACGAAAATTTATTACATCAGAACGCGCTTCGCGCACATTGTCGAAAACCACCGGTTTTCACGAGGTGGTTTGTTTTCGGTATGTGGAGTAAATAAGCAATTTCGTAAGTAGCCAACAGACTGAGAAAATGAGTTTGATTCGTAATTAAACTGATTAATTAAGACGGCGAGAATTATCTAGTTGGGAGTTTGAAGCTAGCTAATGGCATTGTTGCTGATCGGTTCAGTGGAATTGAATCCCGTATTTTCCAAGAAGAGTAAGACAAAGATATTTGATCAGGGATTGCCGACTTCAAACGAGAACGTTGCTTTTCTTTCCTTTCCTTTATAATGATATCGAAAACCCCCTCATAATAAGACTAGAACAGAGAAAGAAGTAAGCAACGGGGAGAGTGTTTTCAGAAACAATCACCCTCAAAGCGATACTATGTGGAGCTCGGGGGAGGAATCCCATTTTCCTATTACGAATGTCAACAACACCCTCCCTCAAAAGAAAGTGAAGGATACAAAGAAGCAAATATGTAGAAATGGGGGGTATTTTTAGCCTGGATAAAGCAGTATCATCAAAGTCGGCAGGAATGAAGGCAAATGATTAGGACACATTTAAACAGTGCAGAGTGAAAAAAATGCACGTGCTGAATAATTTCTTTTTGCAATTCCGTCGTGAAACTACTTATTTTTCCTGTCATTCTTGAACGACGAAATAGCCTACTTTTCTGTACCAAAAATAACAGAATCGAATAGCAACACTTTTCAAAATAAATGCGCTGAAAAGTTGTACTTTTCAGCACTTGTTTTGAAAAGTAAAACTTTTCAACTTTTTTTTATTTAAACGATTTATTTATTGTTTTTTAGAATTGCAAAAAATGTTGTATGGAACTCGTTGCAAAACTTGATTTTTTCAGCACTCTTCGTATTTATCCAATTCGGTGAACCTCGTTGGATAAATGTACGACTCGTGCAGAAAAATCCTCTTTTTGCAACTTGTTGCATAAACTACTATTATTATACCGTTTTCTAGTTTATAGTTTTTGGACAAGTTGCCAAAAGAAGATTTTTTCAACACGAGTTTAACATTCATCCAATGAGGATCACCGAGTCAGATATATACGACGAGAGCTTGAAAACATTTGTTTTGCAACGAGTTGAATACAATTCTCAAATTCGCCGTTTAAATACACTCCAAAACAGGATCGACAAGTAGAGGAAATTCTCGTATGTTTGGCAGTTTAAGAGCTCGCTCCTAACTCCATCAATTTGCTGATTTTCACTATTTAAACAACTAATTTGACAAAACTTTTGAGAGCAACTTGCTTGATCACTTCCTATTGAGCTGATTTCAGTTGAAAACGCTTTTTATTAGCTGTAATTGAACGTCAAAGTGCTGATATGGCAATATTAGAGGCACGCTGGAATTAGAGGCTGTTCCCCTATTACATTATGATAAAAGTTTTTTTTATCATTCATTTTTTCATTCTGTAAAAGTTGCAAAAAGAAGGTTTTTTAAGCACGAGTCGAACATTTTCCCAAATAGGTACGCCGTGTTAGATGAATATGACGAGTGCTGAAAAAAAACAAGTTTAGCAAATTTTGTTTTGTTATTCAGAAAACCACTATTTAAATGGAATTTTTAGTCAATTGTCAATTGTGCTTTGTGTTTAAATGAAAACAATATTGGAGAGTATAACTTTTTGATATAAGTGCTGAAAAGTTCAAGTTTTCAGCACCCATTTCAGTGCATTATATTTTTTTTATTTTTGGTGAGTAGTTTCACGATGGAATTGCAAAAAAAAATACTTTTCAGTACTGAAAATATGTTTTTGTGGTTTCATACAAAATTAAAATATTCTTAAACGAGCCCATAAAGTGCTAAACATAATTATCAAAGCAGAAAAATGCATTTTAGATTGTTTTTAGTAAATTTAAAATTTTATTAAAACTTTGAAGCTTTTTGAAAAAAGATTGTTTGCGTCCCCTGATTATCGGACAAATTTCAAAGACAATCCAGGTTAACGTTGCACAACAACCAAGGAAGTTGTAGTCTTCTAATACCAAAATTGGCAAACTTACTGACCCAATCCTGCAAAAATGTGATTGTAAAAATTGTCAAACTTTGTTCTAAATTAGATGGTAGACTGTACTTTAGGGGATGAATAAAAAAATATACCGTAAACCGGGGTGACTCTGATAGGATTTCAATTTGTTTTTAGAATATTTTCCAACAGGTAAGGTTTTTCTCAAGATTATTATTTTTAAAACATGTACTGGGGTAGGCCACACAAGTCCATGCACTATTTTGGAAAAAAAGTTTTTTCAATTGTGTTTTGAAAAATAGTTACGTTAAAAATTCTTGGTTTTAATTCCGGGGTGACTTTGATAGTCATAGTTTTTCTTGTTAAAATCATATTTAAGATGTTCAAACTTTATTTGTACGTTAAATGTACCATCACTAAAGTAGCTGATATAGTTTGTAAGAAAAAAATCAATGTTTATATTAAGTTAACTAAGTTTATAAGCTTTTTAACAAAATACATATAAATTTTAGGTAAAATTGGTAAAAAGTCGGAATTTTGCCTGAAATTTGTTAAAAATAGTATTGTTTATAAAATTATCGATTTATATAGCATTTTAAACTGAATTCGAAGCACGAATCACAAGTTTTCACATTTTACATGAAATTTGTTCAACTGAATTTGCCTATAAATTTGGAGATTTTTTTTTATTGTGTTTCAAAAACACATATTATTTATTATTTACAAACTTATTTAACCTTCTCCTAGTGGAAAATTGTCCAAAGAATCCGAAAATGCATTCCGTTTTCCGATCAAAAATCATGTTCATTGAGAAAATCATGACACTTTGAGAAGTTTAAAATAATGACTTTGAACCAAATTTTCTTAACTATAGTTAACTAACTTTATAAACTTTTCAAAAATTTATGAAAAGTTCTTCATGAGGTACTTTGAACTCTTCTCTACCACGGTCAGTATGTTTCTGAACCATTCCTTACGTATTTTAATTGTACTCTTCATTTTGCGGAAAAATCGCAAACCTATCAAAGTCACCCCGGCTATCAAAGTCACCCCATTTTACGGTATCGATAGTTCCCGTAGTTTTGAAGATACTAAAATGTTTGTTAAAACGATCTTGGTGTAAAAGCTCTGGTTGATGTGCACCGTTAAACTACACGAAATTCATAAAAAAAACAAGTCCAACTCCAACTCGACGCTTCTACTTGAATGCTATTAAAAATCCGTCTTTGGTAATGAATGAAACCAAAACAAAGTTTATAAGGTAGAGATATCTTAAGATGTTTGATGAAAATCACTAATAAATAACCAAGTTATAAATAATGATCTAAAAATATTAAAAATAGTTAAAGCATTCCATGAACCTTTCGTTTACGAATTGCGAATGTTGCTCAGCATATTTTTTTAACGTAATGATTTATTTCAAAAGTTGTCATATTCATAGTCATATTCAAACAATTTTTAATTTTGCTAAAGGATGTCCTTGCTTTCACACCTGATCTTTCTGTCGACTATTTCTTAAAAGCTTTAATTGACAGGGTTACCTTTTCTTCATTTCCAAACAACCCCCTCTCTCGTAAATTATGATCAAAAACATCGATCGATCAATATTGAGAAATAAATTTGTTGTGATTAGAACCACTGCACAGTATGATATTGCTCTGCAACTTGGAAACTTGTTTAAAAAATAACTAAAAGTACTATTTTCTAAAGTGTTCATCACATCGTTTCTTCATCTTTTCGATGAGATGAGTTCACAAAAATGAATTCTAGCTTATTTATCTTACATTTTATGGTTTTTAGCCAGCGACTGGTTCAACTAAACAAATTTAACTAAATTGGACTTGATCAAGCTACTCTAATAAGCTAGAATCAAAGATCTAGAAAATACGCGAAACCTTAGAAAAATAAACAAAAACCAAAGGATTTTTTTGATTTTTTTTAATTCGTTCACCCGTGGGCACAAATCAGACGCAACGCAAATCAGCTCACTATCGATCACTAACGATTACTCTCATTTGTGGTTATCCTCTCTATATTTCTCTTATCGGCCGATTGCCTATTTGTCGCTTCAAGATGATTCATAATATTCTGGGATTGGCTATGATTTGATCATTGATTTGATTGCTAGAAAACAATGATTTCAAAAACATTTGCAAAATTTTTGTGCACACAATTTGAAAATCACATTTGACAGCATCTTAAACCATGAAATATTCAAAATTAAATTCTAATGATACAAGTAGGGCAAATAAATTATAAAGCACTTGAATAGCAGTGTGATGGATGCTTGCGAATCGTGGTTGCTCACTTTTGATTAAGCGCTATCAGTTCAAGCGATTAAATCAGCACCGAATCCAAAAACACTCGGATTTTGAACCCAAAATCAGATCCCTTCACCCAGAACTGGGCATTGGCATACGAGAGGATAAAGAGCACGATTCGGTAGTAAAATGGTACTGTGTGCGGACTGAGAGGATAAATCCCGAAATTACCGAGAGTACTTTACTCATGGGTTCATCTTCAAAAAAAGTTCATCTATCAAAAAAAAAAAACAAAAAAAAAGTACCGATACCAAGACTTGAACCCAAAACCTTCGGCATATTGAACCGTGCCTTTGCCGTATGGGCCACCACGGTTCGGTGACTAAGTGGCGGTCATGTGTCCATATAAGCCACTCAATAGGATGAACTGTTCCAATGAACGAATGAACACGCGAGAGGACTATACTCTCGCAAAATAGCACTTTCCTCACGTTTCTTTTCGTGAGGACTATCCCCTCGTTCTTTAACTTTGGGTGTTGGCTCTTAAACATTCTTCGATTTTTTTTGTATATTTTGTTAAAAAAACATGAAGTTTTGTGAAATCTGATCATATTAGATAAGTTTGATTTTTTTTTTTTTTTTTTTTTTTTTTTTTTTTTTTTTTTTTTTTTTTTTTTTTATGGCCCACCACACTCCCCCACACCAAAAAGCTCTAGGAACTTCCTGGTAGTGGACGCAAACTATCCTTAGCTCGTACACACATAAACAAGAAAATTGAAAATAAAAATTGAGCCAAGGACTAATTAGATGTGCGGTGAGTTAAACTACAAGGATGGTATCCCAGTGGAAGAGTCTTCCTTTTAAGGGATCCACGAAATTAAAATTTATTATTTAAAAGCTAACATTGACGAGTGATTACTTAAAACTAAATTGATGAATTAAATAGTTCGTTGAGTTTTTGTTTGAAATATTCTTTGATTTTTGCATTAAAAGTGGAGCGGTTATTTACTAATTGCAAATTGCTTGGAAGTGAATTATATAGCGTAGGTCCTGTAAACTTGATTCGTTTTTGGCCACGTGTTGTAACTGCTCTAATGCTTAGAATGTTATTCGATTGGCGGGTTCTTCGTGACAGATTCGAATTTGTAAATTCTATGGTGTGGTGAAACATAGGATTGTTAAGTACATCATGGACAAAAAGTAATGTCTGTTTTTCACAGAGAAAGGCTAGTGGTAATATGTTATGACAATTATCAGAGTAAAGTTCATGAGTTGAATAAAGTATTGGTTTTTTGAAAATAATTTTTAGGCATCGGTTTTGTAAGGTTTGTAACTTTAATAAATGAGAACTAGCGGTATGTCCCCATACAGAAATTAGGTAATTTATTTGAGAGTGGATGTAGGCATAATAATATGTTAACAGCGTTTTTGATGGAACAAATAGCCTTACCCTCCACAAAATTCCAATGTACGACGAAACACGTTTTTCAATTAAGTTAATGTGGTTAATCCAGGACAACACAGTATCAAATAGAATTCCCAAGTATTTAAAACAAAACACTTTTTCAATTATGTTACAACCAAGCCTAACTTGATCGTGATCGGGCACAATTTTTCTAATAGATTTGAATATCATATATTTCGTTTTGGAAGCATTAAGCGACAATAAGTTTGCATTAAAATATTCATTCAAAATTCGAAGATCTTTTTCCATGAGTGATATTATTGTGTGAATGTCATTGTGAGGATAAAATAACGCAGTATCATCCGCAAAAAGTCTTGCATTTCCATTAAGTTTCAATCTACCCAGATCATTAATAAACAATAAGAATAATAATGGCCCAATGTTACTACCTTGTGGTACACCAACGTTGATGGGAGATAGAGAGCTACACTCACCTTCAATGTGAACAAATTGTTTTCTATTTGTCAAATAACTTTTGATTACTTCATTAGCAACACCTCTGATACCATAACATTCTAGTTTGTTAAGTAAAATGTTGTGATTGAGCGTATCAAACGCCTTCTTCAAATCTAAAAAAAGACCACCAACAAATTTCCCTTCATCAATTCCTTTCACAACCTCATCTACTAGTTCAATCACAGCTGTTTGAGTGCTAGACCCTTGTCTAAACCCATACTGGAATTTATAAAAAACATCATGTTTGTTAAAAAAATCAATCAGTCTAGACACTAGCATTTTTTCTAAAATTTTATTAAAAACTGACAACGTAGAAATTGGGCGATAATTATTACAATCCCAAACATCACCAGATTTGTAAATTGGGACAACTTTTGCAATTTTCAGGCAGTCTGGATAAGAACCTGTTTGAACAATTAAATTAAAAATTTGAGATAAAATTTTTGCAAAGGCTACAGCATTCATTTTAAGAACAGCTGCTGGAATTTTGTCAGGTCCACTACTTTTCTTATTTTTCAAATTTTGTATTAATAATATAACTTCATTTATCGAGGAGGGCCGAAGAAATACGGACTCACTTACTCGTTGAACATTACGAAGTGGACAGACATTAGACGCAGGAATATTATTTGCCAAATTTTGTCCAATACTAGAAAAAAAATTATTAAAAACATTGCAAACTTCCACATTATTTGTTATTTCATTGCCGTTATTTATAAGTGTAATTTTTTCCCGACTAGTAGAGTGACCAAATATTGATCGAATATTTTTCCATAGTTTTGAGTGAGGCGTATTTGTTAATAAATTTTCAAAATATTTTTTTTTAGTTTGAGCTTTCGATGAGTCCAGCTTTTTAGTGACATAAGAAAGCATTTCGCAAAGATGCTGATCTAAAGGATTTCGTTTAACTCGTTGCAAATAGTTTTCTTTAATTCTTATTAATGTCCAGAGATCTAAGGTCATCCACGGACAAGCAGTTCCCTTCAAATTAACTTTTTTGTAAACAATTTTTGAAAAACGTTCAAGTAATGAATTATAAGTGGTAGAAATGGATTGTAAAGTTGATTCAACGTTGACGACAATATCTATATTATTCAAAAAAATTGTGAACTCTCGATTAAGTTGGTAATGATTTACAATTTTTTTAGATAGCACCACAGGTTCCTTAGCTGTTCTCGTTTTGAAAGTAGAAATAATTGGTATGTGGTCGCTGATACCCGGAAAATCAATTGTATCATTTCTAATCCGGCTAACGTCATTCAGTTTAGAAATCACATGATCAAGTATATTGGCACTGGCTGGTCTGGTTGCGTATGTGTTTGTAGTTATAAAACTAAATGATTCTAGTAACATTTTGTATTTCGTGACTGTATTCAAATTGGCATGATTGACTGGGACGTTAATATCACCAGTAATCAAGCAAAAATGGTTAGGTTTAGTTGAGTTCATAATATTTTCCAAATAGTCACTAAAAACATTGAAATCATAACTAGGAGGCCGATAAATGCCATGAACATCATAATAATGACCCTTAAGATTTATTTCGATATGAATGTGATGAAAACCATTTACATGAAAATTTTGTATTACTTTGTTTTTAAGATTTTTGTTAACATACACCGCTAGACCACCGCTTGAATCTTCCCTACAGGAAAAAACTGCTTTATAATTAGGTATTTCATAAAGATTACAATTTTCACGCTTCAGCAAAGTTTCGCCGATTACAAAAATATCAATTTCGGTGTGCATTTTATCGATAATATGTAGAATTTCATCAAATTTAGATAAGTTATTAATTCCCCGTACGTTCCACTGAAAAATTTTTAAAGAATGATTGTTACTTACATAGCTACTATTAAAATCACTAAAATTGTCATGAAAGAAATTTTCTACGTTTTCAAACATTGCGAAAAATAATCAAAATCAAATTCTTCACTGATAAAAATATTAAGCCTTTTTTTTGTCCTTTTTACGCTTTGGGGATTTGATTTCTTCATCGTTATCATTATTCTTGTATAAAGCTATAATACGAATAAGGTCGTCGCGATTTGAAATTTTTTCCACTTTTGCATCATCATCTTTTTTAACCAGGATCGCACCATTGCGACCAGGCCAGACATATTTAATGTTCAGCATATTTTGAGATTCACGCATTTCTTTTAAGAGATTTTGTGAAAAAGCTGTAAGTTCTTCACGAATTGCAATTTTCGACCCATTTCCATTTATAACCAAAGATTTGTCAATTGATGTTGAAACCAGTTGTCCAAATTCAGCCTTTTTATCTAAAACAAAATCTTTCATAGCTGAGTCTTTAAGAATAACTCTGATAGGAATAAAAGTGTTTCTATTTTTATTATCTTTATTGCTCCCTCGAGTGTAAAACCGAGACGCAGATGCAATTGAATCAGGGGTTAAATTGGCACCAATTTGCTTGAAAGTTTTTAGAACTAGATCAGACACATTTTCACTGGCTAATGAAGGCATTCCAAGAATAACAACATTACTCGAAACCGATTGCCTGTTCACTTTGTCAAAGTTCATTTCAAGTTTGTTGACAATTGCCGAAAGAGAGGAATGTGAGTGTTTAACATGTTTTAATTCAAGTTTTAATTTTTCATTTTCAGTTTTTAGATCAGTGAAATCAGACGCAATTTTATCAAACTTCTCTGATAGGAAATTTTGTGAAGCTTCAACCGCACTAGTAATTGTTTTCACCTCACTTTTAACTTCCTGCATTTGATCAGATACAACACTTGCCACTGTAGCGTTTAATTTATTACTGATTGATGAAAAAAAAGATTTATCATTTTGTTGCATTTCAATAATTTTTTTGTATATTTCGGAACATTTTGTTGAGCAGAAGTAAGGATTTTTCCTAATACGACTAACAGCCATGCCTCTTATGCCTTTGCATTCAAGGTGAACTGCTGCAAAGCAGTACATGCAGATTAGTAGCTTATGTTGATCAGTTTCTAATTTATTACAGAGGCCGCAGGTAAAATCAGCATTATCGTCTTCCCATTCCATCTTAATGCAAGTAATAATTTAACACACAAAATTGACAAAAAATAACAACGAACTACAAATATGAAAAGTTATTTAAGAAAAATAGATAATTTAACCGCACATCTACAAGGAAAAAACCCCAAAGTGGGGAAAAAACCAAACACAAAACTGTCGGTCAACTTATAACAAATTCTTGATGAAACAGCTGATTTTGCACGAGTCCAAATTGCGGGTCAAAAGAGTAGAGTATACACACATACCTTTATCATCACTTCGTGTTATCGTCTGTTTGCATGTACAACCGAAGTAAGTCACTCAGAGCGACCGGTTGCGAGACGCTTCGTAACAGTACTCAGAGGTTGTTCGGAAAAAAAACCACGAAGCCTGCCTCTGGATGCAACCACAGACACTCCGAAGATACGCGCGGGTCTTCCTGTACAAGTACAACGAGTGCCGTTATTGAGCAAACCGTCGTGACCCAGCACACAATAAAAACCTCGACCACTCTTGAGTCAAACCGCGGGACTCACGCACCCAGAGCTTGCACGAGCGCCGATATTTTAGGCCGGGGACACAACTGCAGAATTTTTCTCCTACTAAACCACTTTTCTTGATTCACGTACACCAAGCAACCACAGTCTGAACAACCACAGCAGTTGTATTGATGCAGCCAGAACGACAGAACACCACAGCTGATCAGAATACCGCTGGTACAGATACAACTTACGCACTTTAACCACAAAATGGATTGTCAGAAGATAATCGGCCGGTAAGCCAAAAATCCCCCCGAGCCAAACCCAACTATCCCACCAGTAATTCACTATTCACTAGCCGAAATTTGTGACAGTATCACTAATTAATGATTTGAATCACTCCGAATTGATCACGGGTTCGTAAAACACTTGATAATTATCAAAAAATTAAGCGCCTTGAGGAGGTGCAAACTATCACCGTCAACTGTGTGTGTGACTTTTGATAATAATTGGGTTGATTAATTTGTTACACTTTTTTATAGATATTCATTTTTCAAGACATCACAATCCTTTCAACCAACACTATCCTCATACGTATCTCTACAACAAGGTACCCGTGAGATGTCACCCCTGAGAGGTGGGATCCTCCCCTCTTATCACAAAAATAACCATGAGTGTCGCTGTGTGCTCGCAAAAAAAAAAGAGACAGCGAGAAAGAAAGAAATCACCTCCGATTAAAGCAGAAATCAGTTACCGGTTTCGGGAAAACTCCACGCCGACGTCGCCATCACTGATGGCGGTGGATGCTGATCTTTCGCTGGCTGGGGAGTGTTTTTCCCCATCTCATCTCGTGAGGTGAGGTGGGGTAGGAGATGAGATAATGTATTCTGATTAGCAGTGCTCGTCATTCGAGAGAAGAGGGGAGAGAGGTTTGGCGGTAACGATAATGAGATGATTATCAATCTCATTTTTTCGAAGGGAATTTCCCTTTCTTGCCTGATTTGTGATGCTGATTGGAAGGTGGAAAAGCTTCTTCGGTTGTATCGTGTTTGCTTAAGGAATTGGGAACAGGACACTGTTTCCATGATAATTTTTCCTCCGAGCGGAAATCTCATTCGGAAGTCAATGAGCTGAATGAGAGCACACATATTGGAAGAATTGATGAGTTTCGCAGGGTAGAGAGTGCCAGTATAAGTTCATTACTTGGAAGGGAACGTTGCGCAAGCAAATGGAACCCAGCGAATGACCCACAATCGAGATAAGATCGGAATTTTATGAGCACTAAAACCCGGCGCTTTCACACTAATCATCGTCGACTTGAACCAGACCAAAGAGAGAGCGATAAAACAAAAGTGGAGAAAATTGATTAAACTCAAGCGAACAAGCCAACCGCTTAGTAATTAAGGCAAATTAAACAATTACACCATTTCTCGCGCTCCCTGGAGTCTTGGCGGTGGCGCGCAGTGCCAACCAGAATGACTTTATCGCTATACTCTGACAGTTATTTGAGTGATTCTGCCACTTAGCGTTCGCGGCGTGACGTGTCAAGCGGGCGACCTGCTCTTTTCAGTAGGAGAAAGCTGAGATGTTATAGACTGGCGTATTTTGGGAAAAGCTCTAAATCAGCATTAGTGGGCACTTTTAGTGCCAAAAAGTTTTTAATAAGATATCATTAGGGCTTGTTTGCCTTGAATACTACATTATATCGTTACTGCCATAACGGATACCTAACTGATTTCCAAATCTCAAACAGTATAGACTACTGATATGGATAAAGGCTCTAATTCAGTATTATATCACACTTTAAATACATAAACAAGGTTGCACTGGGAACTTGTCGATAATGTAGATTGGTACTTATGAGAAAGTTTTAAATGAGCTTTAAGCTAGAATTTTAAATGCTCGAAGGTCATTATCTAGCATCTTGAAGGGCTTGTATGCCTTAAAAGTCAAAACTGTCTTAATTTGGAGCCTCATTCACTGAAATTTCCTCTAACTGACCAGTCTATAACCCAACTCATTTCCACCCATTCTCGCCGATTGCTACAATCACGCGACTCGGCGTGGTGGCAAAAACGGGGCACTTCCAGAACTCACTCTGGTCTGCGTGATGGCCGTGTGGCCACGCCGCCAGTGAGAACTAGCAGAGTATAGTAGTGCACTCACTTGAAATAATTACGTTTGAAATGTTTAATTTTAGTGCCCCCTCCCCACGCTACTCACCAATTTTTCCCGACAATTAGAGCCGAGCGAAATTGGGTCGAGGGTGGAAACTATTTCAGACGTTTTTTTTTAAAGACATTGTTGAAAGTGGAAAATTGTTCTTGGGGGAGCTTTTCAAGATGGAAGTAAATTGCAAGGTAGTAAAATGGTTGAGTTCCTTTTGTTACTGAGGAAACAATTTGCCTTTACTTCAACTAATTGATTTCAATTTGTCTTATTTCAAGTGCAACTAATTCAAACTATTTGAAACATTGTTATGCCAGATTAATCACAATTTATGCCAACTTGATGTTTTTTTCAGTTCAGTGTCTGTGGAAAAACAAACCAGTTTTGCATTTGCAAAAAAACACAACACATCTTTGTTATGAATTCATTCGCTCGAAACACGGCAATGTTTTTCCAGCTGGGCTATCATTTCGAGAGCAACAATTCAAAAGGAATGATTGTGAAAATTGAAAAAAAGTAACAATACAGTTTTGTTCACTCTGAATAGACTATTTTGAAATATGCAACCTGCATGGAAATGTATCGTATCAATTGTCACTTGCATGCTCGTCAAATAAAAACAGTCATGTGCAGAAAATAATTATTGGTCGATTGTGAACTAGCTCGTGTATTTTCTGTACTGAAAAGGGTGAAAGATCTGAATTTTTACCCAACAAAACTATTTTTAAAATGCCAATCTTCAATAAAAACAGAATGATAAAAATCAATAAAAAAATATTTTTTAAGCAGAATAATGAAAATTCTAAAATGTGCCCAAATTAACACCCTTTCCCTTAGCAACTTTTTGCTCGA
Source organism: Culex pipiens pallens (assembly GCF_016801865.2). Classification (NCBI taxonomy): domain Eukaryota; kingdom Metazoa; phylum Arthropoda; class Insecta; order Diptera; family Culicidae; genus Culex; species Culex pipiens. The sequence continues at coordinate 127,892,452 of NC_068938.1, read as the reverse complement.
AAAGCCTTTCAAATAACGCGGCCACTTGTCAATTGCAGCTGGCAGCCAGCAAAAACAGTCACCAAACCAAAAAACGGTACACAAATATCCGCACACAACAATGTGACCGATTCATGGCGCAAAATGTTGTCCTGCTCAAAAATGCAGATTATGCGCGGTAATCGGCAGCACATGAGTCAATAACTGTGCCGGTACTGATGAAGTTGTGCAGCAGTTGGATGAAATGTGTGATCAGGTGTAAATTTTGCAGCTGTTTACGATTTGAGCGTCTGATAGCGCCTGATGGCGTCTGAATGTCAAATAAACCTGAAAATGTCAAAAAATCTTAAACATTTGAAAAATCTCGGAACATTGACTTACATAGTAAACTTAAATGTATCACAACACAACAAAAGGATTGCAAAAAGTTATGCCTCATGAATTAAGACATCCAAAACTATCAAGACATCAGCAAACGCTTTTTAACGTCAGGATACGTCTTAAGATGCCAGAAAACGTCTCAAGACGCAAGGAAAGCTCTCAGAATGACAAGAAACGATTCAATTTGACAAGAAACGTATAACGTGTCACAGTGTCATTATTAAAGCGTTAGTGTACGGTTTGACATGCCAGAAGACATCTCAAGGCGCCAGGAAACGTCTCTAGACGACACCAAATGTCGATAATACTAGGTAATGTCTTATGACGTCATTAAACGTCTTATGATGCCAGAAAACGTCTCATGCTGTTAGGAAACGTCTCAAGACATCCTTAACCATCAGGAGAATATTTAAGACGTCAGAAGACAATTTTGGAGTTCTGAAAACCTGTCAAGACGTCAGGAAATTCCATAAGGCGCCAGGAAACGATTTAAGACGTTAAGAAACAATTAAAGACGTCATGAACGGCTGAAGACGTTTAAACGTTTTAAGACGTCAGGAAGTTTCTCAAAACGTGATAAAACGTCAAAAGATGCCAAGACATGTCTTAATACGTCTGGAAAGTAGAAAGTCGTTTGGTAACGTTTCAAGACGTCTTTTAACATCAGGAGATGATTCAAGACAACGTGAGACGATTTACAACGTTTGAAAACGTTTAATGACTTCACTAAACATCTCAAGTATCAAGATGCAAGAAAACGCATTAAGACGTCAGGAAACGTCTCTAGACACACAACAATGTCGGTGAGATCAGGTAACGTCTTATGACGTCATTAAACGTCTTATGGTGCCAGAAATCTCACCAGGTCGTCAGACACCGTCTTAAGACGACAGGAAACATCTTAAAACATCAAGATCCATCAGGAGACGATTCAAGACACCAGAAGTTGATTCTGAAGGCCAGGAAGCCTCTCAAGACGACAGGGATCGTCTTAAGATGTCAGAAAACGATATAAGAGGTAAAGAGACAATTCAAGAAGTTTAGGAACGCCAGGATGCCATGATATGTCTAAAGTCATCAGGAAACATCAAGAGACGATTCAAGAAGCCTTGAGACGATCTACAACGTTTGAAAATGTTTAAAGACTTCAATGAACATCTCAAGCATCAATGTCTCAAGACGCCGGAAAACGTCTTTAGACACACAACAATGTCGATGAGAACAGGTAACGTCTTATGCCGTCATTAAACATCTTATGATGTCAGAAAACGTCTCGTCAGGACGTCACGAAACGTATCATGACGGCAGGAAACGTCTTAAAACGTCAGGAACCATCAGGAGACGATGTATGTCGTCAGAAGACGTCTAAATATGTCTCATCAGAAAACGATTTAAGACGTTTAGAGTCAATTCAATACGTTATACTCGTCTGAATAAGTAAAAACGTTTTAAGTCGTCAGGAAATACCTCAAACCATAATAAAACGACAAAAGATGCCAGGATATATTTCTTCAGGCTCCAGGAAAGTAAAAAAGTAATCAAGAAACGTTTCAAGACGTCAGTGAACGTCAAGAAATGATTTAAGATGCCAGGGGGCGATTCAGGACGTCCGAAAACTTTTAAAAACTTCAAAAAAGCAAGATAAAGATAACACAGTCCAACAAGATTTTGTCTCTGAGACGAGAATATGTGTTCCTAGTAGAATTTTGCCTGCTGAATCCGTATCCGGGTCCAGAATTGCTCCAAATGGTCCCAATTTTGAGATACACCCGTTTGAAATGTTAGTTTAGGCCAAAATTAGCTACTTTGTCGACTATTTTACAAAAAAAACTATTGAATAAACAAATAAACCAATACATGTATCTTAAAGTGCACGTTTTCCCCTTTCTGAAACACCCCTGGTTTTTAAAATTTGATTGTTTCTACGCATATTTATAGCCATTTTAAAATTATATTTTCAGTTGGTTGTCATTCAAGTTTTTCCAACTTGCATGCAAGTCAAATTCTAATTTTAAAATGGCTATAAATATGCGTAGAAACAATCAAATTTTAAAAACCAGGGGTGTTTCAGAAAGGGGAGAACGTGAACTTCAAGATACATGTATTGGTTTATTTGTTTATTCAATAGTTCTTTTGTAAAATAGTCGACAAAGTAGCTAATTTTGGCCTAAACTAACATTTCAAACGGGTGTATCTCAAAATTGGGACCATTTGGAGCAATTCTGGACCCAGATTCGGATTCAGCAGGCAAAAATCTACTAGGAACACATATCTTCGTCTCAGAGACAAGAAACATTTGATTTTTTGTTGAACTGTGTAATCATTAGGTGACGTCAGAGAACTTCTTATATGAAAGGAACGTCTCAAGACGTCAGGAGACGATTCAGGACGTCAGAAATCATCTTAAGACTTCATCTTCTCCTCAAGACGTTCAAAACGTTTCCAGACGCTAGACGGCCAAAGACGGTCGAAAACAACTTAAAATGACTGAAAATGTCAAGAAATCTCTCAATATGTAAGAAAACGTCTCAAGACGAAATTTTTAGTTAAAAACAAAGAGTTTCAACGCTTTATCCCGCTGAACCGCTTCATCAAATTTCAACTCTACCAAACACTTCATGAAAATCCAAAAACCCCAATTAGCATCCCTCAAGCATTTTCCGTCCAAAAACTTCAAAACCCAAACTCGTTCAGCTCGCATTTCGACACATTCGGGACGACATTCTCCAGAGACCGATTAGTGCGCGGGTACAGCTGGCCAAGTCATGCCGCAGCTGCCGAAAGAAACTTTTTTTTCCCTCCGTGCACTTCTTCGGCCGTCTTCTTGGTCTAGGCCCAAAGTAGGTGCTCCAGAAATCTCGAGTGGCCCTCTTGAGTGCAACTTCGCTCAAGTGACCTTGCCTGGTCGTTCAGACGTGGATTTTTTTTTCTTCTTCTCTCTGTTTGAGAAAAACTTCTGACGAGGGCCAATAATTTGCCGTGGTTCGTCTTCTTCGCCAAGTCGACAAAGTCGACAAAAGTGGTAATTATCGTCGTATGCGATTCTCTCTCGCCTTCTTGTTTTATGAAACTTGGCGATTTGCGAACGGAGATAGGATTGTAACACTTTTCAATTTATTAGCTCGCCCGAGGGGGTCGACTTCAATTGAAATAAGTTGGGTTAAAGTTGTAAAAAAAAAGTAATTTGCAACTCACCAAGTTGGAAAACACTTTCCAATCGGAGAATCAATTTTCCCAGCGCTTAACGATGTAACATTGTATGAAGCGTACTAAAAAAATCATTATTATTTTCAATAACACAATTTTGTGGCCAGCTCATATTTCATCACAAGCCACAAACGATCTCGCTGGCTCCGCTTTTTTTTGTTGGCTTCAAAGCCCTGCGCGGTAATGATTTTTTTAACGGCCCACAATTAAACGAAAATTATCACTTAATTTGTTTTGCATTTTTATTTGCAGCCCAGCCCCGGAATCGGCTGTGACGGAATTCGAACGTGTCCGTTTTACGTGCTTTCTGGCGCTGGCACTTGGAGGGTGTTATTAAAATTCCATCCATGGTTTGAGTTTGGTGGCGGCGCCTCCGGATTTCTTGAGACTGATTGGACAGGAGGCGAAGTGACCGCTGCTGCTGGGCAGTAAATTTCGCACGTCACGATCTACTTCTGGGTCGTACGATTCCGGTGGCGATAACTGGACGTTCTTTGTCGTTTCGAAAGAGTTATTGAGGGAAAAAAGTTGTGAGAAAAATGCTCTCAATTTTACTCATTTTATAAAGTAATAACAATTATAAAATGCTCTCAAAGATGCACAGCACTCAAATAAGAGGGTCGACGCACAAATTGAGAGATAAAAGCTCAAAAATCGTTTGAGAGAATTTTACTCTCAGCTTGTGTTCAATGTGTAGTTGGCACTTCGAGAGAATTTTGCTCTTAATGTCACTACAGTTCTCTCATTTTGCAATCGGACGTCTACTTTTTATGAATAAATTATCAATTGTCTGCAGACATGCAGAGTTTTATACAAACAGTGTCAGAGAAGGGTTAAGAGATAGTATCAAATTTGATCAGCTTTGGCTAACATAAACACACTCGTCTGCGAGGTTGCGTCAAAGGAAGGAAGACAAAACTCTCTCTTTCATAATTATCTCTCAAGTTGCCGGGCAAAAACACAGCTCAAATTTGCTAAATTGAGAGAACACACACACATAAATATGAACCGTTTTGTGGGTTGATTTGTGGAGGGCAGTTCCTTGACCATCAATCGTATCAATTGCAAGGGAAAGGAAAAAGAATTTTTCTTGTAATTGTCGATGAAAACAAACAAACCAACTATTCAGTTCAAAAATAGGGTTCTCTTCCCTAGACTTTACCCCACTAAAACATATGTGGGGGGAACTGAGCAATTTTTGACCATACCCTTTTCCGCCGTCATCATTCGTCTGCCGTCGATTCACGGTATACAGTTAATGGATTGAACATCCCAAAGCCCAAATTACCTAGCCAATTCCCGGCGGGGAGGCCTTCAGGGTGTGGGGATGCTCATTATTGTTTTCTCTTCCTCACAAACTCTATTTTTCAATGGCAAGCTTTGCACAAGCGCCAGACACAACTTGTTTACAATTCAAGGGTCAACAACAAATGTGCTTTGCACACACCCCCCAAATTGCCCCAATAATCATTATCGTCATCGTCATTTTTTTAGCTTTTTTTTTGCGGTGCAAAGACCATTCGAGAAAGAATTTCATTGTGGCTGCTGGCTGGCAACACTGTCCCGGCAGCGATGGAAGATTTCTTGTGCAATTTTTTTTTTTTGGCAAATCATTCCGAAGGTCATTATAACGTTTCTTTGCGGGTTTTGGTTATGGCTTCCGTTGCTTTTAACGTGTTTTCTTTGGTTGAGCGTTTCGCGTGCAACTGGGCAGGTTGAAAGATTTGAAAATGTTATTTTAGAACAAATTTGAAAATTATGCATTATTACACCCAGAACTAGGCATCGGCATACGAGAGGATAAAGAGCGCGATTCGGTAGTAAAATTGTACTGTGTGCGGACGGAGAGGATAAATCCCGAAATTACCGAGAGTACTTTACTCATGGTTCATTTTCCAAAAAAGTTCATCTATCAAAAAAAAGTACCGGTACCGAGACTCGAACCCAAGACCCTCGACATATTGAACCGTGCCTTTGCCGTATGGGCCACAATGGTTCGGTGACTAAGTGGCGGTCGTTTGTCCATATAAGCCACTCATAGGATGAATTGTTCCAATGAACGAATGAACACGCGAGAGGACTATACTCTCGCAATATAGCACTTTCCTCACGTTTCTTTTCGTGAGGACTATCCCCTCGTTCTTTAACTTTGGGTGTATGCTCTATTTTTTGTTCTTTGTAAACTTGTAAAGTGCTGCAAAAATCGAGCTTTGAGATGTTCAAGGCACCGTCAGATTGAAGGTTTGATGAATGATCTGTTTAATACTGGGTTCAAAAAAAGTGCTGAAACGTAAATTTTTCAGCATTTAAAACACATGAAACAAACAAATCAACAAGTAGCAATCTCCTAATATATTCGGAATTGTAAAATTATCTAAATTCCTACAGTCGTCACTGTACTCCACCAGTAAGCGTGCCATTTGTATGACGGTGAGCAGTTTTGGCACACTCGGTACATGTTTTGGGTCACAGCGTGCCCAAATTGACGATAGTTTCTTGAACTGCTGCCAGCGCACAACTGTTTGATTTGGGAAGCTTCGGGTTGGGGACTGCTAATTTACCGCAGGTAGAGATGTGGTTGGGCATTTAAAGTGGTGATTTGGGACTTGTTGTTTGGGGACTTTAGTACAGTTAAATTTATTTGTTTATTTTTGTAGTTTGGTTTTCTTTGCCGAGAAAATTCAAATTAGATCAAAGGCTATATTTGGAAAACTTCGGTCCGTACAGAAAATTTAAATTAAATTTTACTTAACTTAAATATAGTTTTAATGAAACAAGGATATTTTTTATAAGAATAATGTTACTTAAAGATACATACTTTTTGTTGTTGTCAAATTTTCAAATCATCATCATCAATACTTTCAATGTTATACAAATGAAGGGCGAATCTTTAATACATTTATAGCTCTTGTAAAAATTCAAAAATCAGCATCGAAAACTTAAAATGAAAATTAGGTGATTCTTAATGAATATCATAATTTTCGTAAAGATTACCCCTTTTTAATATCTTAAAATCACTCAATTTTTAATATTTTCAAATCTAAAAATAAAAAAAATAAAAATTGAAATAACAAACCATTGTCTCAATATTTGAATTAAAAAAGTTTTTAAGGTGCATTTTACACCTGTCGGTTGTTTTGCAATCATTAGTTTTCAAAATATCAAAGTATTGAAGAGATTTTTTTTTCGCCGAAAAAAAAAACTTTTTGCGGTGCTGTACATTAGAATTCCACAAAAATTGAAAATATTGTTGATCGATTCCAGACATGCTAAATATGACGCAGGAAAATGCATTTCTAATTGTTTTCAGTTGGTTAGACTTCGACTTCCGGCCTAAAACAACAGTAAAAAACAAATCGGGGAAATAGTTCATTCTCGGGAATGAGTCATGATGTGAAATGAGATTCTGGGGAATGGTACTCTGAAGGTTAGTATTCTGGGGAATGAGAGAGAGTCCTTACAAGATCTTTTATGTTTTGAGTAAAATGATCAACGCTTTGATTTATTATCAATGTATTTGAGATGTATTTTTATAATGCTGCTTTTTACCTTAATTTATAGTTTTACAGACATCTTTTGATCAATTATTTAAGTCATTGAATTGAATTTTGTATGAATTTGAAATCAAATCTTTAACTTATATTAACTCTTAAATTTAACTTTTATTTCCAATTTTCAGGTTTTTGTATCTCGTTTGTCTCATTTTGTGTATCATTTTATAATTTCATAATAAGCTATAGCTATATTCAGTTAAGTTTTTAGGTAGTATTATTTAATCTAAAGTCATACATTGCTGCTTGATTTGTTGAATTTTGCAAAAGAAATCACAATTCACAATACTTATTTTGAAAGAAGGCCAAAATTGCACAAAAAAACTCTTTTCAAACTATTGTCGAAGTCACACAAAACAAGTCAAACTATAAAAAGGAAACCCATCAGTTTAAAAATTAAATGGTCTTCTTTCCAATAGGAGATCAAATATTATTTGGTAAATTAATTTTTGGATTATATATTTTTAAAATTGAAGCTCAGCTAGAGGCAAGTTTAAGTTCTTTAATTACTTTCGTAAATATTGATAAAATAGCCTATTTTATCAATAAAAGGTTTCGAGCAAGGGTCCTGATTGCTTCAAAACGACTCATTCAATCGCGACCACAAATTGAATGTGACAAAAACTGCTCTGACCGTTTCCTACCGTTTGTCGCTTCCACACCAATCGTTACAGAATACTCTTTCTTTGCTCTCCCTCTCACTTTTTATCGGGTAGTACAGCGAATGGTTCAGAGAGACCGACTGCGTTATGTCGCTCAGTCGCTGAGTTGAAATAGTGTGTGATCGACTTTATTTCACTCGGTTATTTAACTTCTTAAAATCTATGTTATCAAAAATAATTTGCAATTTTGTTGATAAAACGACATAGAAGATGCATTTACAAGCAATTTCCATCACTTCAAATAAAAAATTACGACAAACTGTGGTAGTGCAGGCCAAAAGAGCGCCTAGCTGGTATGTTGTTAGATTCTCTCCTCTCTGAACGTATTCGTGTGTGACTCGAGTTGACGGACGGAGTACAGTCATCCCTCATATTCGGAACAGTTTACAGATCGGCCAATGTTCAACAAATCATATAAAATCGATAATTGAACATAATAATTTGCTTTTACCTTCATGTGAAAGCTTTTCTTGCGATCTTTCGATTGATGTATAGACCGGCTGTACATTTTTACGTTTTATATCAAGTTTTCAAAGAAAAACATTGACCTTTGAAATCCACAAATTTGGAACACCTTTTTCTTACGATGTAAACAAAGTTTTTTTTCTCTCCAGGAGTACATATTTTTTACAAAATAATGACTTTGCACTCTGAAACCAATAAAATACATGCTTAGTAATGTTTTATGAATGGTCTGATAACTTTTTTGTGAAAATATCAGTTAAATTCAGGTGTTCCACAATTGTGGGAGACACAATAACATCCCACAATCATGGAACAGGCAATTTGGAGGCAGTGTTTTGGTGCTCTGGATAAAATGGTCTTGAAATGCAGTTTTTGTTTAAAAAGTATTACTTTTACTAGTGAAATAGCAAGAGAATGTCCAAATAAAGGCCCTAAAAATAGCAGGGTCGGCAGAAAAGTTGCATTTTGCATTCTATTGACAAATTACCACAAAAGTGTTCCGAATTTGTGGGTGTTCCGAATATGTGGGATGACTGTAGGCAAAGAAATTCACGAACTATTTGTGTCGCTGGGAGAAGCGGCACTCATGGCACTCAAACACAACAAAACTCGCTCTCCCGTCTCTTTCCCGCTCATGTGCTTTTAAACGAAGGAACTCAATTTTGACAAGCGCTGCACTAAGTGACGACGCTTCTCTCTCAGGTTCTTTAGATTAAGCAATTCGCTGGCAGCCTGAGTGTAGTGTTCACTCACGACTGGTTGCGAGCTCCAGTCGGCAAAGATTCGCTCGGTGATGAGTGAGTGATTTCTGATCTTAGAACCGAAAATCAGGACCCTTGAAAATAGGATATTCACAGGTAATATTATTAAGAACTGTTTGATTGAAGAGTTTACTAAATCAAATTGCCCTGCTGTTACTGAATAATTTTCATAAATCATAAATGTCATAATTGTCCAAAATGATTTTAAATTAACAGACTTATGATGATTTAGGTGGAAAACTCGTATTGTTCAAATCGTTTGAGCTACTTACCGTAATCGTTTTTCTTATCGATTAATTACTATCTTTTGAAAATCATCAATATTCCTTCAATTTAGATTTCTAAATCTCCTCATCCTCCCATCAAATCCTCTTCAAATTTTCAAACAAATTGAAAGCCCAAACCCAGATCGGTTTGGTCAGAACAGCTATTGATTAAATCTGTAAAGCCCCAATGCTTCACCGACCATAATCTCCTGCCCACACACAGCTGATGCCTCCACGTTCAACTTTGATTGAAGTTCTTCTTCTGCTCAGCCGCCATGCCCAGCATCATGCTCAGCACCCAGACACGTTTCCCACATCCTGAAGCTTTCCAGGACAACAAGAGAGAGAGCCGGAGCCAGAACCTAAAATCCAAATTCAAATATATTTATTATCCTTGGACTTGGGAGGAGGATCTCCACTCCGGGGACTTCCGTTCCATGTTTCAGTCACGTTCTGGAACTTGTCCGACTGGTTCGAGTTCGAGTCCCCCCTTCCTCAGGGGGGCACCCCTTAGAAAGGCTAAATTTTTCATGCCATTAATAAATGATTACCAGGAGCTTGAACCTGAGCCAACCCCGACTCCGAGCGAGTGGGGTGGTTGTTGGGAGACACAACCCCTCACAGAGGGAAATTAATTTTCAATAATTAAAACCAGCCCGGAAGAAATTGCCTCCGGAACCGAGTCTTCGAAGTGTTCTTCTACTGCTTGAGAAGAGTTGTTGGTTGGTTTGGTTTGGTTTGGGTGCGGTTTCACGTTCTCAGGCAAGAAGAGATGGTCGTGCGGTTGAAGATTCGAGACGCTATTCCGAGTTGTGCGGCTTTTCCTCTCCGGGGAGTTGCTCATCAATGTCGGCCGTCGTTCGTTCGTTGGCACAGAGGACCGGCTCCCTAGTATTTCCATTTCATTTCGAGAAAACGAGACTTGCATGACGACATCTAATCGATCTGCTGTCAGTTGCGCGCGGGAATGCTCGTAGCTGCTTTCCACTGCTGGCCAACGTGCTGAAAATGCAGCAGAACTGAACGTCGGAACTACCGGCGTCGTGCACCCAAAGTCTGAGAGATTCATTAAAACTGCCAGTTCTGCACAGCGCCGAAATGGCTTTCCACTTTGCTCTGGGAGGGTCATGTTTGTTGGCAGGCCAAGCAGTTCGCCTCCGCAGATGTCAGAGGCGAAACTGAAGAAGGTGCACGGAAAAAATTGCAGACTTACGAGAGCGGCCAAATCTACTGACAATGTTGACATAGCTCAACAGAAGCTGAAGCTTTGACAAACAACGAGGAAAAATCGAAAAAAAAGTTAACAATATTTACTTTTTGTTTTTTTTCTAGTAAGATTTCTCCGTGCACGATTTCAAACCCTGTGAGAATTTAGAGTGTTCCGTTTGAAATTGATTGAAATTTGAAATGAATTTCTATTGCTAGCGCCACGTCAGTCGGACTTCTTTTTTTTGGACCTCCATGGATCACATTCGAGAAGGAGGAAGTCTCGTCGTTTGAACTGCTGCTGATTTTGCTTAGGCCCTTTTTTCGAAAAAAAAAAAACTGGAAAACTCTCCCGATGGTGATTTCGATTTGAAGGGTATCGATTGTTTTTCTTTCATTTTCCGATGGAAATCGGTTTGCTCACTCTGGGAGAGTGAGCTTCTGCTTTCACTTCTGACATCGTGTATTGCGTGCAGGTTTTTCCACAGTTTCCACTGGGTTGATTTTCCGGGAGCTCTTGGGCCTGTCCCGATGTGGTGCGAATGAAATTGGCTAGAGGGCGTTTGGGTGCGAAACGAGACGAGGTTCTTTTGATCTCTCGCCGTGTGCGGAGGGCGATTAGAAGGGAGAAAGTCTACCAGAAGGTTGATTCTGGCTGATGAAGGTCTCGAGTGCTGCTGGTGGGGATTTATGCCAGTGAGATGCCTGCTGGAGCGAATGTGTTTCGCAGGATAAGAGGTAGGATTATTGCTTGAAAGCTCCGGTGATGGAAGGTTAGGATGATTGCTGGCAATAGACGTCATTTGGGGGAGATCATGTTGAGTTTGATTTTTTTTTGTGGCTTGAAAGTAATGCAATAACCCAAAATAATCATACTTCAAATAAACTTTGAAATGGTTCCAACCAACTTTCAGAACTCATAAAGATTTCATCATTTTATGATTTAATGATTTTATGATTTTATGATTTTATGATTTTATGATTTTATGATTTTATGATTTTATGATTTTATGATTTTATGATTTTATGATTTTATGATTTTATGATTTTATGATTTTATGATTTTATGATTTTATGATTTTATGATTTTATGATTTTATGATTTTATGATTTTATGATTTTATGATTTTATGATTTATGATTTTATGATTTTATGATTTTATGATTTTATGATTTATGATTTTATGATTTTATGATTTTATGATTTTATGATTTTATGATTTTATGATTTTATGATTTTATGATTTTATGATTTTATGATTTTATGATTTTATGATTTTATGATTTTATGATTTTATGATTTTATGATTTATGATTTTATGATTTTATGATTTTATGATTTTATGATTTTATGATTTTATGATTTTATGATTTTATGATTTTATGATTTTATGATTTTATGATTTTATGATTTTATGATTTTATGATTTTATGATTTTATGATTTTATGATTTTATGATTTTATGATTTTATGATTTTATGATTTTATGATTTTATGATTTTATGATTTTATGATTTTATGATTTTATGATTTTATGATTTTATGATTTTATGATTTTATGATTTTATGATTTTATGATTTTATGATTTTATGATTTTATGATTTTATGATTTTATGATTTTATGATTTTATGATTTTATGATTTTATGATTTTATGATTTTATGATTTTATGATTTTATGATTTTATGATTTTATGATTTTATGATTTTATGATTTTATGATTTATGATTTTATGATTTTATGATTTTATGATTTTATGATTTTATGATTTTATGATTTTATGATTTTATGATTTTATGATTTTATGATTTTATGATTTTATGATTTTATGATTTTATGATTTTATGATTTTATGATTTTATGATTTTATGATTTTATGATTTTATGATTTTATGATTTTATGATTTTATGATTTTATGATTTTATGATTTTATGATTTTATGATTTTATGATTTTATGATTTTATGATTTTATGATTTTATGATTTTATGATTTTATGATTTTATGATTTTATGATTTTATGATTTTATGATTTTATGATTTTATGATTTTATGATTTTATGATTTTATGATTTTATGATTTTATGATTTTATGATTTTATGATTTTATGATTTTATGATTTTATGATTTTATGATTTTATGATTTTATGATTTTATGATTTTATGATTTTATGATTTTATGATTTTATGATTTTATGATTTTATGATTTTATGATTTTATGATTTTATGATTTTATGATTTTATGATTTTATGATTTTATGATTTTATGATTTTATGATTTTATGATTTTATGATTTTATGATATGATGATTTTATTTATTTTTACAACAAATTCATTTGGACATCGTTAATCATTCATAAGAATCGTTTGAATTCCTATTATTACATTTTCGTACATCAATCGAAATGCTTCCAAGAACTGTCAATATGCGCAAATTCACGCGCGCCTCATTCCTCAATTCCAACCCAGATTCCCGCAATCGTGCACATCAAATCAATGCGGGGCCTGAAACCGCGTTCAATTAATCAAAGAAAATTATCAATAGCAAATCTGCCGCCACCAAAACATCACGGTCCGCCACGATATATTCGCGTCGTTTACTGTACGAATGTGTCTGTGGTTTGAGGTCTTCGTCGACCATTTCTCCGGTCCCAGCCATCAATCAATCTTGCCCAGAGTGGCTTCCGAACTTTGCGTAATACAACGCACGTGGTGCGTAGAATTGGTGGATCAACCCGATTAAAGAATTTTTCAAAGTTACAGTAGAATTGAAGGCTTGTTTATTAGTATTAAAGAATAAACGGTAAAATAACCATAAAACCTATGGTAAATGTATAGTTTTTAACGGTTCTTCCACATTTTTCAATGGTAAATGATGTATTTTGCTTATCCGGGTAGGACAAACCATCAGCCACAGATTGGGTCACCCATTACCTAGCACGCGTAGCGATTAATCAAAACAGGAAAACTAAGCTTAGAACCAACCTTTTTGCCGTCACGGAACTTGACGGTTCCCTCGATAATTGAGCTAATATCCACCATGATGCTGGAATGCTGCTGGACACCGATAGATGAAAAAGTTGGCACTTGGTTTTGTTTCTTTCACCCTTTTTTTCCCCTCTGCTCTGCACTACACTACACTGAATTGGCACCGAATTGGCATCGATTTCCTTTGATTTCAATTAATTTAGCACTTCCAATCAGCATCAACGGGCCCCAGGTAATCGTATCAACTTTGGCACAGCACACACGCGTTCAATTTCCAGGTTTCTCTTTTTTGTTGCACTCTCTCTCTCTATCTCTCTCGCTTCCCCCAGGGGGAGGGAAGTTGATTGGCCACTATTGGCGGGGCGCCCTGGATCTATCAATCACATTCATCTCACACGCGATTTGTCCAACTTCAACTTGGGGTGTGGAGGGGACCGGATTTGCACGTTCAAAAAAAAAGCGGATCAAGTGCAGAATATTTGATGATTTTTTTCGTTCGTCACTCGATACTCATTTGTGAGGCGTAATCGGGATAGCGAGGTTTCACTGTGTTTTGTTTTTAATTAAGCCCGTGCATTGCTTCGGAATAAATATTTTCCGATCGCCAACAACCGGGAACGCCCGAGTCCGGAGTCCAGAGTCCAGACATGGTCCATAATAAATGAGCCACAATTAATTATTCATCGCGGTCGTCCGCCGGAGCCGGTGCGCTGGCACCCCCGCGGGACCACACACCGGGACACGGGACATATCGGTCCTGGCCAGCGATCTGACGATGCGTGAAATTCTTCCTGGTGGACTCAATTTCCGGACCGCTTTTTTGCCAACTTTTTTGTTTTTGCTCTTTTTCCCTCCGTGTAAGTCCACGTGCCTCGTGCACGCTGCCTCTTCCCACCCACGTGGTAGGATTTTGCGGTTTATTTCCGCGCCACAAACGTCTTCTTCTTTTTCGTCTTCCACCTCCCCCCGAAATGGGTGCCGGCCTCACCGTTGTGGGGGATTTAATTTCGGCAATCCGGTCAGACGGTCATTAATTTTGCACACTGGTGAAACGGTCCACGACGACGGGGCTTTTTTTCCTCCTCCTTTGTTGATTCCGGATTGCAGGCGGAAAAAATCTCACCTGGCGGGGCTCTCACGTATAACAGACACACACACAAAGATGAAATGGCCGGAGGTTGCGAAAACACACACACGTCACGTCACGACTATGGTGTATTGCGGGAACAACTTTTCATTAAGCTCGATAAGTTATAATTCACTAATTTTCCTCGGCGAAGCTTCCGATTTCCGCCCACGGCATCAACAAAGCGATTGGTTTCTTCTTTGTCAACGGATATTATGGAAGGTGTTTTAACGGTTTTTTGGCACTGGTTTACTGTTCAGTGTATTTTGTTTTTTGGGTAAATTTTAGGGCTGATCTGCAAAATAAACAAATTTGTTGTGAACTGGCTTGACTTGAACATCAAATCAATTTGTAAGATTTAAACTGTTTATGATAAACTTATGCTATATTGAACAATATTTTATAACCTTTTCACGTTTCGTCCAACTGGAATGCACCATAAACTGAGGTTTCAAAGCAAGGCTTCTACAAGCATTAAGTTTTTGAATTAATTTAATCTGACCTTATTAGAACAAACTATAAATCCCAAAATACGTAATAAAATTGTAAAAAAATACCCCATGTTTCATAAAAGTTTTCAAAATTTAAATTTGATCTCATTTGCTCAACATTATGTAAAAGTAATTCCCGAAAAACAAGTAAATTTTACATTACAAACATAAAAAGTATATATTCGATATTTTTTTCCAAAAAAAAAAAGAAAATGTACCATACCAGGCATTTTTACTAATGGTTCTTGATAAATTTAGAATTTTGTCCAAATTAAGCACTTACAATTCAATCATGCAAAATTCAGAAAAAAAATCTTCTCCAAAATTCATGTTTTATTATTTTCGATGTTAAAAGTTCGATGTAAATTTAAAATAATCAAATTGATATTTTTTTGCGGGATTTGAATTTTATTTTAAATAACATTAAGGTTCTTTCGATGATTCAATTTATTTGTGCATGTTTAATAAACAATTTGCACGTTGATAACTGATAAAGCAGTGATTCTCAATGGTGATACCGGGCCTACTTGATTTACATGGCAGGGGGTTCCAGCCTAGAAGAAGGTTGAGAATCGCTGTGATAAAGTTATCAACGATAATAAGGGCTAGTGATTTTGTGAAATTTGAATTAATCTATTGGCAAATAACTGCCAGTGATTCAAAAATTCCGCAAGATTTTCAACCGGCAATTTTTTGCAAATATCGCGAGGAAATTGAAAAAAAAAGTTTATCAATAAAGTTTTTTTTAAATACACAATGCATCTTGAAAAAAAAATTGTTAATCATTTAGAAATGTTTGAAAATTTTCTGGAATGATCAATAACAATTGTTTGAAAAAATGCTAAAGTTCGCCTTAACTTTTTTTTATGTATTAAAATTTTCCTATTACTGAAAGCCTTGACAATGTAGTATCAACTATTTTACTTATTGTACATTTGCTAAATCTGTGTTTTGCTTTGGAAATATTTTAAAATTAAAGTTCTCAAATCTCTGTAAAATAAGAAAAGCTGAATCGTAAATTCGGCTGATGAAAATTCAACGAAATTTCAGAAAATTAATTTCAAAGTTTTTTTCAATGCATCATTCTTTATCCTGAACTACTGTTAACTTTTAAAGTAACTTTCGTAAAAAAATATTCTGGAATAACAATTTGTGCGAATAAAACTTTCACAAAATACCGTTACTTTTGAAAATTACATTTTTATATAATTTGAATCTTCAAATATTTTTGAATAAATAGAATGCCACACATTTGTTGCCTTTCTTACTATTTAAAAATATGGCTGTTTAAGGAAATTGCAATCGAAAGCACTGGACAAACATTGTGAAAAAAATGCATCGTTTTCAATATATGACCACTTAAAATTTTATTAAAACGAGATATTTTCAGTTTTTAGTTTTTTTTTTTTTGAAATTGTGCTCGTGATAGATCACTTCCAGATTTTTTTCAGATGGTTAAAAAAATGTCTAAGAAACATTGAAGATTGGACTTTTGGTTGCTGAGATAAGTGAAAAATTGTCAGGAAATTGAAGTTTGTGAAGTCTTACTGAAGTCTCACCATTTTCGTTTGTTAAAATTTTCTGATCTTTTTTAAAAAATATATATAAAAGAATTTGTATCAAAGCTGATGTTCCAAAAATATATTGAATATTTTGCACTTTTTTTAAATATTTTCAAAATGTTTTCAAACGTCTGTCCTGCTCGTTTCTAATGTAAACATCAACTGACGTGATCAGGAAAGATTCTTTGATTACACGTTGACGTTGGCCCATTTACATTGTTTTTCTTTAAATGTTTCGTTGTTAACATTGAAAATTGTACAATAAGTTGAAAATTTCAATTTGAATTGAAAATTGATAATTTTATATTTTCAAAAAAATGTGTTTCATGTAAATATGAGTATTTAACACAAAAATTTCTAATGTAGTGAAAATCTTTACAAAATATCGTCTCAATTTATACCCATGTTGCAAATCATGAAATTTTCACTTTTTCCATAAACAGAAAAAAAAGTTGAATTTTGGAATGTTGAAAATTTGGTAGGTTGAATATTACCTATTTTTTGAGTAATATTCCTTAAAAATGTGTAAAAATGTGAACCTGATGAATATACACCATAAATTGATGAAAATTCATCATTTTCTCATGTAATATTACAATTTTTTTTGACACAAAATCTGTCACCATTTCCTGATGAATATTACTATCATGTTTTTCTGTGTAAGAAAAAGCTATTTTTAAAAGTATTTTACTCTGCTTCCCTTTTTATATGAAAAATAAGAGGCAAAATATGTAAATGCTTTGTCAAGCCCAACATTTTCACAGAAAAGTTAATAAAATTGCTTTAATTTAAGCGAAAACTTATCTATGTTTGATCTATTTCATTTTAAATTTGGCATATTTATTCTTTAATATAAAAATCTGAAAAAATATTTCAAAAATATTTGATGACAATTTCTTGTTGTTATTGTACGGCTTAAACATATTCTTTTTAACAGCCATCCAATTAAAATTAAATTACCTCAAATAAAGAACGTCAATAAACATAAATCTTAACCAAGCAAATTCTGAAACGAATATTCTCTACCACCTAATTCATGGCTATAAAACCCATCCTCAATTTAAAATCTATCATAATCAATTTGATGTTCAAAAAGCCATTGTTCCGAAAATAAATCAATTCTTCAACAACTTCGTTCGTTCCCTCTAGAATCACCCCCAAATCACCCCAAACCCAACTGCTTCTGCTGCAGTCTACGTTCCTGGGGGCGTTTCAAATTTTGCAACCACTTAGTCATGTTCGACACCGACTCTCATCTGATCTCGTTCACCGTTGCTCGTTCACCTTGTTCCAATTTTTGCCATTATGTCACACGTACGGCCCACAAAAACACAAACACCTAAGCGGTATTAATTAATTTATTGGAAAAATCGCTTCTCTTCCTGGTCCTGGTGCTGCTGCTGTCCGGGGATATCGTGTCCAAACACATAAACTTTGGTGTCTGCACAATCTATTTCCACTTTCGCAAACGATAGATAAAAGCTTTCTCGGGAGCTCTTGATTCCCTGATTTTCACTGTACTTTCACACTGCACACACTCTCTTCAGGGATTTTCTTTTGGGCGGGGAGGGTGTGTTATCGCAAAACCAGACGACGAACACCCACGCCCCTTCAATCCCCTTCCCGTTATCCGGCGATAAGTATTATCAGCAATTTATTCAATATTTCATTTTTTAGCACACACACACACCCAAATTCACCGATCCCCGCACAATGCCCTAACGAAGGCAAATTGAGGAAACATGAATAAATAAAATTTCATTCAGCCTGAAAGATACTTTTCACCGCACGACGAGGCACTTCCGGGCGCGCTCAAAGTGTCCCTCGACGCGCCGAACGTTTTGTTGTGCCGCGCGCGCGAATTTTCCCTCCCGAAACGCACAATACATCTCAATCCGGGGCCACTTGCGAGTTCCGGGCGGCGCCAATCCCCTGCAGCGTCGTTGAATTTTCAATGCCCTCCACACCGGAGAATCATACCCGGAATTCACATGAGTGCAGACACACACGGAGGCACACACTTTTTTGCACAAATACAGACAAGAAGTATTGTACGTGCGATTCTGGCTGATTTCGCGCGGTGGAACGTTAAAATATTATTAAATTCAGCTCTTCTTCACCGCCGAAAGAGAGGGGATCCATCGCCGCACCAAACAAGGATCTTCACTTTGTTCCGAACACTTTTCCAGCGAATCCAGCGTTCAAAGCAGGGGTGGCACGAGACTCCCCCCTTAACAATAAAAGGGGAGACTCCCGACACGATTAGCGGCACATCCTTACCCGCGAAACCACAACCGCGGCGCTTCCGGCGCACATGAAACCGGAAGTTCTTCTTCACACCCTGCCCAAACTACCAAAAAAACCCGCGCCGGACGGCGATCCTGTACGGAACAAAAACGACTCCGGAACGCGCACGGACCGGAATGGTGTGTTCACACGACGCGTACGAACTGCTCCACGACTGAACGCGAACTAAGCAGGCGAACGGGCCCGTTCATGTTGCGCATGTTGGACCACTGAAGAACGGGTCCACGGGTGAAGAGAGCGTGAGAGCGAACCGTGAGAGAGCGCGCGAGCGAAAGAACCAAGAGGCGAGCGCGCGAAACAAAGAGAGAGAGAGTTCATCCCCTTGTCCGCGAGTGAACGCACGCGAACTCTATGAATGACATGAACATGTGCGCGCCTACTGCGAGTGGCCACATGTGGGCAAACACGTGCGCGTTGACGGCGGTGGTGGTGGCTGGGTTTGTTTTGATTCATTTCTGAGAGAGGCAAGCGAAAAAATGAGAGAGGGGAGAGCGTGCGAGCGATTTGCCGTGTGAATGAAACATGTGGTCCACAGATTGCACGCAGCGCCCGGAACCCGGTCCGGGTGATTTATGAGTGGGACTTATGTTGGGAGGGAAAGGTACTGTGATGCTGTGTGGGGTGAAATGGTGGCGACGCCAAGCGGTGAGTAGTGGAAACTGGTTGGTTTTTGGACTTCTATGAAACCGCCTATACTTTCATTTACATCATTTTGTTTAGAGTTTGTTTTCTTTTGTACTGCTTTGTATTTATATTTGGCAGAATATAACTTTAAATTCAGTATTTTATTGCGGGTAAGCGTGGTTGCCTCTCACCCAGTTGGCCTGGGTTCGATCCCAGAAGGGTTCCGGTGGCATTTTTCGAGACGAGATCGGAAGGGAAAGTAAATGTTGGCCCCGGTCTAACCAATCAATCATTCGGACACCTAGTTTCGAGTAGGAATCTCGCAATCAAGAACGGCAAGGCAATGCTGTGGAGCGAATAATTTGATTTGTTTTTGTTTTGGTTATGAAAAAATACCGAATATTTCAAACAAAACAATGTAAATGGGCCAAAGCCAAAGTGTAAACAAACAGTCTGCCCTGCTAACGTCCGTGGATGTTTACATAAGAAACGAGTAGAATAGACTCTTTGTTTACACTTCGGCTTTGGCCCATTTGCATTGTTTTGCTTGATTTGTTTTAGTTTTGAAAGCCTAATTCATTTTCAAAAATTGATCATTTTTCGAAGAATGATAAAAATGATTATCGGTATGATAATCTAAGGCACTAGTCTTATTTGAAAAAAATGTATGTATAAACTCTAATAATTACTAATTAATTTTCTTAAATACTACATTCGGTGGAATGTCCATTTGGTGAAACGATCTTCGGCGAATATATAACTTTCAAAATATTACAGCAAAAAATATCACAAAAAGCTTTTTTATACAAAATCATAGTTATGATATAACCAAAAAATTTCAAAATTTCAATGTATTTATGGAAATAAATCTCAAGTCTTTTCTCGATTTAAGGTCCAAATTTCCATTTCATAAAAAAAACATGCTAAACCAAACGTTAAACAATTTCAAATAGTAACGATCAATTGTACAAGTCTTTAAAATGCAAAATTTAAAATTTCAGCAATAACTTTTTAATGTCTTATGTTTATTCTTTGCATTTTTTTGGAAAGGCAGAAACTTGAGATTAAATTTGCAATTTTGCATTTGTAGTGCGTCCATTCCGGGAATTCCCGGGACAAAAATCCCGGGATTTTTTATATTTTGTCCCGGGAATTCCCGAAATTGGAAAAAATATCAAATTTTTGTCTGGAAATTAAGGTTTGTTGTGGAAAAAGATGAAAAAATTAAGCATATATCCAGAGGGTTTTTTAAGGTCTTATAAGCTTTTGTGTTTTCATATGTTTGTAGGACCTATTCAAACTAGGGATCACCATTAATTTAACTTATAAAGGAAATTTGTTAAAAAAAATAACGATGCGTAATTTGCCCTGCACTTTAAATAATTTTTATTAAATTTTATTTGTTTTTGAAAAAACTACGTATATTTATGATTTTGAATTTAAAAATTGTATAATTTTAAAATATTTTTCATGAAACATTTTTGGCAAATCAAGAAAAATGTATCGAATTCAGACAGCTGTTTTAAACATTCCTTTTTTTGCAAAATGTTAAATTTTTTTATTGCTTTCAGTTACAACAGGAAAAGACAAAATAATTAGTACATCGATCTCCAAAATAATTGCTCTTAAATCTCCTGTACCTATTTAGACATTAGTTGGCGGTTATGAGCATAAGATAATTTGTAAAATATTTTTTTATATAGAACATGAATGTCTGAACTTGTAAAAAACAAGCCTGACCCGACAAACTTCGTTTATTCAGTTTATTCAGCCTCCTGTGATTAAAATGTTAGTTTACGTACATTTTTCTCATACAATCTGCAGATGATCCGGAATCGGTCCCAGAGTGGCCAAAGTGGCAATTGTTTAGCATATAAACCTTCCTTGGGCTTACACGAACCCAACGCAACAAAGAGCACCTCGATCCGACGCTTCGTATTGAACTGATTCGTGTTTGAACAAAACCGTCGAAATTTTATATATATATAGATTTAACCGGTATAATTTTATTTTATATCTTTTTGTTTGTTATTTTAGATATTGGATTTTTTTAGGCTAAAAAAGTGATGACATATAAAAAAAATGTATTGAGCAAATTATAAGATTTTATGCTTGGAAAACAAGAAAATATGATGAAAACGTAGATTTAATTACTGTTTTACAAATTTCCCAGAATTCCCGGAATTCCCGGGATTTCAAAATTATGTTTCCCGTTTCCCGAGAAATTCAAAACCCGGGAAATTGGACGCCCTATGCATTTGGCCTAATGAGAACTACTTTAAATTCAAATCATTGCACTTGGCTTAATTTTTCATAAATTTGAAGTACTGCCAAAAACAATCAAAACATTGAAGAATTCAGGAAAAGTATTGTTTTATTAAGATTAAAAGCTTATTACTTTCAAAGTTATTTGTTTAAATTGGATCATATTTTTAACACATAGGAAATACTTTACACTCATTATTTTCTCAATTTGATATGTACTAAAAATACAAAGCTAGTTAGACAGCTATAGTATGACTTTTTTCATTGTAATTTTGGTTAATGTGGTATTTATATTTTAAACTGTCTCAGTTCATTTCATTTATGAAGTTATTTGACAAATATTTGTTTTACCTTTTGATTTTTCGAAAAAAAAAACAGAAGGGGGAGGATGCTCAAGATATTTAATTTAAAACATAATAATGATAATGTTCCCAACGCATAATTTGGAACATTTCATATTGCACAGAAAAATATTTAAATTTACTCGAGACGGAAATTATGAACCACATGCAAACTCGGTTGATGAAAACATATGTTCACACGTAAAACCATATTTTTTCGTACGATTTGTTGCAAATTTACATAAAAAAAAAAAACGAAGTTGACTATATAGCTGCCGGCCACCATTGCTAGTGCCAACCACTAGTGTCTTCCTTTTTATCTACAAGGACTTCGCCGCCCTGGGCTCCTAAGTGTATGAAAGTATGGCACGGAGCGACGGCGCCGAATACTCATGTTTACACAAAGAATTTTAGAGCGCCCGCCCCGGGATTCGAATCGTCGACCTCTGGATTGTGAGTCCAGTGCGTGGTCCGATTGATCCACACGGGCGGGACCACTTCGAATTTACATCAAATCGCGTTTAAATTTAAATGATTAATGACGTGCAAAAGTGTTACATCATTAATGATGTGACATTAAGAACTATTTTTCTGTGTGCATTTAAATATTTTTATGGTCAACATGATTTGAGGTTTTAATAGTTACTTATATCACAGAACTGCTCCGAAGGAGTCGCTGATCGGCGGCAATCCAAGTTCGGATCCTGATTTCAGAATTCCAAAGATTTCAGATTATAAATTAATTGGCAAAAGTACATCTATGATTAGGACTTTGCATATATTTTTTGTTAGAAAATTTTAAGAAAGAAGCATTTGAGTATCAAAACCACAAACTATCGTTACATTAAACTTAAATAGTACTTTAACGAAAAAAATAGCTTATAACAAATGAGAAAGCATCAAATTGTCGTCCCAATATTTCACGTTAATTCGATTTTGGTGACCATAGCGTAGGTCGGTTCCATCCAGGCCCCAACCTTGTTGACATACTCCCCGGCAGCAAAACCCACTCTGGGGACCAAAATTCGACTTCCAGCCAGGCATCGATTCGTTCGTTCCGAACTTCAGCCCCAGCCGTGGGGACACAAACCGAAAATATACTTTATTTTTGCTCCTTTTGGTTTCTTTTTTCCACACACAACCAAAAATCACATCACGAACTGCTTGCGTCGGCACTCGCTAATGTTTCTCCCCGGGAAATCATCGGTGGCATTTCCCCCAGCTCTACGAGGTCGCCCGTCCTCCCCTCTTGAAGTCAGTTTTCGCCTTGCAATCACAATTTCACTCATCGAAGATTCGTTCGCTGGCTGTGCGCCGACATTACTGCCTTTTTTACGACTTTTTCTTCACGTCCTGGTGCAAGTACGCGAAAAGTCCTGTGAGGGAATGGTGAAAGGGGGGGGGATCCCCCCCCCTTGGGTGTTGTGGCTCTAGGTGGAGTACCTCACGTGTCTGGAGCTCGGTGTGTGTAGAGGTATGCTTTTCCACCACCTCGATGGTTGTCTATGAGTTTGGTAGGGTGGTTCATGGGTCAATTTTAGACATGTTTTTGAGTAATTTTAAGTTTTGAAAATGGTAAAACATGAACCACCCTAATACCACGTGAACACACACTTCCCTTGGTTTGGCTGTACAAGCGATGACACGCGAATCCATTTCTGCAAATTGTGATGTTTCGTTTGGGAACTATGTTAAGTGGATTTTGAGGGGGGTACTTTCGGGAGGAGATGTGAGTTCGTCGTTCAGCTATCGCTCAGCAGCAGCAGAATCGTCAAGTTTTGCGAGTGAACTAGTACTATAAGTTTGATGGTGCTATTTTCCGTAAATTGTCGTAAAAAGTGTATATTTGTTCGCGAAACACTTCCTTCTTCTCCATAGCTTGATGGAAGTTCGAAGTGTGCTCTTGGAATAAAAATGTAGGGTATATTGCACTTCGTTTGGTGAAGTACGCGCAGAAGAAGCTAGCAACGTGAACAATAGTCTACGTGGGGCGCCAAACTGCAATTAAACGGAGTAATTCAGCAGTAACTAGGGTTAAGAGATGCTGTTTTATGGCTGCAAACGGAAGCAGCTTTACTTGATTGGGCACGATTTATGAGATGCTGATTCGAGCACTTAATTCAGTGCTTCAATTCGACGACAAATAAATAACATATATTATCTGTGACTCTACCTGTTCCATGATAGAAAATTAATCTTCATCTTTAAAATTTCGTCAGATCCTAATCCCAAGAAATGCCGCAAATAAAGCGTGAATTTGCTGCTATGCGCTATTTACTAAGCGCAGCATCTGGATAAATTCCACCTCAGCTCACATTCATCAAAGAAGTGGGTAAGAATTTTCCAGCTTTTCCTTATGCACTTTTCCCCAAACGCCTTTTCCCCTCTGCTCCCAGCATCATAGAATAAGGTGTGATCCTCTCTCGCCGAAATAGAACTGTTTCCCTTTAGCTCTGCGTTCTCATCCTCGTCATCATCA
The DNA here is from genome assembly GCF_016801865.2 of Culex pipiens pallens. Lineage (NCBI taxonomy): Eukaryota > Metazoa > Arthropoda > Insecta > Diptera > Culicidae > Culex > Culex pipiens. The sequence continues at coordinate 127,867,786 of NC_068938.1, read as the reverse complement.
TCATTGATGTCACGTAAATACACATTTTTCCACCTCATTCCACTCATTGACCGGAAATAGTCTCGCCGTCCGCCAGAGGTTGGCCGTTCCGTCGTCGTCCGGGTGGTCGGTCGGGGATATGAATATTTCTACCGTCATCCGGTCATTCTTTGGCCATCAAACTCCCCCGACGAGGGTTGTGCTCCCCTCCCCGCGGGGGGTCCAGAGCGGGGTGTATATTTTTCCCTTTGAAGAGCGGACTCTATGGTGGCCAGCGAAAAATCGGATTAAAGTCGACTCTTTCTTCCAAAAATTTTGCTGTGGAAATTCTAAAGAAAACGGGGAAAAATCAAATACAAGAGGAAATCAACAAACAATTTTGTGTAAGATTAATTTTTAATTTATACTTTGGGGAGATATTTCTTTATCCTACATTTATTTGGCATTCAATTGTTTTACAAACGTGTGTTGTTAAATTTAGTAATGTTTTTCACACTTTGTTTCTATAATCTGACAAATATTTAACGGGTTTTTCGTCGTCAAAATTATTACTTCTAATGGAAAAAAAAACAATTATATATTACCATTCATAAGCTACAATTTTCATGCCTCAACTAACATTGAAATCAAATAAGGCCGTCGCAAATATTTTGGAAAGAAGTGTGTCTGGTCAACCATTTTATGGATGAATGCCGAAGACAAACGAAATTTCACAAATACATAATTTATTTTTTATTTAAAAAAATTGAATGCGTTTACATTTTCCTTCATTTTTGTTTAATGGGTGATACTAACTTCAACAGGATCAACGATAACAATACATAGTTGCAAACAGATTTTTCAACAATTCTTCCCCTAATTTCGATAAAAATAATAATTTTTGATCTGGCAGAATCAGATGACTCCGATCACTCAAATAAGTAGCAAAATGTCATTAGTTCAAAGTTTTAAAGTGCATAATAAGTTTGTCAAAAAAAAATGAAAAAATGGCTCTGTGAAAATAATAACAGTTATTGTTATTCACACTTCAAAAATTCTCAATAAATAAATCAATTCCGTTAGGGAACATAACTAAATTAAAAAAAATGAACTCTAAAAAGTCAATTTTATCGGATTAATTTTAGCTTGAAACCCGATTTCATGGTGAAATAAATGACCCCGATGAAATTGGTCAAAATTATTTCATAGTTCTAGCCAATTTTAGTAAAATCCCTTAGGGGGTATATCAAATAATTAAAAAAATCAACTTTCAAAATTTCAACTTTTCAGAATAATTTCAGCTTAAGGACCCCATTTCATGGGCAAAATAATGATCCCGACGAAATTGGTCAAAATTATCCCATAGTTCTAGCCAATTTTAGCAAAGTTCCTTAGGGGGTATATCAAATAATTAAAAAAATCAACTTCCGAAAATTTCAACTTTTTTAAATTATTTTAGCTTAAGGACCCCATTTCATGGCCAAAATGATGACCTCGACGAAATTAGACAAAATTATCCCAAAGATCTAAACATATTTAACAAAAGAAAAAATAATAACAGATTGTGTTATGAACACTTAGAAACTTTTCCTTTTGTGCGATTTATGGTAATTTTATTTCGAAGTCAGTATACCGAACGAATAACAAATGTTGTTATTAGGAGAGTTTTTGAAATGTTTAACATTTCCTCTTATTAGCGTATTATTAAACATTTTCAATATAATATCACTTCAATACCAAATTTTGTTGTTTTATCAGAAACTGATATTATTTTTTCTTCTTGAAGTTGAACTTCAGGATAAAATAATAACACTTTTTGTTATTTTAACAGGATTTGTTATTGAAACATTATTAATTTTGTTGTTACCGTCTGCCCGGTACAACCTTTTTTTTGACAAGTCAATTTGAACTTAAGGGTCAAAAGTTACAGCCAGGTTAAAAGATGCAAATTTAAAACTCAAATATCTCGGAAAAACGCACGCCAAATTTTCAGTGCCAAGTTGCATTTGATAGAGGAGTTCCTGAGATTATCTCAAGGGTGTTTTTCTTTAAACTCGAGATATCTTCATTTGAAAAAGTCAAATTTTCAAGGGAAAACCATAACCACCCTAACGACATTCGAAAATTGTCTAAATATACGTTTCCCCATGTAATTTTGCCTGCTGAATCTGAATCTGCCCTCAGAGTTGAGCTAAAAAGTCAAAAAATGACTTTTGGTCATATTTTGGGTTTTCATGTTTTCTTTATAAGTTTGGTTAACCATCTTAAAAATAGGATTTTTGATGAAACTATTGCAACAATCAGATCAGTTTAGGTCTTGTTAACTTTTCATAACATTTTTACAGGACCAAATACAAAAGTGGGACCCTAACTGTTTTCTATTCAGAGTTATGACAATTTCCGTAAAAAAACAAAAAATGTTCGCGTGTAGTGAATTTTTAAATCATAGAAATAGGTGTTCTTCATTTTGGGAGTTATGAAACCGGACATAAAAAAGCTTTTATAATTTAACAATAGTAATAATCTAAAAATCTCCTTATGTGAAACTACTAAACTCATAAGGATAGAGCAATAGATATCAGCATTAATTTTGAAGTTTTGAAATTCCAACATGAGAAGAACTGATTTTGTTTTGGTTTATTATCGAATATTCAATTAAAATATTAAACAATTTGAAACAAAAACAATATTTAAAAAATGAACTGTAAAAGCCCAGAGAATTCCCTCTCGGCGCTTTCCCCCCTCAAAATGACTTCCACTCTCTCCCTCCTAAAGTATCGCAAAAGCACATTTCTAGGCAAAAGTTAGATGGCGGAAAAGATTTTTCGGTCAGCACAAAATTGCCGGCTGGTAAACTTAATCTTTTTCTTTCACTAGTGCTGCTGTGACGAGAGGAAGACGTCGACGGCTTCTTGAATAAATATGAAATTTTATGAAAACTCTTTGCCTTTGAAGATTTTGTGTGCGCACATAAGACGTCGATGTTGCCCTCCGGTTATGTGTGGGGGTGGGGCGAAGGATTCTTTTGGGAATCGACATGCCCAAATCTGTTCTTCCAAGACAGAGAGAGAGAGAGATGTATGCAAATGCATATACATTTCACAGAGCAGTTTTGTCTAACTGGCCAAACACGATGGTTGTGGAGTAGAGGGAAGGGGGAAGATTGGTAAACATATTTTATTTCGTTTGGACTTTGGATTTTGGTTTGCCTCTTATTTTTCACAGTCACTGAACAGAAGAAGCTGGGAGGAAAGCTTTTGGTTCTTCAAGTGTGGGTGGTGGAGCTTTTGTGTGGTGAAGAGTTTCAGTTTTCTTGTTAATCGAAGCTGAAATGGAAATTGTTTGGCAAACATTGTGGACAAATTTGCTTACTGGGCCCATTTTGATGAGAATTTAAAATGTCAAATAATATAAAATGCAAATATTAAACTATCCACAATACTACAACACAAGCGTGAATTTCCCTCATTTGCTAACATTTCAATTGCGTGCGGTGCACGTGTGCCACCAGACCATTTCTCCATTTTCAGGCAATAGACCATGTCCTTAAATTCACATTCTTTTGAATGCAAAACCAGCGGAATGAACGTTCGCAAAGACACCAACATTTATGCATGACCGCCGGTAAAGAAATTATTCCCCCAGACCCCTTTTATAAAACGGCCATCTGACGATGATCTGAGCTGCCACCGACGACCGCGGAGACGACCCTCCAGACCTCAGGGGAGGTTTTGAAACATGAACAAAAAAAAATGAGCGTGTGGCAATGATTTTAACTTTTATTTAAACCATTTCAAATGAATGGCCCATCCAATTCCAACCCAGCAGGCCATGGCTGATCCCGGCTGGCCCCCACCAGTGGCATGGAATGTCCTCTTGGGACACGGGTTTTGACACGGAGAAAATTTAGTTTTTTTTCAGATTTGAGAGTTGGTTGGAAAATTTGTTGATCTGACCAAAAAATTAGCTGGCATTTATTTCAAAAGTTCAAAGAAAAAAATGAATTCAATTTTCCTGAAAACACAAAGTTTCCAGTTCCACTTCGAAGAAGTGGGGTTCTGTTAGCAACACCAACCCCAAAATTTCCAGTGCCAGGGAAATGATGAATTCAAGTGTAATTTATTTAATGATATGGAGTGCGGCGTGGCCGCGTGTTGGCCCAAGCAGCCACTTGCAATTGAAAAGTTTCGCCGAACCCCTTTTTGTGTGTGTGTGTGTTCCCCGGAAGGACGTTCCGGGACGGAAAACGGCTCGCTCATTGCCATCATAGAATGGTCACGGTAAATTATGCAAATCACTTGGGAATTATGGGGCTTTTCCTGCCACCGCGCCGCCACTCGAAGCAGAGAGTGTGGCCGTTTTCAAAAGAGGTGTATAAACTGTGGCCAAAAGTGTTAATGTCATGGGCAGTCGTCGTGTTTTCGGAGGCACTGAACTCGGCCAGTAGAGTCAAGTGGCCAACCGCCTCCCAAAAGTGGGATAAAGCCACGTGGGATCAACTGAAGAGATTTTAAAGGTAGATTTAGTATGGCTGGGAAAGTCCTCTCAATTCACTTCCCGCGTCTTTCCAAGAATAATGTTTCTAATTACCATAAAATAAGGCAACGACTTTTTAACATCAGCATCACATCACGATGCGATGAGAAACTTCTGCTGCCAGCCACTGTTCAGGACAGCTCATTATCCGCCACGGATAATTGAATCAGCTCAATTCTTGGAGAGGCAGCCCACGCTACGGCGGCCACGGCACGCGTCTGGGAAAATCATCCTAATTTTAAACATTACCGTACCCGTACTTCTTTTTGTTTCACCAACAGAGAAGGAACTCTTTTGGAAGCAGAAAACACGTCTAGTCAACCTGGAGGATTTTCAGTCTTATTTTTAAAACTCTGCTCAGTGCGCTAGACAGGACGAGCACGCAAAGACTTCCAGTTTAGTGTGCAGCTGGGGATGCTGGTGGGGAAATCTTTCAAGAAGACAGACGGTTTTGAGCTAGTGGGGCGTTTTAAGTGGTTTTTTAAACAACATTTCAACAGAAAAAATAATGGTTTCATATGAATTTGAAAGATTTATGCCACAAGTTACAGTTTCAAATTTCACAAGTTCTTACAAATTTCAGCATAAACGTGTGCATATTCAATTCATTTGGGGGAATATACCCATTTTAAGCCTAATAAGCGGTAATGTTTGAATGATGCTGGATAATCTGGAGTGTTCCTTGAAATTTATTAAAACCAAGTACACCAACGAGTAACTTTTTGTGAACATTTCCGTTTATTTTCGCTTTTATTAAAAGTTATGCTATTCCTTTTACAAGCATTTAAAAAAAAATATTTCCCAAATACATTCTAATCAGTCGAGTGCATTGGGCCATGCCAATTTTTCTATTTTCAGCTTAGTTCTTTTTTTCTTCCAGCGCTCTTTTGGGTCTGCTTGGTGCTGCCAAAATTGATGAAATTTCAAGCGAACACTCACGAAAAGTAGCATTTGTAGAGAAAATTTCCTGGCATCACTGGCTCACTCCAACAGGCGCTGCACCAGCATGTTGGTGGTGTTGGTGGCCACCCTTTGTTCTTTATTTGCCTCGCTCGGTTTTCTTCAGCCTTCGATTGGAATGGGTTGTCTAAATTGAAACGTCAAAAAAATTAGCGCGTTTGTTTTTTGGATTTGTCTCGCAAAATACAAATTATGATCAAAAGTGCATTAAATTTGATCTTTTTGGTCAGTAAATGACATAAATTCGCGTGCTTACTCGAGGCGGTGCCGTTGCTGGTAAGTTTATATCCTAAATTGTATTTTTGGAGCCTTAATAAAGCATCATTCTCTTCATATGACGAAGCAAGGTGTTTGATTAGAAAGGGTATATTTTCCCTACATCAAATTGACCATTGGTAAGGTTTCTTTGAATGTTTCATTTGAAGAATTTACAACAAATGTTTGATAATCTAAGTTCAATAGTTATAAAATGTATATAATATTTAGGTTAGGTAGATAAAAAGTTCAAAATTTGATAAAAAATAAATAGATTTTCATGAATAAATAAAATTTTGTTGTCCCCAAAACCAATTTATATAAGTCCATAATCCATATTTACTATAAAACTTGTTCTACTGAAAATGCCTACAAATCTGAAGATATTTTTAAATTCAGTTGCAATATCATTTAAAACTTGTAAATTAAAAACTTATCTAATGAGTTATTAGTGTAAAATTGTCCAAATAATCCAATAAGGTCCAATCCAATCCATTGTCAGCGCTCTAAAAAAAATGTATGGAAATTTTCCACGAGGGGGGAGGGGGGACTAAGATTTCATGAGAGTATCCAAGTGGTTTAAGGATGGTCTCTTATTTTTTATTTATTTTTTTTGTTCTACTGTTTCAGAATTTTAAAGTTTTATGATTTTTGAATTTTGTTCGCAATTTTCTTTCGGTTTAAACATTTTAAATTTTTCAAATCATTAAATTTTGAAAAATTTTGAATTTTAATTTTTTTGTAGATTCAAAATTTTTAGATTGCAAAATTTAGATATTTTTTCCATTTCAAAATTCGTATTTTTTTTTAAATAGTAGTTTGACGATTTTTCATTATATTGATTGGAAATTTCAATATTTTCAGTTAAGGCTGTTAAATTTTTTATTTAAAGTTATTGTCACCCCCTCTCCTTCAAATTTTTGAAAATTTTCGATGTTTAGTATCGCAAAAAGTTTTTTTTTGCTATTTTTTTGTTTTCGTTAAATTTTACCTTTTTAAAACTAATGACTGCAAAACAACTGAACTAGTGTAAAATGCATCTTAAAACACTTTTTGCATTGAAATGTTGAGACTATGGCTTGTTATTTTTTTTTTTTTTTCAAAAGCTTAGAAAAATATTTGCATCAGCATTATCGATATTAAGATTGCTAAATCTTTTCATTTAGATATTTTTTTTTTCATTTCAAAATTACAAGTTTTTATAAATTAAAGTATTTTGAAAATTTTATTATGACGATTTATGATTTTTCTGATAACAAATTTCTATATTTTCAGTTTATTGAATTTTTAAGCATGTAAAATTCAGTATTTTTAAAACCGCGAATTTTCTGGAAAATTTTGTGTTTTGAAATCCACGAATTTTACATTTGGTTGATTTTTAAATTTGAAATTATAATATTTTCATGAATTTTAAACTTTTTAAATGTTTATTTGTTTAAAATTCAGATTTTTTAGAATTTCAGTTCTTATTTTTTTAATTGTACACTTTCAAGTAGATATTCAAGTGCAATCATCTGAAATCAATTTAAACTGCATTCTCCTGCGCAGTAGTTTATGCAACAAGTTGCAAAAAGAGGATTTTTTCAGCACGAGTCGTACATTTATCCAACGAGGTTCACCGGTTTCACCCATTTCACACACACTGAGTGAAATTTTAAGTCAAATTTTCATGTATTTTGTCAATAAATCGTTAAAATCAAAAAAATGTTGAAAAGTGTTACTTTTCGAAACAAGTGCTGAAAAGTTCAACTTTTCAGCACCCATTTGAGTGCTGAAAAGTAGAACTTTTCAACATTTATTTTGAAAAGTGTTGCTATTTGATTCTGTTATTTTTGGTACAGAAAAGTAGGCTATTTCGTCGTTTAAGAATGACAGGAAAAGTGAGTAGTTTCACGACGGAATTGCAAAAAAATATTTTTGCAATTCCGTCGTGAAACTACTTACTTTTCCTGTCATTCTTGAACGACGAAATAGCCTACTTTTCTGTACCAAAAATAACAGAATCGAATAGCAACACTTTTCAAAATAAATGCTGAAAAGTAACACTTTTCAGCACTCAAATGGGTGCTGAAAAGTTGAACTTTTCAGCACTTGTTTCGAAAAGTAGCACTTTTCAACATTTTTTTGATTTAAACGATTTATTGACAAAATACATGAAAATTTGACATAGAATTTCACTCAGTGTGTGTTTTTTTGGAATTGCAAAAAATGTTGTATGGAACTCGTTGCAAAACTTGATTTTGTCAGCACTCTTCGTATTTATCCAACTCGGTGAACCTCGTTGGATAAATGTACGACTCGTGCTGAAAAAATCCTCTTTTTGCAACTTGTTGCATAAACTACTATTTCAGCATGATTGAGTTGACTTATTTTTAAAGATTTTTTCAAATTTCCAAACATCTAAAAAATATATTTTTCGCTAAATTTTTTGTTTTTGTCAAATTATACATTTTTCGAAAGCTAATGATTGCAAAACAACTGAACAAGTGTAAAATAAATTTTGAAACACTTTTTGCATTCAAATGATGGCTCTATTTTTGTATCCTTACAAAAAGTGAACGTAAACGGAACAACCCCCGCTACGCCCCTGACCACAACCCACCTTTCCCGTGACGAGTCTTTTCACTTTCCCGCGCGTTGCGTTGACGTTGACGAAGAAAAATCTAAACGCAGTCCCGCCGCCACGTAGTCGACGTCTTAGTCAGTGCCACTTAGCATCCTCTATCATCTTGAGTCGGTCTCTTGGCGTGGCCAACCGACCTACCTCTCTACCTCAACCGTCAGCTGAAACGGTGAGTATCCGGTTGAGACAGCAGAGCCGCAGATCATTGTTCTGAGCAGATTCTTTTTTTCTGCTTGCTGACTTGACTTTCAGTGCTTTGAAAAGACCGACTTTGGCCTGTCAGGCTGCGATGATACTGTGGCAAAAGCCGCACAATCACTCACTCTTTGAGAAAAAGGAAAATGATGAACGACGACAGTGCGTTTCAGAACTTCGTCACGACCTGCAGACGGATTTGGGTTGAAAAGTCGTTCAATTTCATTGAATCCACTCAATTCAACTGAGTGCGTTTGTTGGTTCCGCCGAGTCTGCAATTCTCTAATTAATTAATAATATGAGTTTGCATACAAATTGAATTGGAAATGCTGAAAAATTATCTCTAATTGCTTCGCGACTTTACTTTTCCCCTGGTGGGCGAAGAAAAGTGCAGAAAGCAAAAAAAACTAATTTGCATTTTGCCTCTTTTAGCACAAAACACACTTTTGCTTTTTGGAATTGTTCTGAAACATTTTTTCGTTCTTTTTATTTTAATGTAAGGTAACTCGTACTAATTGAAGTGATTAAAAATTTGCATTCAGCAATCATTCTCTTTTTATTCCCCCCAAAAGACGAGCCCTTCCCAGTCTACAGCGTGTTGCTCCAACGATACATACATTCCCTTGGCACCAGGGAAAAAAATCTACATTCTTACACCGTACCAGAAACGCCAACGAACTGACAGAACCGACCCTCGTCGGCGGCGCGGTGGTATCCTTTTCCGGGACACGTCCTCGGGAAGTGTAGTAATTTCGCTTCTTCCGCTGGTGTTCGTGCAGAGATCCAAAATCTCGTCTTGGCAGGAGCACTTGATTCAGCAATCACCATACATCTCAATGGATTTTTGGGTTTTTTTTGTTGCTTTTCTCTCTGTAACAGTTTTGTAAAATGTGATTTCTTCCATGGGGAGAGAAGTTCTGTGGAAAATCAGTAATGATTTGAAGCATGAATATTGGTGTTGATTATGCAAACATAACTGCATCATAAAAATAAATAATCTAAATAATATTCAAAGTTCTTATCGATTTGTCTGATAATTAAATGTGTCCTTAAAGACCATTTTACATCATTGATCATTTTTCATTTTTCTCCTTACACACTTTGACCGGAGCGTTTGGTACGGTATGACCACGCATCCTTCCTTCCCTGTAGATTCTGTGAAATGAGATCCGTTCTCAGAATCCTCTCAGTGTTAAATACAACGCAGTAGGGCTGGTCACTTTAATTTTTGTAATACATTTTTGGGTGTTCTCTGATGTACTACAATTATTAATTCTGACAAGACAAGTGCTTGGTCATATCACATGACTTTCCAGCATGCTTTCATCGGACTGGCTGCGTTTGTGTTGGATTAGATTAGATTAGATTAGATTAGATTAGATTAGATTAGATTAGATTAGATTAGATTAGATTAGATTAGATTAGATTAGATTAGATTAGATTAGATTAGATTAGATTAGATTAGATTAGATTAGATTAGATTAGATTAGATTAGATTAGATTAGATTAGATTAGATTAGATTAGATTAGATTAGATTAGATTAGATTAGATTAGATTAGATTAGATTATATTAGATTAGATTAGATTAGATTAGATTAGATTAGATTAGATTAGATTAGATTAGATTAGATTAGATTAGATTAGATTAGATTAGATTAGATTAGATTAGATTAGATTAGATTAGATTAGATTAGATTAGATTAGATTAGATTAGATTAGATTAGATTAGGTTAGAAAAGATCTAGATAAGATTTAAGATTAGATTGGATTGGATTGGATTGGATTGGATTGGATTGGATTGGATTGGATTGGATTGGATTGGATTGGATTGGATTGGATTGGATTGGATTGGATTGGATTGGATTGGATTGGATTGGATTGGATTGGATTGGATTGGATTGGATTGGATTGGATTGGATTGGATTGGATTGGATTGGATTGGATTGGATTGGATTGGATTGGATTGGATTGGATTGGATTGGATTGGATTGGATTGGATTGGATTGGATTGGATTGGATTGGATTGGATTGGATTGGATTGGATTGGATTGGATTGGATTGGATTGGATTGGATTGGATTGGATTGGATTGGATTGGATTGGATTGGATTGGATTGGATTGGATTGGATTGGATTGGATTGGATTGGATTGGATTGGATTTACTATTTATTGTGTTTATATGATTCTAAATCAATGATAAGAGTTTCTATTTAAGTAGAATATATCGGTCAGCTTTTTTAACAACTCGATAAAAAACTTTTCACAATCCAAATATTGATATTTTATATTTTTTTTCAGAAAGAATAAATATTTGACAAAAGTTAATAATAAATACCTTTAAGAAGATAAATTTAAAATATTTATCGTTAATTTCTGACAACATTTTAAACATTTCGATGTTTGACAAATTATAGTTGAAAAACAAAAAAAATATTTATTTTCTATCAAGGGATGGATAGCCAACCTTTGAAAATATGATAAAATATCTCATAAATTAACTTGAAATTCGTATAGTTACTCATTTTCCACAGAATGTCTTTCAAAAATTACTAAAAACAGCATCCCTTTTCTCCCTCCGATGCAAACTTCAACACTTTCCCGAAAAATTGCACACTTGGCACAAAAGCTGTGTGCAAAAGCTTCACTTTTCTCACTTTCTCGCATCTTTCTTGTGTCTGGCCATTAGAGTCAATTTAGCAAACTATTCTCCAGCGTGATTCTTTTCGCTAGTTGGCCGGTTGACTGGGACTGTTGGCGCAAAAAAGGGCAGAGCTTCAACCAACGGTCACTTTAGCACCAGCAGCACTCTGGCTCTAAAAAAGGACGAGTCAAGCGAAAAAAATATGCTCTGTATGTTTCAGTGTCAATTAATGTGCAGAGATGCACCATGGGAAAAAGGGGGGTTTTCCTCTTCTTTTTTTTGTTGATGCTATTTTAGCATTGGATGGTGTCGTCGTCGTTCTAGAAGACTTGTGTGACAGGCGAGGGGACGGGGTTAATGTTTGCTGAACTTAATTAACCTGTTGCTAATTTATAAACATATGGAACTGGGCGGGACTGAGTAGAAAAAGAATGAGCGAGAGTGATGTTTTGCTTGCTCAATGTCTAGACTTATGTGATACGTGCTGTTAAGTGATTGAACTTTGAATTCATAGATCTGACAAATCATAGTACAGTGGTAAATATCTTGTTGTCAAAACAATAAGGAATATTCCAAATAACGCAAATACGCTAAATTCCAACAGGTTGAAGCCAACGTGCCTTGAATAGCCATCTTCTCACACCACGCCAACATCAGCTTTCAATATCCCAAGTCACCAACAATGGCTCATTAGTAGCGTGACAGGTTCCGTTTCCGTCATTCTGGGAAGCAGCTTCGCCAGCCGGCCACTCCCAGCAGTGCCAATGCGTCGGAACAATCGCATAATCGACAATAGATAATTTTTTATTGTCACTCTGCCGATAGTCGAGTCCTGTTGTCCTGATGTGCGTTGAACGACCAGTCAGACAGTCGGACCGACAAAGATCAACGACAACCGTCCGTTCGCGTTCGCGCTTTGTTATCATCCACTCTGACAGCACCAGGACTGGGGGACCCTCCATCAGTCAGCGTCGTTGGACGCCATAATTATGATAATTCCGCTCGAAGGCACGGCAGTGGGTGCCATTATTACGACTGTTCGCTGGCTGTTTCAACATGGAATCCGACACAGAAAGGGAGACACGGAGGGAAAAATTGCTGCGATGTTTATCGAAGATCTTCCCTCGGTGCAGGTCTGTTTTCTTGAAATAAAGTCCGGCGCAAAAAGGGGAACAGGAGCAAATTGTCTGCTCCCTTCCTGATTGTGTCCTTTTGCTTCTTCATCCGTCGACTGCTGCTGCTCTAATTATGATTTTTGCGCAATGACGATCCTTCCCCTTCCCGTTCCGGAAACGCATTCCGATCAAAGGCATTTCCAGTCCGCACAGTCGGTTCGTTGTCGTTGTGCTATCTTGTCGCACGTGCATGTTGGGCCAAATTGAGTTAAGGACGCCATTTTGTTCAGCTCACAATGCCGCACCTTTTGACCTTCACAGATCCCCAAAATTCAATTTCAATACTGAGATATTCAATAAAAACCGAAAAAAAACTCTGAAAGAAGTTTCGATCTGATCCTAAAAATTGCAGTAAGTGCGACAACTGGCCAAAGGGATTTCAGGTCAGACCGCGTTTGACACACGTACATGCCCGACTACCGTAAACATTTGTAATTATAACTCGGGACTCCAGTAACCGAATTCAACCAAACTTCAGGACAAAGCACAAAATGGTCTGCCAATCAAAACGTGATCGTTATTGTTTATGTGGAGACTGTGATTCCCTCGTGTCGGGATCTCCAGTGTGGCCGAGACGACACCAGACTGTTCGACCGCTGCCGAGGGACTGGCTGTGCTGCCGTGCGCTGACAGCTGTGTGTGTTGACGTGCGGAGGCAGGGGGTTGATGTCCCTGCACACATATTGAGATCCATAGACAGGGGGGCGCTATGCGGGCCCACACATCTTCCCCCTTCTCTAGAAAAAAAAAATACAGCAACGCTGGTGCTTCTCATTTGAGGGGACCTACTTGCTAAAAAACTGACATGCACTCTCCTTTAAGCTTTAGAATCAGGATAAGGATCAAATACAAACCACCACATTCACGACCCCCAGGTCTTCTGTGGTCTTTATTGCAAGTTTCTGCTCGAACCTAGGAGTCCGAAGGCTTGAATGGGGAGGGCACCCAAACCTCTTTCTGCTCCAAGGGACCTTCCACCCCCAGGGTTCGAACTGACGACCTTTGGATTGCGAGTCCAACCGCCGCCAGCGATGCCACCGGAGCAGGCTTGGTTTGGTGTGTTGTTTGTCTTTATAGCAGGAAGATGACTCCCACACCTGGAATGACTTAACGGCCTAACAACAACCGAGGCCGGGACCGACGTTTTACTTCCCAATCCGATGGAAGGTTGGAGCAGATGGGAATCGAACCCATGATCATCCGCTTACAAAGCGGACAGCGTAACGATTCGGCTAAGTCTGCTACCAGGACAAGGATATAATCTTTAAATCATTATGGAGACGCTAATTTGTTGCCGACACCCTTGTAGCCACCACGATGCACAAGTCTCGACGACCGTCCAATGAAAGAGGAAGACGCTGCTCGCGAATTATTATTTTTTAGATTTTTATTTATTATCCTTTCTTCTGATGTATTTCCTAACACATTTTTACAAAACCATTTCTTTCTTCTCTCATTTTTTTCACTTGTTCGCTATGGTGCCATACACATTTTTATGAATGTATCTCTCAACTCTTTTCATTTTAATTTTTTTCTTACCTTTACCAGGCATTCCCTTTCGGTGTGTGTTCACCAGTCGTTGCGCCCTTTAGTTATTTCACAAGCCAGAAGGGCCTTTCAGTGAGAGATCACAAGCCGTTGATGTCTTCCGTTGTGCTCACAAGCCAGACAGGCCTTTCAGTGAGTGTTCACCAGTCGTTGCGGCCTATTCAGCGAGTTCACAAGCCGGAAGGGCCTTTCAGTGAGAGCTCACAAGCCGTTGTTGAATCGTTGCGGCCTATTCAGTGAGTTCACAAGCCGGGAGGGCCTTTCAGTGAGAGCTCACAAGCCGTTGTTGAATCGTTGCGGCCTATTCAGCGAGTTCACAAGCCGGAAGGGCCTTTCAGTGAGAGCTCACAAGCCGTTGTTGAATCGTTGCGGCCTATTCAGCGAGTTCACAAGCCGGAAGGGCCTT